>NC_079554.1:18164104-18477656 GCF_015846415.1 Triplophysa dalaica
GCCATCCTCCAGCGAGTCGGACTGAGTTCCGAGCAGCAGAGGCAGCGGTTCAGATCTTTGGATCTGGGGGATGCAGGCCAACCCTTCGCCCTGGCTCAACAGCTCCGGGACGCATGCCGCAAATGGCTGATGGCTGATGGAGGCGACGTCGACAAGATCCTCGATCGTGTGACACTGGAGCAGTTCGTGGTGCGGCTTCCGCCGAAGACCGCACAGTGGGTCCAGTGCCACCGACCGGCGTCGCTGACGGAGGCCATCCGATTGGCTGAGGACCAGATGGTGGCGTGCCCCGGGGTCGGCGTACCCCGTTCATCTCTCTCTCTCCAACCTGTTTCCTATCCCCCTCCCCGACCTATTCCCTTTCCCAGGTCTCAAGCGTCATTCCTACCCAGGCCCGCACCCAGGAACCGAGACCTGATGGGGAACGGTCGACAATACTTCCGGGGACCGGGTCGATACATGCAACCTGCCGTCTCTCCTCCTCCACAAGCCTCTCCTCACCAATCCGTCGGCTCATTTCCTGCCGCTAGGGTGGCGGAAAAGTCTGGGCCGACCTGTTGGCGGTGTGGGGAGCCGGGTCACACGATTGACCGCTGTCAGATGATGGAGGTCGGGACGATGATCCGGGTCCCCGACGACCCACAGGTTGCCCTCGATTCAGCCGGCCTGTATCAAATACCTGTGAGTATCAATGGGAATACATATCAGGCCTTGGTGGATTCAGGTTGCAACCAGACCTCCATCCACCAACGCCTGATTCGGTCCGTGGCAAAGGATAAGAGCCGCATGGTTAAGGTACGGTGTGTACACGGGGATGTGGTGAACTATTCTTTAGTGACGATGCCTATACAATTTAGGGGTCAAAAGCATAGAGTAAAGGTGGCGGTTAATCCCCATCTCAAACATCCGCTAATTTTGGGGACGAATTGGCCGATGTTTTCTGTACTATTGGGGAAATTATGTGCGGATGTTTCCTCGGGAAATCAAGGGCGACGGAAGACCGCGGTTGTGCAGGCGGGGGAAGCTGAGCCGGAACCTAGAGGGACTGATCCAGGAGAACGGAGTACCGTAGAGAGACAAAATCTCTCTCGGTGTGATGATTTTGCCCTGGAACAGTCTCACGACGACTCGCTTAAAAATGCATTTCAGCAGGTTCGTACCATCGACGGACAGCGTCTTCACCCTGCACAGCCGCTTGTCTATCCGTATTTTGCCATTTTAAAAGACAGGTTGTATCGAGTGACCCGAGACACTCAATCAAATGATACAACACAATTAGTTGTCCCACAGAGCCGCCGGGAAATGCTTTTCCAGACGGCTCACCGTAATCCAATGGCTGGTCACTTAGGACAAATAGCAACACTAAACCGTCTAATGGCCCGCTTCTTTTGGCCGGGCATTCATGAGAACGTGCGCAGATGGTGCGCGTCTTGTCCTGAATGTCAGTTGGTAAACCCACCGGCCACTCCTAAGGCACCATTGTGTCCCCTTCCGTTGGTTCAGGTCCCCTTCGAGAGAATTGGTATGGACCTGATCGGGCCATTAGAACGGTCGGCACGGGGACACCGTTTCGCATTGGTCATAGTAGACTATGCGACACGATATCCCGAGGCAGTGGCTCTCCGCAACATTTTGGCTAAAAGTGTTGCGGACGCCCTGTTTAGCCTTATCTCCCGCGTGGGAATCCCGAAAGAGATTCTCACGGATCAAGGCACGGCGTTTATGTCACGGACTCTCCGCGAACTATACGGATTATTAGGCATTAAAGCAGTCCGTACCAGCGTCTACCACCCACAGACGGACGGCTTGGTCGAACGCTTTAATCGCACTTTGAAGACTATGATCCGGAAGTTCGTACACGACGACGCCAAGAATTGGGATCGGTGGCTAGAACCCCTATTATTTGCGGTACGAGAGGTCCCCCAAGCCTCCACGGGGTTTTCCCCCTTTGAGTTACTCTATGGACGCCAGCCCCGTGGGGTTCTGGACGTCCTAAGGGAAGCTTGGGAGGACGGACCCTCAGACAGCAAAAATCAAATTCAATATGTCCTGGACCTGAGAGCAAAACTCGATACACTGGGGCGGCTCTCTATGGAGAATTTGCTACAGGCCCAGGACAGGCAGAGTCGGCAGTATAATAGGGGTACTAGCTTACGTAAATTTGCACCGGGAGATAAAGTGCTCATACTACTCCCCACCTCGAGTTCTAAATTACTCGCAAAGTGGCAAGGGCCGTTCGAGGTCACACGGCGAATAAACGATCTCAATTATGAGGTAATACGGTCGGATAGGAGCGGAGCACATCAAGTATATCACCTTAATCTCCTTAAAAAATGGAACGAGGTGAACCCGGTGATGCTGGCGACGGTAGTGAGCAGAGAGGATGATCTCGGACCAGAAGCAAAATGTCCACTTCAATCTCTTGCCCTGGCCCCGGGGGGAGATCACCTCTCACCCTCCCAGCTCACCGAGGTAGCCAAGTTGCAGGCAGATTTTTCGGATGTGTTCTCGCCCCTACCCGGTCGTACCAATCTCATCGAGCACCATATTGAGACCAAACCGGACGTAATAATTCGCAGCCGGCCCTACAGATTACCTGAACATAAGAAAAAAGTAGTTCAGGAAGAATTAAAAGCAATGCTTGAGATGGGGGTAGTAGAAGAATCCCATAGTGATTGGGCGAGCCCGATAGTTTTGGTCCCTAAAACAGACGGCTCAGTCCGGTTCTGTGTGGATTATAGAAGGGTGAATGCTGTGTCGAAATTCGATGCATATCCGATGCCACGGATTGACGAGTTGCTGGATCGGCTTGGTTCGGCTCGTTTTTTTTCGACACTGGATTTAACTAAAGGGTACTGGCAGATTCCCCTATCTCCTCTATCCAAAGAGAAAACCGCCTTCACCACGCCGTTTGGATTACACCAATTTGTAACACTTCCATTCGGGTTATTCGGAGCTCCGGCTACCTTCCAGCGCCTCATGGACCGCCTGCTGCGACCACATGCGGGGTATGCGGCGGCATACCTGGACGACATTGTCATATATAGCAACGACTGGGAGCGGCATGTACAACATCTAAGGGCGGTACTGAGTACGCTGAGAAGGGCCGGACTGACGGCTAACCCGAAGAAGTGTGCAATTGGGCGGGTGGAGGTAAGGTATCTGGGCTTCCACTTGGGTCATGGGCAGGTGCGTCCCCAAATTGATAAGACGGCAGCAGTTGCAACCGCACCAAGACCCAAGACCAAAAAGGAGGTAAGACAGTTCCTGGGGCTAGCGGGATATTATAGAAGGTTTGTACCTAATTATTCGGACCTCACTAGCCTGCTGACTGATCTTACTAGAAAGGAGGCACCGGATACCGTCCAGTGGACGGAGCCATGCCAGCAGGCTTTTACCAAGGTGAAGGCTGCTCTCTGTGGCGGGCCGTTATTGCACTCCCCTGATTTTTCTCTTCCTTTCTCGTTACAGACGGACGCGTCGGATCGGGGCGTGGGGGCGGTTTTGTCCCAGGAGACGGGGGGTGAGGAAAGGCCGGTGCTGTACCTTAGTCAAAAGCTCTCTAGGAGAGAGACAAAGTACAGCACCATAGAAAAGGAATGCCTCGCAATCAGGTGGGCCGTGCTCACCCTCCGCTACTATCTCCTGGGGCGCGAATTCACGCTCCATTCGGACCACGCTCCTCTCCAATGGCTCCACCGTATGAAAGATACCAACGCGCGGATCACCCGTTGGTATCTGGCGTTACAACCCTTTAAATTCAAGGTGATCCACAGACCGGGGTCTCAGATGGTCGTGGCCGACTTCCTTTCCAGGAGGGGGGGGGGGGCTACAGGCCGGATGGGGCCTCGGCCTGAGTCGGGCGGTGGGGGTATGTGGCAAGGGGGGCGTGGTTTAGTGACGTCTGTATCGGCCAGGAGAGACACGGGAAAGACGGTAAGCAAATGAGCCGATTGCAGATTAAGATCACCTGCATCTCGTTACAGTGATTGGTGAGGAGACAGCATAAAAAGCTCACACTCCTGTGGATCAGGAAGAGAGAACTGGGAGACGTGGACGAGTCCTGTGGACCAAAGAGGAGAATTATTATCTGGAAAGTCAAGTCGTGTGGACTGTCTATCACCTGATGTGTGAAGCGCCATTGCGCCATTTTGTTTTTGTTTTTGAGAATAAAAAGAATCTCACGTCTCCCAAAGAACGCCGACCCCGTGTCCTTCCTTTGATATATATATATATGTTGAACCTTGTTACAATGACAAATCTCTATGCATCACTGTATTTTATTTATTTTTAAAGTTTTCTCTTTTTCTTTTTTTAATGCACATGGTTATTTCCATATGATCATGCTGTCGTTTGCTTTCCTTTAAAGACTCTGTGTCAAACATAATTGCTGATTTCAGCCCTTACACACAGTCAACAAGGCCCATGAGAAAGACTCTCTCACAGACTTAATTTAGACCGTTGAAGAATGTCCGTCTCCCTCCAGTCAACGCCGCAAGTCTTTCTCCATGTTCAGTATTCCCAAGGTGAGTTAAATGGGGTGTTTGAGCAGAGACATTTGATGTGTTCCCACATCACCGCCTCATTCTGTAGGAAAGTTATTTGGACCCCACACACCATCAAAAACTTGCACTTAATACATGACCCTGGATCACAAAACTAGTCTTAAGTAGTACGTAGTAAAAGACAATAATACATTGTATTGGTCAAAATTATAGATTTTTCTTTTATGCCAAAAATCATTAAGATATGAAGTAAAGATCACGTTCCAGGAAGATATTTTGTAAATCTCCTACCTTAAATATATAAAAACTTTATTTTTGTGAGTGGATGGCCTGCCACCGTGTCCCTGATTAACAACTGCAGGTAATTTTCTCAATATTTAGATTTTTCAGATTCCTGAGTTTTAAACGGTTATATCTCGGTCAAATATTGTCCTATTCTAACAACTAACTCCATACATTAATAGACAGTTTATTTATTCAGCTTTCAGATGATGTAAAAATCTCAACTTCGAAAAACTGGCCCAAAAGACTGGTTTTGTTATCCAGGGTCACATATAAGTATGTTTTTTAAATGTCAAAATTAAAATGTATTGCATTTTATCGTAATGTGTAGCAAAACATACAAGTCATTTTATAGGCTAATTTCCCCAAGAAATGTTATTTGGCGTGTCTATGGGAGCTTTTGAAACAGCTGAATAAAAACATTTTTAAGATTTTAGCAATTTACGAAATTGATTTACCTTTATAAGAAAAAGGTAAGAAATAAAAAGCCCTTACAGAGAACGAATATCTAAAATGTTTACGTATGACTATTTTATTTATTTTGACAAAAAGTGACAAAAAAAAGAGTATTTAATACAACGTTAAAATGATCTTCCAACAAGATAGTAAAACAAACGAACATACAAATATTTAGGTACTTTTAAGGCATTAAATGTTTTCAGAACTTTTTGTTTTAATCATTCTTTAGTGATTCTTTAGTGACATTACTTCTCAGTTCGTTGTGAAAAACAGGGCAAGAAATTTCATCATTGACTACGCAAACCCCGCACACAAACCTTTGAACTGTTGCTCTCTGGCCGGCGCTTCAGAGCACCAAACACCAGGACTTCCAGACCGAGAAGCAGCTTCTTCCCCCAGGCAATCTCCCTCCTAAACAGATAACAGCTCCTTAAGAGCAATATTCCAATTTCACTTCTCATGTAGTGTGCACTATAGTAACTTATTATATGTACATTTCATTTATAATGCATTTATGTAGTGTGCACTATAGTGCCTTATTATATGTACATTTTATTTATACATGCATTCATGTAGTGTGCACTATAGTGCTTTATTATATGTACATTTTATTTACACATGCATTCATGTAGTGTGCACTATAGTGCCTTATTATATGTACATTTAATTTATACATGCATTCATGTAGTGTGCACTATAGTGCCTTATTATATGTACATTTAATTTATACATACATTCATGTAGTGTGCACTATAGTGCTTTATTATATGTACATTTTATTTATACATGCATTCATGTAGTGTGCACTATAGTAACTTATTATATGTACATTTCATTTATACATGCATTCATGTAGTGTGCACTATAGTGCCTTATTATATGTACATTTAATTTATACATACATTCATGTAGTGTGCACTATAGTGCTTTATTATATGTACATTTTATTTATACATGCATTTATGTAGTGTGCACTATAGTAACTTATTATATGTACATTTCATTTATACATGCATTCATGTAGTGTGCACTATAGTGCCTTATTATATGTCCATTTTATTTATACATGCATTCATGTAGTGTGCACTATAGTGCCTTATTATATGTACATTTTATTTATACATGCATTCATGTAGTGTGCACTATAGTGCCTTATTATATGTACATTTTATAACATGCATTCATGTAGTGCGCACTATAGTGCCTTATTATACGTACATTTTATTTATACATGTATATAAAACGTCCTCTACTTCCAACATTATCCATTTGCACAAGTGTACATACAATCTGTTAATATGTATATTCTACTATATACTACCCTGTTTAATGTCTCATATATGTTATTATCCCCTATTTTCTGTACAGTAGTCTTTTATTTCAATACATGCATATTTTTTAATCTTTTAGCCTGTAAATCTTATAATATTGTATTGTCATTGTTTTGAATGTCTGTACTAGAAGCTTCCAACACCAAATAAAATTCCTTGTATACGATAAAGCTCGTCTGATTCCGATTATAAATTAATCGATTGTTTAATCGAATCACCGAAGAAGGCTCGTTCCCGAAATGTCTGTTCTTTGTATAAACAAAAACTACAATTTGTTGAGAGGATAAATAGAGTGGGGACGTTTTAATCAGTCTCGAATAAAAAAATGACGCAGAGTCGTAAAGTGCCATATTCAGCACTCGCCGATGACGTCACTCGTCGATTAGCTCAGTGACAGCTCGCCGTGCGCACGCTCTTACCGCCGATCTGTCGGTAGGCGACAGCTGACTTTCTCACAGGCCTCAAGTCATTACGGAGCTATGCGTAACACAAACAATTCCGCGCTCCCAGAGTGTTTATCTCGTGGCACAGAGCGCGGTGTGCCCGCACATCAAAGTCCGCCCAGCGCTGCAGCAGCTGCGCTCGGATCCTGTACACACCCTTCCTGTTTGCCGCGGTCTACCTTGGGGCTGTTATGTTCCCAACAGAGCGATGATAACCCCCCTCTGCCTCGCTCCTTTCACTCCGGCCCGCAACACTACCACCGGCCACCGCCGCCTAAACAGTGTCCGTTTGAAAACAGCAGAACCATACGTCACCTCAGTCCCTCGGCCCCGCTAAGAGCCGTGTTTCTATGGTTACCTGCAGTAAGACCCAGGCTCTGGTAAGACCGAGAACAGGTTTTAATTTGTAGCACATGGTCATTATTTAATATAAAATGAAAATGTATGTCTGTGTTTTATATTTCAGAGCATGAAATATATCGTTTATGGTGTTTTTCATCATTTCAATAATTAAAACAAATGTATTTAATTGTCTGACATGTTTTCTGCTCAGGTTTTTTGTGCTAAAATTAATGGCAAGTTTAATTATGGTGTTAGTTCGAATAATTAGCTTAACTTGAGAACAATGAGTACAACCACACATTTAGATGTTTGTTACCTTGTTTGATGAATATTTTTTGTCATTTTCCGTGGTGAGGATCTACCATCGTTCAAAACCCCACCGCGCTCTTCAACCCTGGGTCAAGACCCTCATAACGCTGTTTCCTCAGTCAGACTGGGCACATTTCTCTGTGAGAGAGGGGCCAACTGAGCGTCCAGCTGCCATCACACAAAAAAATCTTCACAGGCGTGCGGCAGCCATGGCGAGCTACATCAAACGGTGCTGCTCAGACACCCCCATACACTTATAACTTCAGAGCCACATTAAGACCTTTTGCCCCCCTCTGTCTACCAGACCACCACACAGGGTAAGAGAGAGAGCACTGTCACGTTTCCTAGAGACTTTTTGCCTTCAGATCTGACGAAAACATTTTCATGTTAACTAATGTTTGATTTTATTTATGTTTCAGGTGCCCTTAAGAATATTTAAAATGTTGTGACATTTTAAATCACATAGGGGTGTGACACAATCTCTCTCATCTGTTTTATAGTGTATAATCCGCACACATAAAAGACCTGAACTGCACCTGCTGTGTAAGCATCAGACATTAATTATCACGATAGTTTCCTTAAGGTTGAGCCGCAGTGCCTGCCACATGTTTACAGCCACGATATTCGGCTAGTTTACATTCTCTGTGCCATTCATGAGTTGTAAAAGGAATTGTGTTGACTAAAAGAACACTCGAGGGCAGCAGGATGTATTGGACTGTCCGTCAGGATGCGAGTGCTCAGAACTGTGGAAGAATCTACTATAATCTAAAGTAAACAATTATGATTCAGGAGAGATATAAGCCGCTCAGACAGAGAGATGGTGTCAAGAGTTTGCTTCCGCTTGTTGTCTCCGGCGTTTATTTCCAAATTCACAAACAAGTGTCAAGGGTTGTAGGGAATCCCCCAAATCCCCTCTTGCATTTAAACCTAAATGAAAGGATGAAATGAAAACGAACAAACTTAATCCTAAAATGTTCTCATATACTCACAAACCTTATGTAATATTTTATGTGAAATCGGGTAATTGAAGCGGATAGGCTTCTGTTCCCACAAGCCATTGATTTCTCAGCATGCCAATATATTCTGAGGGTTGTTTTTGCCAGCTGCCTGTCAGCGCTTGCTAGTTACACGTAGTTACTGACCCTCAGTGGAAGTCAGCTTTCTGGTCTTTGACCAGATCTCAACCTCCGGCGCAGTGAAGCTAATGTGACATCATTCAGCCCGACTCTTGTGTTTTTGAACGGCTATTTTAAAACATGTTCTGTATGGATTTTCTAAATACAGTGGAGTGATGCATACGTGTTAATTGTCATTACATTTTCATAATGTGTCCATAACCAAACGTTTAATGTAAAATTGATTTCAAGATTTAATTCTGTTCCACAATGTAGTTGTCACTTCTGTAGAAAAAAATTATTGTGTGTACAGAACTGATTTAAAGGGACAATTTTCCCCAAAACACGTCGTTCCAAATCTGTATTCATTTCTTTGTTCTGATGAACACAGAGAAAGATATTTTGAAGAATGCTTGTGAACACCCACCATTGACTACCATAGGAAAAATTACAATGGTAGTCAAAAGTGCCTCAGAATTGTTTGTTTTCTTACATTCTTTAACATGTCTTCTTTTGTATTTAACAGAACAAAGAAGTGTATAAAGCATTTTTTCCTTCTATTGTATTCAATGAGGGCCAAGAACTGTTTGGTTTCAAGCATTCTTCTAAATATCTGTCTCTGCGTTCATGATAACAAAGAAATTCATACAGATTTGGAACAACTTGCGGGTGAGTAAATAATGTCAGAATTATAATTTTTGGGTGAACTGTTCCTTTAAGCTCTCGAAAAAAATGCAACAGTCATATTAACCTGCAGTGTCTATGTGGATAACCAAAGTTATCATGTTGGTGAAGAATTACTGGTGAAGAATGTAAAGTAATGTAATTGCTAATCTATGCCTTCCATGTTTCTTTTATGAGGTATGTGAACTTGTAACACTTGGCCTCGTCTGCGAGTTATATTTGCCGAAACAAAAAAGCATGCGAAAAACAGAAATAATAAAGCATTCAAACACAGATTGGTGTATCCACAAAACAATACATGTGCAAACATAAGCAGTCCATCAGCTCTCACAACCCACACAATATTTACATAATAACCATGTGGCTCGTGGCAGACTGCAGAAATAAGGACACCAAGTCTGATCTCTGGGTTTGAGGATTTTTAGTAAAAAATGTACCGTTTGATCCTGTCACCCTAAGATTGTGTTCTGGGGTTATTGGCAATAGAATATCATTTATCCCTATTATGTATCAGCTAAATAAAATTGTAAAAAAAAGAAAATGTATATAAATGCAATTAGTCATAATACAATACTCAAAGACCAAATTTTAAACACATCCATGTATATTTACAAAATACAGTGCACACAGATGCAAATAATAATCCCACGCAGTATTTATAGCACAAGCAATTCGGTCTCAGAGTGAGTGTTCTAGAGTCCGTGTTTGAAAGTATTGTACAATATCAACCAATACTGCCATTTCGCACATGTAAATATAGCTATCCCTCAAATACAGAAATATATTGAATTAATTCATAATAATAGAATATATACCGTATAATTGAATTATTATATTGAATATTGAACTGCTTTTATATGAATGGCCCAAGGTTCTATAGCTTGGTTAAGAATGACATACAGCTAACAATATGTATGTGAAATATGTGAGCTTACGCTGCCTACCCTTTATTTCAGGTTTGAAACGGTGAACATTCATCAGGCCGTGGAAAACTCAGTAGCTGAGCATCTGGGAGCTGTCATGGACACCTCACCTCCTGCATTTCTTTCTGGTGCGAACGCAGCAAGATTCCTGCAGCTGATGGCGACCCTTCTGATGACAGGTATTTTCCAGGCCTGCTTCACCAAACTCACTGGCACAGGCTCTCAGTCTAGGTTTTCCCCTGCTGGGTGTGTAAAGAATTAGCAGACGTGTTGCTGATCTGGGGATGAGCCGGTGGCCCTCTCACTCTGATAAGAGCATCTGACCCTGCTGTTGTCGCGTTCTCATCCAGATTCAACGGTGCTGTCTCGGGTGATAGCCAAAGACCAGGGGTCCTGGGGGTCAAGCATGTGCACTAGTGCTTTTCAACTGCTCGCACTGATAAATCGAAGTGTCTGGACGGCCAAACAATGACGGAAGAGCAGCCGATTTGTCCTTAAATAAACCCACACAGATTAGGCTAGTTTAAATTTTGGATTTTCACTTTTGGGTAGGCTGTTCTCTCACGATTAAAAGCGTTTGCAATTTATTCTTATTGAAAATTGAGACATCCTGAAAGTAAATTAAAGTTTCCTTTAATCTTACCCATGAGTTCCACTGATTGAATTAAGTCCATCGCTCTGTGCTTATATCGCACCCATCTGCTTTTTACAGTCACAGGGAGTGGAAGGATGCAGGCTGATAAAGAAAGAGTGGGTGCAGCCCAAAACAACAAAATTCAGCATTGTTTATCACAAGGCAGTGACACAGTATCAATGTTGTGGCTCTGTGGGATTTTACCATGGTAGAGATTAGCAAAAAGCTCTTTCCTGGTTCTCGCTTCAACCTTGTGCTTCCTCAGGGACGGTGATACCCAAACCAAGCATAAGAATTTGAGATGTTTTGGACAGTGTAACAAATGAAGATAAATCAGCACAAGTCGATATTTTGAAAAACATCATGTCGTCTCGTTCACAGATTAAGGTTAGCAATGATAGTTTATCTTTTAAAAGGATGTCCAGTGAAATATTTAAATAACCCTGTCCATTTAACACCCCGTGGTGACCTAAAATGCATCTTTCTACAATTTGATCAGACACAAAACTCAAAACATGTTAAAAGGCTACTAATTGTTTGAAGTATGAGAAGTAACAGACAGCAAGCAGCATTAATTATCGTCATACTGTAGGTGGAACAAGAGGAAACGCCTCCTTTCTTCTGTTGCTTTTCCACACAGTGTAGAAGAGAAGATAATCTTGATGGCCTCTGCCGACTGGTGCCAAATGTGAAAGCATATCTCTTTCTCGCGCTGTGGTTGTATCCTGCCGGCTGGAGTAGTGATTTCACAGTGGTCAGGTCACTTAATGTGTAGCTGATGACTTCCTTTCTCTTGTCTGTAAATGACTTTAACACATTTGCCTTAGGATTCTCCTCAAACTGAAGGCGTCCAGGGCAGCTGCTTCCCTTCTAGACAGAGTGACCAGAAGCTACTGATCCGGGAACAGAGCCAGACAAATTATGCAATAGCATTAAAGTCAGAGAAATTAGGATCATATATGAATAGATGTGGACGTTTGGATGAATTAAAAGCTTTTATCTCATATGAAAGTATATAGTTAGAAGCGTTTGTTCAAAATATGTGTTAGAAATGGAAGGAAACTGGGCAGCAGCCGTCTTTATGTCACAATCCGGGACAGCTATTTTCTATCTATAGTATAAAATTCAAGTTTAACTGCAATATGTTTTTTGGGGGGAAAGACCAAAATCTACATATCAGTGTTTCCAATATTATGCTTTAATAATATTTAGCTGCAGAAAAAAATTCAAAGACCATTTTTCTAGATATATAAGGTATTCGATTTACATTGTGTGTGTTTAGGTACAATTGTAATTTTGGTTTCTTTCTGTGAACTATTGACAATATGTCTACAAAATTTTAAATAAAAATATTGTTTCTATTTGCATTTTTAGCAGAAAATGAAACTGGAGAAACGGGTCAAAATAACAGAAACGATACTCAAATACTGCAAATAAAACGTGCACTTTTAAGCAATGCAACAGTTATATTTGTACATGCATTCAGGAAAGGTCAGAAATGTATTTTTTTATATTACTACCCTTGTTTTTTTATCAGTCTTGTTATGCTGTCAGTCTTTCACATGACTTTGTCACTCCTGAGGTTTGATTTTGTTGAAATTCAACAACATTGAACTGGAATGGCCACAATACATCTAGAACTGTTGATTCAATGACAATTTATGATGGTCTCTTAATTTTTCCATGGATGTATTTCACATCAGCGGTAAAACCTAACAGCAATGCTCCGGTAATGGCTTGTATGGCAAGTTTCGGTTTTATTGCAAAGTGTTAAAAAACCTAAAAAGAATTGTAATTTGTTCAGCATTTAGCCTTGAAACATTCTTTTAAGATCTGACACTGCATCAAAACCCCTGGGTTATGAGTGCCGACAGTGAAAACAAAGCTATTGTGTATATAATGTAGGTGCCGCAGTGAATAAAAGCTATGCATAACAATTGAGTAACAATGTTTGAACAATGAAAGCTGAATGTAATGGGGGAAACATGGCTCATGTATCCTGACAGGAAGCTCAGGTCATAAGACAGGAAGTAGAAAAGGGGCACCTGTCTGTGTGTGTTCTCACAGTGGTGGGTCGAGAGGCAAGCCATGTCAATGCAAGTCATCTTTGTAAGAAAAACTAACACAGCAAGCTATGGCACAGATTAAAATCTATGTCAAAGAATGATGAACCTGTTCTCATTGATAGCCATTTAAAATGTCCACAATGATTTTGTTCCAACGCTGACTTAATCACAGATCATTTCTGTTGTGCCAATTGGTACAGCGTGGCTGAGAGTTGTCCGCGGGTCGATGGGTGCCGAAACCAAATGGCGGACGCAGTCCGATGGAGCTGTGACAGAATTTCTGCCCTGAATCTGAGAATGGCAGGAAGGCCCCTATTATTCTGCCCCATTCTCTTCAGCGTTGACCCATACGACGCCTGGAGCCTGTCTGCCATGAACTTGCTTCCCAGGATTTCCGACTCACGGCCAGCGCTCCGACTAAAAGCCAAATATTTCACTCCAGAGACGCACGAGGCTTCCTGATATAGGATGCATTTGCTTGTCTCTCTGTGACCTTAAACACTAATAAAGCACCGATAATATGACTTTGGAGTCAAAAGACCACAATCCTAGGATATCGTCCGTTTGTGGCTGTTCGCTCTTCTACTGATAGGAAAAATAAACAATTGCCTGTTTGTCTCGCACAGATTGGATGACAATAAGAAAGAAGTTGATTATTTACTCAGGGGGTTAATTGTTTGAAATTGGCACTGAAATGTAAAACCTTGTCGTTGGCTCAGTCTGAACATTTTTTTAAATTAAAAAAATATTTTAGAAGAGAATATTTTGTGGTGCCACATTTAAAAATTTCATAATGCTATGTTAATATTATATCTCAATTATTATATGTTAAATAACCAAAATAATGTAAAAATATTCATGCATGGCTTCATTGCTGATGACATCAATGACATTAATAAAATAAACAACACAATATAAACATTAATAATTTCAGTCATCTTTAAATCTTAAAATATATTATATTAAAAATATTGTACTTTGATATATATTTTGATAAAACATGCAACATGTTTGATCATTTTATTTGAGAAGATAAACATCATAAAATATTAAGTCATGTTTATATAGATTTCTTTTTAATAAAGACGAATTGCAGCCCAATAAATTGATTATGTATTCTTTAATTTACATTAATTTGATTTTTTTTTAACAATTAAAAAGAATAGAGTGATTTTACTGGGAAGAACCGAGTTTAAATACTTGACCTAAGTTGATCTTGACCATTTCTTTCCCCCTGGATCACAAACAGATCTGTGTACACTTAAGGAGGAGTCCAAACCGGGGAAGCTGGTGCCCAGGCAACATGTCGGTTGCCGTGAAGCAGTTAACTTTGTTTTAAAAAGGCAGTTTGCGAGTGACTAAGGGCCGCCTTGTGCTCAGAGAAGGGCTTGAGATTGTGGCGGCTGCTGTTGTTTTCATTGTGTGCTTGGAACTCTGGGAGGGTAAGAACAACAATGCATATAATGCTGATTTTGGAACGGGTCCACCCAGCTTTTCCCATGCTGGCCAGCCTTGGGAACCACTGATAGCATGGCACACCAGGGCTGGGCCCCTCTCGCCGGGCCCAGGGGCAGGGCAGCCCGCCTTCTCCAAGCAAGTATGTTTGGGATGAAAGGAATCCTTCCTCTTGCCTGGGAATTGCAGAAACACATACAAAACACTGGTGTTAAGAAACGTACTACGCTGCAGTCCAATGTTGGACCTGCGTGGCCACAAGCACAGAAGGTGATGTGGCACGTAGCTTCACGCTGCCCATCGGCAGCCTCGACGGCGGCCGTACTGTGGTTTTTGTTTTGTAGGTTTCCCTGAACTGATATCAGCAGCACTTGTTTTATCAGCCAAGGATGAAATGCAAAAACAGAGAGTCTGTGAAACTTTTTGTTTTCACCATTTCGAGTAAAAACACAACTCCTTGAGCTAGTGAAGGCATTAAACCAGGTGCTGCACATGCACTAGCTCAACGGCACAGTTATGAGAATACTTTTAAATGTTTTTTGTTAGGGGTTTATGTAGGGAACTTTCAAAATTATTATAACACTTATTATAACATATCCTGTGAAAGGACTGGCAAAAGAAAAAATTCTTGAGTGGGTTTATCCATCATCAGGGGAGAATGAGGGAAAGTCCAAGTTAGCTTTTATTAGCCCTTATATACTTTTGGTCACACCTGGGAGAGCTGCAGCCTGCTCTGGGCTATGAGAGGCTGTTGACAGTTTGATTAGAGCAATCTGCAATGAGGACTAGATGTGGTGGCGTGTGTTAAAGGCAGTGGGTGATGGAGAAGTACTCAACTTCCAGTCATTTTATATTCATTTCATATTAAAGCCGACTAAAGAACATACAGGGAGATCAGAGCTGTCAGACATTTACTTATATTGCATTTCTTAGTTTTGTTCACTTCTGTATAAACATATATCTAAAATATGTTCTAAGGATACCTTTGTTATGTTATATTTATATAACAAGATGTCTGGCGTTGCCTTAAAAACAAAATGTACACTTTTTTGATCGCTATCGGGGCATGTTGTCACAACACTGTATATGGATGAGCTAAAAATGCATCTATTTGTATAACTTCATCAGGTGGCAAGTAACGCTTGTCTCTTTTCTACAAAATAAATAGATTTTGATCAAATCTTTTTTATTGCAATTTTTAAGCTGTTTTTATTAGGGAGTCCATCCTTCTGCGTATATGGGCGGTTGACAAATAAACCGCACTTGGGTCCTATGGTGTGACAATTTAGGAACGAAAACTAACAATGAAGATAAATCTTTCCTATGCTATTTTATATTATGAATATAAATGTTATATAATAATAATTATAATAGACAACCTTTGAATAATTATAAATAATAGTATTATTAAATTCAGTATAATATATAATGTTATAAATATTGACTATAATATATTATAAACAGTTTTTCTTCTACATTTTTGCTATCAAACCACAGGGCACATGGTACGGATTATCAACTACCCACACCCTCTCTTTGAACTCAGAATGCAGTCACACACAATATATTATACAGTACATTGTGCAATATATAGTAAAGGAATATGTAAGAAAAACAAAAGCGCCATGCTTTAGGGGTGGATTGTGGGATTGACGGTGGTGCAGGGAACGATTTGCACGCCCAAAATATTTCCTACAAAGCCTCCTGCTGTTATGATACATTATAGAACATTTACATTAAAAGTTCCTCTAACAATGAGCCCAAAAAATAGTTGCAGAAATTAACGTGTGAAAGGTCATGAGCTGCCCTTCTTCACCACAGTACTTCTGGTATTTCTAGGGGCTTATATCATCTATATTAGTTAAATTGGGCATACAGCAAACAAACAATGCGGAGAATAGGGTTACGAGCTCCGGCCGCAGTGGTGGGGGTGCTGCCTGGCTCACGGTAACCTCCCAATGGCAGGGGCTCCGCTGGCCTTCCCTGTGTTTCTGGCTGTCTCTCACATGGTGATTGGGTTTCAGCGCAGGGCTCGGAGCTGTGGGAACGAGGCTTCGCACTGGCGGCCTGCCTGGGAGACTGTTCTACACTCCACCAGGGGGAAGGCACATGACAAGGGGGGGTTTTGTGAGCCCAAACAATGTGCCGTCTTCACTATTTAACCCAGGAAATTCACTACAGCTGGAGCCTCTGACTAGATGAGGCGGCCATGAGTGGAAGTCTGTCGTGTGTATGTGCGTTCATCCTTCTTTAAGCTCCCTTACAAGCTTAAATAACTCTATCATTCGAATCTATGTTTATTGAAACATGTTATCTTCTTAAACAAAAATAAACTTTCTAACCCAAAATGCAAATAAATAGTTCAAATGTGTAAATAAATAATGAATATTAAGACTGGATAATAAATCTAAAATCTTAAACAAAACTACTTATTTTTAAAATATTTATTTTAAAATATAAACTAAAGACACAAATAATACATAAGATTCCTATATTTTTTCCAATTCATTTTTATAATTAATTGATCAAATAAAATAAAAATTACAGTACTCTACAATAACCTGAATACAAAACATTCTTCATAAGGAGCACATTTTGTTTTTTTATTCATATTTTACCTTTATATATTTGACTGTGTTTATAGGATCTTTTTGGGCCGTTGAAGGGTACGTTAAAGTTCTTTAAGGAACCATTAAGTTTGACAAATAATATTTTTAGAAACTCATTTGAAAATTGTACTTTGTAAACGATAAATTGTAAAAAATAAGGTAGCCTCCTTTAACTCAAGCCTAAGAAAATAGTCACAATGATCGTTTCAGGTTATTTTCTTTCAAAATTATGTCATTTATTACATTTCAAAACGCAGAGAATCTTATTTTAGCTGTTATGTTACAATCATTTTGTTCTCCATTTCCTTGATGAACCATTTTGGCAACTACCGAGGGATTTACATCCTCATGTGATCCCTGCCAGAAACCCTTTACCTAGATTTGCAGTCTGTAGACTGCGGCCAAGCTCTGAACACCGTCGCCTTTCGTGCGTAAAGTGTTTCTCACGCTTCTGGGGCCCTCGGGTGCCGAAAGCCGGGCAGAGTCAATTATCAGGGGAATGAAGTTTGAAACCTCCGTTCGTTGGCTCGGGGCGTGTTTTCTTCTTTCGGTGGGTGTTCCCAAAGCAGGACGTGGGCGTGAATGCGAGTCTGAGGCTCCAGCGGTTCGTGGGAAAGACGCGCAGAGGAGTTTGGAGACTGTACCTAAGCACACCGCATCACCATGAAGCGCCCGTCTGAGGACACCACGTCCGACAGCGACATGGATGAAACTATTGATGTGGGCAGCGAGAATAACTATTCTGGGTGAGTTTATATGGGGAACGCATTGTTTATTACTGCGTAACTGCACTTTTACGTGTTGCATCAGATCGTGTGCTGTCCTGGGAACGGGCATGATTAATAATGAATAAATAATGATGTTTTGGGTAGTTCATTTTAGAAATAAGATAAACATGGTTCAACTGGACATAATTGACAACGTTAAGCCAACACTTTCACTATTAACATTTCCGATTATTATTGTAATATTTTATATGGATACTTTAGATGGTTTCAGATAGTTCAGTGTGAATAAATTGAATGTTGCTTAAATTTGGTTGATGTGTTTATATATTCATATAATATTGAATAATGCTTTAATTCTTTGTGTATATAAAAACTGGTATTCTATGAACTAACAAGTGATTCTGAGTTCAAGAGAATCTGAGTGCAAGAGAATCTGAGTGCATGTTAATGGTCTGTTGTAAAGGAATAATGTAAACTTGAACTCAACCTGACTTGGTTTATGACTATGCCATAAACATATTTAGAACCAGATAACATGGAATGAACGTTTAAACAATTAAAATAAAACTAATATTTAAATTTGTTTCTCCTAAAGTCAAAGCAGCGGATCATTTATAAGATGTGGCTCACCTACCACAACTTCCCAAGTTATGGCCAGAAAGAAGCGGAGAGGGGTAATTGTTTTTGTTATTACAGAATTTTATTTCTTTATTGATTTTAACTTCTTTATCAATTTTTTATGCATTTTTATTTATTTAAACAGTTTTTAAATGCATTATTAAAAGTAATTATTTTGAATCACTGATACTATGTACTGTGTTGATTTTTTTAATGACACTTTTAGATCATTGAGAAAAGACGAAGAGATCGAATAAATAGCAGTCTATCCGAGTTACGTCGCCTGGTCCCTACAGCATTCGAGAAACAGGTACGTTTGCTTCATGTATCAAAATATTGTTAGTAATAATGTAAGAGGTTAATAGAAAAAATACATTGTTTCATCAAAGCTATCACAGAAAGTATATGAGCAGTTTAACCTTGTCGTGTATCTTATTTCTTCTCTCAAGGGTTCGGCCAAATTAGAAAAAGCAGAAATATTGCAGATGACAGTGGATCATTTGAAGATGCTCCAGGCCACAGGAGGAAAAGGTACTTGTTGCTGTCTCCTGTTTTGCGCTCGGCCTAATGCTGTATTGAAATCTGAGCGTGAAGCTTCTCTTTTGAGCAGATTAAAGTGGAAATCGGTGTTAACGGTAGGATTGAACTCGTGGGAAAGAAGTTTTCGGACAAAAGCAGCACTTGACCCTGGGATTGTGTTTGCTTTCATAAATCCATGGGAGGGTGTGGGGCCACATTCACAGGCTACACTGTTGGGGGGTTGGTAGCGCTTTTCAACGAGTGTTTAAGCGGATGCTTTGGGGAGTCAAAACAAACATACAAACAGGTCAGGTCACAATCCCAGTGTGTTTGGTTTTGGCCCCTCGAGCACAGTAGGGCATGCAGTTGATGGACTTACAACACATGCTATTGGCTTCATTAGAAACCTTTTTTAGGATTTAAAGGCACGGTACATTTAAACCAAGTTTTCTCTCTTTTCCTCAGGATATTTTGATGCCCATTCCCTAGCCATGGACTTCATGAGCATCGGCTTTAGGGAGTGTCTCACAGAGGTGGCCCGATATCTGAGCTCAGTTGAAGGTCTGGACTCCAGCGACCCCCTCCGCTCCCGCCTGGTTTCTCACCTCAGCAGTTGCGCCTCGCAGAGGGAAGCGGCCGCCGTGACAACATCCATGGCGCATCACCAGCAGGCCCTCCACCCGCATCACTGGGCCGCAGCCTTGCATCCCATTCCCGCCGCTTTCCTGCAGCATAGTGGACTACCGTCGTCGGACGGTCCCTCGGGCAGGCTCTCCGATCTTCCTCAAAGAGGAGCGGCCCTTCTGACCTCCTCCTTTACCCACAGTGACTCCGCTTTGAGAGGGCCGTCTACAGGTAGCGTCGCTCCTTGCATGCCGCCGCTATCCACCTCTCTCCTTTCGTTATCGGCCACAGTTCATGCGGCGGCTGCCGCGGCCGCGGTGCAAACCTTCCCTATCTCGTTTCCCGGAGGGTTTCCACTCTTCAGCCCAAGCGTAACGGCATCTTCGGTGGCTTCTTCTGCCGCGAGCCCGTCCGTCTCCACGTCCACCTCTTCGCAACAGAGCAGCAGCGGTGGAAGCAGTAAACCGTACCGGCCTTGGGGAACTGAAGTGGGAGCTTTTTAAGTTTGGGATTTGCTCAAAGCTCTGGGTCTGGACGTCTTTGTACATATAGAGGAAAAGAACAGCTAGGCCTGCTGTGGTCTGAACCTTGAGGTGTTCTTTTGAAAGGTTTAACATGCTCCCGCACATCCAAAATTACTTTTGGAGAGACAAAAAACTTCTCACTACATGGACAGGGATTGCCATATTGAAAGAAGAATTTCCATGTGACTTTAAGACATCCTCTCACAAATCTCTCATTTTCACACTTTCTCATAGAGAACTGTTTCATCTGACCATACTGTTTCAACTTTGTGAAAAGGGCTAAACACCCACACTACTTAAATGCTGCATTTGACATGTGTATGCTTTGAGATTTTTTTGTGTGATTTTCGCAAACGCTCATACACTCACTAGCTTTGAAGTGAAACAGCTCGTTTTAAAAGAAACCAAAGGTTTTGCAGATAATCACTAAAGTGAGGCGTGAATGGGATTTTATAATCAATGATTTAACAATCCAGTTTGGAAATCTTTACATGTGTAGGTTTGTAATTAGAGTTTATATTAAAATTAGACAGATGAGTTCATTGCACTTCAATCACTACTGTTTCGGAAGGAGACTGGATCTTCTCCGTTTAACTCAATAGGCCTACTGAACATTTCAAATAACACTCACTAATACTCCTATGTGGGATTTTCTGTTGAATGATACTACTGTAACTTTGTTACCTTTTAATAACCCATACTACGCTTTGTAAGATGTAACCCTTTCTATGCAAAAAAAGAAGAAAAGAAACCGAAAGAGTGTTTTTTCATTTGAACACATGTTATAAAACCATCAATCCATTTGACTTCACCACAACAGATCCTGGAATGTTATGAGAGAAAGTCATTGTTTTCCCGTAGCATGAGTTCTTGAAATTGTGTGGTAGACAAAAACTATTTGTGTTCTTTTATGTGTTTTGCTAATACCGCAAAAGAAACAAACAAAAGCAATTATAAGTGCCACTTCAACAGTTATAAATCAGTCAACAAACTTAAACCTTGTGTACGCGGCTCATTTATCCAACACACACAAACATGAAATTAAAATAAGTTAACCATTGTGCACATTGTTCCAATATGACCAGCATAAGTTGCATTCTTTCAGTAGAAGCCAAAAACAACACATCTAATTTTTTGTCCTGCCAAATTTGCTGAACCGACTTCTTAAGAACATTAAAGCTATTTTATTTGATGTGCACTGCTTTTTGAAGACAAGACTCCCCCCGAACGGTCCCTTAGGAGCAGCTCAAGTCAAAACGAATGCAGCTTTCTGGCGGGCGTGAACAAACCGCTGGCCCGGCCTGCAATGGTGTTGGCCACATGAAAGCGGAACAACACCAGTCACTCCTCCCCAAGATGGGTCTTTATGCCGGCCTAATCCACTCCCTTTATGCTGGGGTCTGTTAGACAGATTTACATTAGTAAATCACTGTCACACCATTAAATTCCTTAAGAGAAAAAGTATCAGGATTTCCAAGTGAATGGGGATTAAGGCAAACAGCGCCTGCTGCCCACCGACAATCATGGGAAAAGCGCGGGGCCATAAATCCGCCGGTTAGCGGCTGGTTCTCACGCCGGGCCCCTGCCTTTGAAGTCGCCGTCATATATCAAGGGCGCACATGATCTCCACAAAACATCACACAGGCAAAGGGCCGGTGTTGTGAACATGGCCAGCAAGCCTGGAAGCTTCTGTATTTCCGAGCATGAAAACGATTTAGTGGTGTATAGAAATGATGATAGCTCAGGTAAATCATATTTTAGGATTTAGGGAACAGTGAATTTGCTGAACAATCATTTGACAGTAACATCAACATTAAATGGCATACAATACTGTACATTCTCCAGAGAATGAAATACTAGTGTCACTTTCTACAGATTGTCTAGGTGCAAATGAATCCATAACTGTGAATCAAGTAAAGTAAAAAGATAAAAGTGATAAAAGTCTTGCACAGTTCCTAAAGTAGCATAGAGTATGTGCATGTATACATAGATGTGTTGACTGACATCTTTGATGTACTTGTAAATGTATATACCTTAACTTGTTCTACACAATTAGGTTTGATATATTTCCAAATCTTCGCTGTCCTACATATTTGCCAAACCCTGTGACAAACATAGAATGTGACTAATAATAATGGTTTATGGCAAAAAATTAAAATCACAAAAAAAAGATTTTAGAAGGACAGCAGCCATATAGTTCTGTTATAAATTGTAATAAATACGTACTTAATAAAAGTATCAAAAAGAACAATAGTAGTATGTATTAATATATGCTGGAATACATTGGGGTCTCATGTAAATTCCTCAATATATGAATATGACAATGATTTAGTCTTATATATCATAGATCCATAGTATTAAATACCATACCACCAAAGCTTAAAAATATTCAGATTCTATATCCGTAATATTTACACATTACATTTGGGGGATAATTTGTGAGGGGTAGGTAGGACTTTACCAGAGAAATGCTGCCATCTAACGGTTAGATCATTTTAAGCACAATGTTTTTCAAAAGTTTCACTAGGGATTTGTGAATAAAAATGATATTTAGAATAAATAAATATTGATAACAAAAACAAAAATTAACAAGATTGATAGGACTTTTGTTTTTAAATCAGTTATTTTATTTTCGTCTTGTAAATCAATCCTACCTGCAAGTACGTCACCGTCATCGGACCAATCACAGCGTTGCGTTCCCGTCGCCTGCCAAAACACGGAAGTAAACAGCTACAAGTTCAAGTACAAACTTCAAGTGACACACACGTGTTTTATGCGAAGTTTGTTTACCTTCAAAACACATTTCTTGTTTGCCCCTTGAATATTTCCGATCGGTGGGAACGTTTTAACATATCGTTGTTGTCGACAAGTGTTCGCTGCGCTGTACCACGAAGATACAAGAGAGAAAAATAATCGTGACAATATGATATGAACGAACTAAAAAGACTTTACTGTTCCACACATCAAGAGATTAGTGAGTATGAAGTCCTTTAGATCTCCAGGGCGTCATGGATATGCAGTGGAGGTTTCACCTTTTCTGCCTTCTACAGTCGCGTGCGCTTCATCTCAGTATTATGGAATAGCAGGTGATATAGGTGTCTTGCATTATTTGTATAAACTTGCATGATTGATATAAATGCAGATGGTTAAGTGATATTTTTCTTTGTCTTTTAGGATGTGGGACACTTCTTGTGTTGGAGCAGAGTGAGGAAAATATTTCAGTTGTGAGGAGGTGATGTTTCTGTTACTGTACATTTTTATTAAGGGTTATTTATGTCAAAATGTAATGCAGAATTGATGTGCATAATAGAAATAAAGACATGAAAATGTACACATGCCTGCATTAGAAAACATAAATCCACTGAAAATCGGGACCTTGGGGGCAGTTGGGTAAATTGACCAAAATTGTGACCCTGGACAACAAAACCAGTCTAATGGATCAGTTTTCAGAAATTACACATTCTGAACGCTGAATAAATAGGCTTTCTATGGATGTATGAGTTGTTAGAATATGACAATATCTGACTGAGATACAACCGTTTAAAAACTCAGAAATCAGAGGGTGCAAAAATATCGAAATATTGAGAATATCGCCTTTGAAGTTGTTAATCAGAGGCACTATGGCAAGCCATCCACTCACAAAAATAAAGTTTTTATTTATTATTTACTTAAGGTAGGAAATTTACTTAATATCTTCATGGAACATGATCTTTACTTAATATCCTAATGATTTTTGACATAAAAGAAAAAGCGATAATTTTAACCCATACAATGTATTTTTGTCTTTTACTAAAAGTGTTCCTGTGCTACTTAAGACTGGTTTTGTGATCCAGGGTCACAATTAAGGTCAGGTCAGATGTCATTGATCGTTCACTAAAGGTTGTTTTGGTCACCTGGGCAGCTTTGACTGGAATGATGGGCTCTTCGATGTGACGTGGAGTGAGAACAATGAACATGTTTTGGTAACGGGAGGAGGTGATGGATCTCTGCAGATCTGGGACACGGCCAATCCTCAAGGTCTTCTGCAGGTGCTGAAAGGTCACACACAAGAGGTCAGTTTTGCTCGTAACTCCAAAAACAGTACACGTGAAAGCTGCTTGTTTTACTTTATTGCCCCTTATACTTAATACCTTCTAACTGACAATTGTCTGGATTTACAGGTGTATGCGGTAGATTGGAGTCAAACGCGGGGGGAGAATCTAGTGGTGTCAGGATCATGGGACCGTACAGCCAAAGTGGTAAGCGTGGTGTATTTTAGGAGTTACATCTTGAAAAATGCAAAAGGTAAAATAAAAAGTGCTATAAAAGGCTTTTACAATGGCTTGAAACATGGAAAAACACAATTTTTTGGCTACTGTTATGTGTGCCTGAATCCACCGGAATCAAAAGTCATTTAGTAACCAAAGAAATCCAATTCTTAAGATAGATGCCTTAAAAAAATGTCTTTCTTGATTATGATGTTTATTTATTCAACAGTGGGATCCTGAACAATGTCAGTTAGTTGGGTCCCTCCAGGGTCACGAAGGCGTCATCTACAGCACCGTCTGGTCTCCTCATATGCCAGCATGCTTTGCTTCAGCCTCAGGTGAGTGCAAACAGTGCACACACTAAAAAAATATGCGCTTACACAAAAATCCTTTTTTTATGCGCATGTGACATGACATGATCTTGGGTTCTACTACTAACACAGCTTATTTCAGTAACCCCTCTGTAACGAGACATCATTCATGAAATAAATGACTTGCTGATGGTGAATAATGGAATTGACAAATAAAAATGCTCACTTCTGTATGATGCTTGCATGCATGTCGCAGTGTTCATTACTAAATGTGCCTTTAAAATTGCATTACAAGCAAATTATAGAGTAGAGGGCATTGAATTCCAAAGTATAATTTGTGTCAGAGCCTCTCCTCGTATGTCCCTGTCCTCCCTCTCCTTTACAAAATATGCAAATAGAGCAGTTTCCTTAACCTGCAGCTGGTAGTACCATCATTCATCCCTTGAGGTCAGCAGTGAACATTGAGTGTCCTCTTGAGCTTCCAGAAACAGTCTGTAAACCCTAAATTCACAAAATATTAACTTGCTTGTTTCGTTTGGATTTTTTTGTAGATTCATATCGCATTCATATTAGAAATCTTTAAATAATCGACTGTTGTCTAATGGTTTGCGCCGTTTTGTTTGTGTGAGATGTTCTGTCGCGATTGAATAAATGTAATTTAAACCTGACTCTTCTGTGGAAGAGAAGATCTGTTTGAGAAATGTCTTAGTGGTTTTGTTTCCATACAAGGGGTTAGTAGGGGCTAATGTTGTTTGTTGATAAATATTATTTGTCAATCTCTATTGCATTTTATGAAAAAATGGTTTCATTGGCTTTTATGCAGTGTGAGTGCTAGACTCAATGATGTTAATGACTACACATGAATGCATATAAACGCTTACAGCCCATCTATGGGTCCCTGAAAGATCACATACATAAAATCTGCCCTCACGTTTTGGATTGAGTTCAGCCCTCCTCTGGAGCTGCTGATGGCGGACCCTTTTCTTCTGCTATTAAATGTTGACAGCACATGTGTAATGAGATGTGTCTGAAAATCAATACTAAATCCCAGCACTGTGGCAATGCTCAAAATGATCGTGGAAAAGGTTTATGTGAAACGCCGCTTCAGCAAAGATGCATAGGTTGAGAAAAAACCTATATGAGCTAAAGGCCAACACTAGACTTTTCACATTTAGTGGTCACAGGCTGACTACTCTGTTTTCAGTTTTTTCAGATGGCTGGTTGTGTCTGTAACTATCTGCATAGATAAAGTGTCTGTTTTAAAGGAATAGTTCACCCATAGATGTTCCAAACCTATAGTATGTAGTATATAGTATTTATGTTCCCTACTCTGGCAGTAAATGGCGGATGAGATTTGTTTATTTACTGACATTCTTACAAATATCTTCCTTTGTATTTAGCAGAAAAAAGAAATTGATACAGGTTTGGATCCATCTGAGGGTGAGTAAATGACAGAATTTTCATTTTTGGGTTAACTATCCCTTTAATACGTTAACAGCCATGGTTTTGAAATCTTAATGGGTATTCATATTCGATGTTATATAAAGAGACAGTTCACACAAAAATTAAAATGTTGTTAACTGTTAACTGAAGATGTTGGGCAAAAATGTAAGAGACATTCTCAGTCACCATTCACTTTCATTATATGGAATAAAGATACGATGAAAGTGAATAGTGACTGAAATAGATTTTCAATTTTTTTTCATTCGAAACAAAAAATCAATTGTGTGACTATCCCTTTAAATTCTCATTCTAAATTATTACATTTTGTTTTCACAATATGGATAAATCAACAGTTTATTATTCAGCCTTGGTTTTGCAAATTAATCTCAAACCTGTTGTTAATGAGTTGCAAAATGTTCTTATGTTGAGTTTCTATTTTTTGCCATGAGACATCTGCTCAACAGATGATATAATCAACAGAGACTACATGACTGACTCTCTGCTTTCAAAAGACAATTTCAGCAACTCTAGATAATCTGGAAACTCTTATCAGAGGTTCCACCTTTTCCCTTCTTTGTGCAGTGATAGCAAGAACTCTGACTTCTTTGCCCAGAATATAGGACATCTTAAAGCATATTGCTTATACACCAACAATGTCAGCAAGATATCCATTCTGCTCTAATTAAAGCAGTAGCGCCAAGAACGAGACACAAATCAAGTTAATGTTAAACGTCTTTATTGAGGTCACTGCAGCTAATTCAAATAGAGACCTTTTATCTTTACATCTACAAGAAGTCCCTAACACACATTTAAGATCTTTGTAGGACTTCACAAGATTTTTCAGTTGTTTAGTTTTATGCGTACAGTGCTGTTAAATCTCGTACCTTCAATCTGTAACTTTTACCTCTATATCGCCATCTCTGTTTAAAACCTGAAATTGCAGGTTATGTTTTGTTGTTGACTTAACATGTGTTGTTAATATTGCGCCGACTGTCTCTGACATAGGTACACTGTATTGTACATATTGGATTAAACCATCTGTTTAATGACATGTGTCATGAGATATCTAGTCCCCCCTCAAATTCGGTCCCCTTTAGGACCCGACTAGTACAAAATTCACATTTTTGTGTATGTTCGATAAGTGCTAGTGCTACCATTTTTTTCGCAAGTGCTAGTTAACCACGTAGTTCTATGCTATGCTAGTTGATACGTAAGCTAACTAAGACAGTAAGAACGAGATTTGTTTGATTTCATTACCTATAGCGTCATATACATACTAGCATAGCAAGCATTTCATGTAAAAGACATTAGTGGTCATTTTAGCAAAGGTCTAGTGACATGTATCGTAATGTAATTTTGTAAGAATTGCAATCAGGCACCGAAAGAGCAATCAGGCACCCAAATATACGTTCTTTCAGCCAATAGAATCACTCAGGGGTCCTAAAGGGGACGGAATTCGAGGGGGGACTCGAAGTCCGTATGACATCACATTACAAAAATGGAACCATGGTGGAGAACGTTTAAAAGATATATAAAAAAATCTTACTTGACTAACATTTTGTGTATTTGTGTACAACCCTAATTTATTTTGTGTGTGCAGAACAGACAGGAATTCCCTGTGGGTCACGCATCAGCGTGCCTTTTATTTATTCCATCAGATACAGATCACCAGATCAATAAATAGTGATGGCCATAAGCATCCTGATATAATTAACTAAAGTAGTGATATTCATTTGAACTGTGATCTATTGGATGATCAGTAAATGCAACATTTTGATCGTCCTGTGTTTAGCATTGTGCAGTTCAGATTCACGGCCTCCATTGATCTTTGAAATGTATTGTATATACCAGAGACAGATATCCATTTGAGCAATACAATTATGTGGTGTTCATGGCATACAGTCTTCGTATTCTGTTGTGTTTATGATTAAAAAAAGATATTAAATTGTTCCCCCAGGGTACTGTATTTTAGCTTGTGACAATTTAACCATCTTTGAGTTCCAACTCTTGAGCCTTTTCCTGTGGTTTATGGTGAATGCTAAAGTTGCAGAAGGTCAGAGACACCAAGTGTAAAGAGATTCCCTGTTGAAGTCCATGGCCCGCGCAACATTGAACTGACGCAGTGTCTTGGCACAAAACGCGTTCCACCCGCCCAGGGTCCATTCCTGCTGAGTGGCCCTTGAAATGAACGTTATGGTTCATGGGGTTCTGCAGAGAGTGCAGGCTGGGAATTTAATTGAGAATATTTTTTTGCCTCTTTAATGATAAATGTAATGGCACATGAGACGTAAAGCTTGTCTCTGTCGCTAGGGGATGGGACCCTGCGAGTTTGGGATGTGAAGGCAGGAGCGTGCAGGCTGGCCATTCCTGCCCACAAGGCCGAAATACTGAGCTGTGATTGGTGTAAATATGACCAGGTAAGTATTATTCAAAACTCAAAGACTATGGGGTGTAATTTGGTACAAATGTGAATTAGAATGAGAATTTAAAAAAATCTGATATTCATTGTATTGAATTATCTCTGAGCACCTAAGGAAGGGAAATATAATAAGGTTATAATAAGTGCATGTGATTCTTTACAATCTGTTTATGATATGTGGTTTGTTTAGAACAATGTACAGATAAATTATTTGTAATAATAGCTGTCTAGCTGTTGCATTCAGTTCATGCCGACTTTCCTTTGTGTCGTCAGAATGTTCTGGTCACCGGAGCCGTAGACTGCAGTCTTCGTGTATGGGACCTGCGAAACGTCCGGCATCATTTAGCTGAGATGATAAGCCATTCTTATGCCATCCGCAGAGTAAAGGTGCATTTATATTTAAAAAAAATGAAATTTTGTCATCAAAACAATGAGAAAGATATTTGGAAAAATGTTAGCAACTAACATTTCTGGCACGTCATTGACTACCATTGTAGGAAAAATTGTATATTTTTAGTAGTAATGTTTTTGTTCTTTTGCACACAGAATTGGATGTTTTAAAGATTTTCGGAAAGCAGACTTTAACATTTCCTTTTATGGTAGTCAATGATGTCCCAGAAATGTCAGGTGCTAACATGTTTCCAAATATTTTTCACCTCTGAAGACATAGTTATGTATATTATAATGCATTTCTCTCAATAGATCCTAAAAAATCACACATTCGGCCTTTAAACTTCTCTTACGTGCTTTACAGTGTCACATTAGCTTTATCATTGCTTTGATTTAAATGAACTTCACAAGTCTTGTTTTACATAAATGGGTCACAAGCTTCTGTGCGTTTCTGTCCTGTGTGACAGCTATGGATTTCCTTAAGTAAATGGTTTTCCTTAGGGATGTGTTTAATTAAACTGGACAAAACTTGTTTACAAATTGACACCACTTATGAGGATAGCCCAGAGTTCAATGCACCCTGCACCCAACTGGTCTGCTGCCTGTCATATGCCCCAAAGATATCCAGTTACCAGTCACAGCCTTGTGGGAAAGTTGTAAACAGAAGCCACTGTTAAAAATGGTCATATGACATCTTGGCTTCGATTTGTCAGAAGCCATAAGTGACTCTAAAGCTAGTTGGAAGATGTCTTCAAATGAAACAAAATCTTCCAACCCAAATAAAATATTGTTAAAAACAAATATAAAAATGTCCAACGGTGTGAAAACCTCTACGACACTCACAGACAAAAAAGCAAATGATTGGTTTTGCTCTGAGGGGTATAATACAGCAGAGCGGCGAACCGTGAGATTGTGTGTTGTTCGATGTCATCACATCATCAAATCGCTGTGAAATGATCATTGTGTATTCGTATTATATGATTATCGTGTCATTTTCGTTCATTGCACTTCCAACATCAGGGATGAAGATTTCCTGTCATTGTCTTCATCATTAAATGTTCTGCAGATTATGAAAAAGCGTTTTCGTTTGTATTTAAAGGGACAGTTCGGCCAAAAAAAAATTCTGTTATTATTTACGCACACTCGAGTTGTTCCAAATGTGTATAAATTTATTCGATAAAATTCAAAGATATTTGGAAGAATGCTTATAGCCAAACAGTTCTTGGCCAGCATTTACTATTTTAGGGTGCTTGTTTAAGACTCCCGCATGTTTCGACTTCAGTACGTCTATGGCAATTATTTTCGCCAGCTACTGTAAGTTAACTTCTAATTCAATTGTCTTTTCTAGTTCTTCCCATTTCATCAGACAGTTTTGGCATCCTGCTCCTATGATTTCACAGTCAGGTGAGTAAAATATGAATCTTTGGCTCTTTAAACCAAGATTGAAGGCCTTTTTGAACGGATTTCTAATCAGATTTACAGTATGTGGTAGGATGGAGTGTACCACACTGTGTAGTTTTACCGGATCAATTATCATGCTGTCTCTTTCCTGCGGGTGTTCCCTTCCTTCACAAAGATGATTATAAAGATCTGACATCTGCTTACAGTCCTACAATGAGCTCTCGAAGAAGTACAAGAATATTGTCATATATCATTCTTCAAAAAACTCTCATACTGTGGGATTTCTCGCTTCTAAAGACCTTCTCTATAATCTTTTGGCTGTCCTATGGAAATTTACTCAACCATATTATATGCCGGGGATGTTTCCAAGTGAAATTTCTAAATCATAGTGTTTTTCTCTTGATGAATGGTGAAGTCTGCAGTGCTGGCGAGATGACAAGAAATGCTGCTCTTTGCTATTAAATTCGGTTGTAAAACCCATTGATCTCATTTTAGGGCAGAGCGCTTTATAACCGCTGCGTAGGGTATTTCATTCGTTTGGCGTGTGGTTGTTTTTATCGAGCGTGGAGCTCATTTTTGCAAATATGAGAGTCAGATAATCAGAAGTCACTGTAGCAAGGCAAACGTCACTGCTTTCAGCAAAAGAGATCTCATCTTTGATACTAAACCCTTCTTGATGGCTTCATTCTTTTGGAACTGCCTGGCCTAGTTGATAAAACTGGATGAAAAACATTGATTTTCTTCTGAGATTTAATGCAAATTTGCTCTCTTAATCTCAGAAACCGTTAATAGGAATTAAATCTGACACTGCACTGCAGATTTAAAATGCTTTATAATGCTGTCAGATAAATATTTCTAATTTCTTTGTTATGTAGTCTTCAAGCAATGTGCCAGGTTAAGCTGTACCACAGAAAATAATTTAATATTTAGGAATTAAAGTCTGTAAAAAAAGCAAAATGTACAAACTTTTGACGATATGCACTTACCTTTGTTACTTACTCACCACTTACTCACTTTGTTATGGGGCACTTGCTGGCTTATCTTAAACTACTTTAAATTATTTTTTACATTAATCTACACGCCATGCACAATAATGTCAAAACAAAAAACATTTTTTGTGACTTATAACTTTGCAAATTTAATGTTCTGAATGTTCTGGGCTATTTTTTCATGATCATTATCTCTGTATTTTGTGCCGTTAAGATTTTTTCCCACTTTGACAAATGCCCCACTCCCTGCAGCAAAAAAACACCACATCATGATGCTGTTTCCATCACAGTTTATTGTTGAGATGCTATTGTACAAGTGTTGAGCAGTACCTGATTTTCTCCCGCCATGATGCATGAAACTGAGATTCATCAGACCAGAGAGAACGTTTCTGCATATTTCAAGTTGTATGTGTCTTCACTGAGCAAAGGCTTGAGTCTGGCCACTCGGCCATAAAGCCCAGATTGGTGGAGTGTTGCAGTGATGTTCGTCTTTCTATAAGTTTCAGTAACAGTTTTAGTTTTTAAAGTGAGTGTAGATCAATGTATATTTTTGTCATTTAAAGTAGTTAAAGATTTGGCAGCATAACGAAATGTAATAAAAATGAAGGGTGATGAATACTTTTGCAAGGCACTGTATAAATGTCTTTCAAAGTGTTGTCTCGGGTCAATTGATCAGGTTTTTCCCTGACTGTTATCTGAAGAAAGATCAGTGAATGTGCTTTATCTGTACTGACAAGCTTTGAAAATGAGAATTGACTTTGCGTGCAGCCTTTGCTATAAACGGTCTTGTTAGAGGCGAGTTTGATTTTCCTGCAGGTGGTGATTGTCACCTCGTGGTTAAAACATTATGTGTTTATCTAAGCCCAGGTGCTTGTGCTGCCAAATTTACTCACGAATGTCAGTCACGAAAATTGCCGGTTTGTAGCATGATGATCAAAAGGTTTATTGGACGGTTTACACATCTTTATGAACCCTTGAACCTTTTGATCAAAGCTTTTGCTAAATGTTTGAAATTAGTTTTGACCTAAAACATGTCACATTTCCTCACATAAGTTTCAACCGCAGTCTTGTTAGCAGTCTCGGCTCATTTAACATGAATTATAGCTAATTAACATCAGAACTAGACTTTGGTTTTGCTCCCATAGAAATCAATTCTTTTTAAAACCGGAAATGTGTTGTTTGAACAGAGTGGTTACTCGTACTTCGCAATTAATCTTACCTTTTAACTTTACGTTGTGTAGATGCAAACCGGATATGATTTCCCCATGAAGATGAATAAATAGGAATCTGCTTTGTTCGCTTGCGGGTAAAACACAAAGGTGTTTATTTAAATACAAAACCTTTTTAAAGGCTTGACGTTCAGAGAGAGCCACCTGCTGCCACACACACTTTGCTATTTACCTAACCAGGTCCGCTCAGTCGCTCTTTGAGATCGGTCACTTCTGGTTTAATGGAGATAAGGTGTCCTCTTTCATACCCAACAGCTGCCTTTTCTAGTTGCTATGACGGCACTTCATACTTACGTGCTGGTACTGTATTGAGCACAAAGGGAAAGTGATGTTGCGGTGTGTGTAGTATTAAACAACTAGGCAGGGATGTTGATTTTTCTCCATTGTTTTCTTCTTTGTATTGGGAACTTTTCTATGTCTTGCGTTATGAGGATAGTTTGCTCAGATTGCTCGGTTAAATTAACTGGGTATGATTTTATAACCTGTCTTGTTTTAAAGGCAAGTGGATCAGATAAATTTCAAACTTTACAATTACTCAATTGGCTGTTGAATTTCAACAAAATCAAACCTCAGGAGTAACATAAAGTCATCCAACAGTAATGTAAAAGACTGTCAGCATGACAAGACGCATAAAAACTAACTAAACCGAAATTCCGCAGTACAAATATTACTATTTTTTTCATTGAAAGTGAATATGAATTTGTTTTCATTGCAGTATTTTAAGTCTAAAAAAATATTTTCTGTTATTTTGACCTGTTTCTCTCATTCATTTTCATTTTCTGCAAATAAATGCAAATATTTTTATTTAATATTTGGGAGAAATATTGTTAGTAGTTCACATATAGAAACAAAAATGATAGTGCTGTCACGATTAATCTTGCGATTCTTATTGTGCGTTCAAACCGCCGCCGTCGAGAGCGCCAAAGTGGCCGGAAGTCATTCATTTTCATAATTTCAACAGTGTTACTGCTGCAGAATATTATTTCGTTAGCAAATTTGTAACTACAATAAAGTTTGTCCACCGATCAATTTCTTGTGGTCAGTCTGCACCATAACAACAAGCTTGTTTGCTTTGCGGCCCCTTTAAATGCAAGATAAGATTTTGATACACGTCAGAGCGTCAGCGCGCCCAAGACTCTTTCCACAGCGTTTGTTGGCAGGGCAGTCAGAACGATTTTTGACGCTCTCGACGGCGGTGGTTTGAACGTACAGTTTTACTCAGTTTCTCAATGAGTTACGGTTAAATGCCGCCACATCCAAAAGCTAGAGGAGGCTCTCGTGCCAAAGCTCCGAATTCGCATACTATCCGTCCTAAATAATATTTAAAAAACCGAATTAGTTGTAATCGTAGTATGTTGCAAAGAGTATTCCAAAGATTTCTGGATGGTCTACTACTTCCGGTAGAAATTTGAAGTGCAGAATGATGCGCACTCTAACGGCTGATAATACCCACATTTGTGTAACTAAGTAATTCATTTTATTAATATTAATTTAATTACAGTTACTTCTGATGTAAGTGAGCTAAATACGGTGTATTAAATACAAAAAAGTGGAAATGACATTTACTCACTTTACAGCATATGCTTTAATTTAACCTTCTCACATATGTAATACTTTGTTCAGTTAATAAGAATACTTTATGTAGTTTTATGTTATATATTTAAATGAATTAAAAGAGCCGTTTCTTGTCTATCCTTGAATCACTTCTTTTCACAACAATTAATCAAGGTTGAGGTAGGATATAGAAATTAATTAGTAAGAAGTTATTATACTTTTTGTAGAGAATATTTTGTACGGTAATCTAATGACCCCATTGAATATGTAATTAGTAACTAGTAATTAATTACTTTTTCAGAGTAATTTACCCAACACTGCACACAACTCACCACGAGTAGGCAGAGTTTAGTGAGACTCCACTGCATTTTCTTTTTAAAAGTGCTCATAAACCTACATACGCTTAAACCCCGGGGGAATCAAAATTGCGAATGAATGAAAAATCTTGAAATAAAACAAAAGAGAGCAAAACACGATTATAAAAGTAGTCTTCATATGCAATGTATATTATGCACATCAATTGGCATTTGGCAACTCTGTCTATGTTGTACTTTTTTGTGAAAAATAAATGTAGCAAAGTTGAATACTTTCGTTTTTATTCAACTCAAGTAGAAGTCAAAGTAGTCTCACAATTTAATTCTACTCAAATGAATTAAAAATGTACTAAAAAGTATTGCTACGAAAGTATTTGTAATTAGTTACTTTCCACCACTTGTTCAAAAGTGTGTTTTTGTCCAGACAAAATATGTATTCTGTGAACATTGGGTGGCTGGAATAAACCCTCGGTCACTTTGGATAAGCGCATCTTGCAATTGCTTGAATATAAACTCAATAAACTGCAACCGGCAAGGTTGTGCTGAACATTGTGAAGGATAGATGATTCAATTATACCAACAATTCTGTCAAATTCTGGGCCCACAGATTGCAGGGAATTTAATTCGGTTTATTGAACTGTATACAATTTGTGACAATTTTATTGGACTTTTTCTGAGCCCCATCTCTTGTACCACCCTCTTGTCTTTGAATCATTATAGTGGCCGTAACTCTTTATAGTGGCCGTTTCTGCATATCTCATGTTCATCTCGAGTCCACTAGCCTTCAAATATCTGTACAGTCTTTAGTTTGATCACATTTATAAAAGACAGATACAGCTGTACGATTATTTTCGAAAACACACAATGCATGCGGGGGGAACTAAAGCACGTGTGCACCAATTGTCAACAAACACAGATATATGACTCAGTTTCACTTACCGTGTGCGGTTCATGTCCGCACCTTTTAGCGCTGGGACCGCTACATCTATCAATTTCAATCGATCTCCAAATCCGGTGTTATATCCACGTTTATATAACATCCAACAATGAAATGCTGTAAACGAACAAACTCACCTCAACTTATCTCACTGTCGCTTGAGTAATGAGCTTCAGGCCCACAGCGCAGCCAATCTTGACGCAGCGGAGCCAATCTTGATGGCGTATCTTCCAATCGCTCGTTCTTTGATGCGTGGGAATTTCTTTCGCCTTCCCGTGGCCATGCTTTTCCGGGAGATTTGCCCAATAAGGTACTAAGAAAAGTTGTCACAAAACGGATTTTCATATTCGAAAAAACTCTGAAACCTATACGAACCTTGGGGGAGTGTATCTAGCACAGAAATAATGTAAAACATCCAACTCATTTTTTGACAAGTTGACAATGTCAAGCATGAGAAGACGGCACGTTTAATATTGTAAAGAAGTCAGAATGCATGAAACACCATTGCACATCCCCTTTAACACACACCAATTGCATCGATGGCACTTTGGTGATTTATATCTCTTTATAAAAAACCTCCTTAGCCCAAGTCTCCCCCGTGCGCTTATAAATAAGATCTTTTAGTTTTGCTCTATGGAAATGTATGTATTGATGGCTGCCTAGTGTTTTCCTATAGCCAGGGAGTTTTTTTTTGCGGAGAGGTGATTTAATTACATTTGCTGAATGGATCATTCGGGCCCTGGTGAGCCAGGGCTGCGTCAGGGCTTTGAGCCGCAGGGCCGTCAGAAAAGACAAACGGCCGTTCAATTAGCATGATTGCCTTCTGCTGTTCTGCCTTCACAGACTCTGGGATTACTCCAAGAACCAGCCACTTCTGGAAACACTCGAGCATCACTCTGAGTTTGTGTGCGGCCTGGATTTCAACCTGCACGTCCCTAACCAGGTAAACCAGCAAACTCGCTTATAACGCTTCGACACTTAGTAGTTCAGTAAGTTTTGTTCTTTGACACATTGAGTAATGGTACCTTGTGTTGGCAATGTAAGTTTAAATCAGAGTTACCATTTTTTATTGTCTGTCATTGTCCTTTTATAAAAGTGATAAACGTCCAAAAATAAAATAAATGGAGAAAAATAATGTTGAGGCTATATTTTAGAAACTCTTTCAAAGTCGTAAAGTGTAATTCAGCCTTTTCCACAATAGATTCTTGATAAAAGTTAAAAGCCATTTCAGGGAATATCCCAAATATCCAGAAACACTTTATATATCATCACAAGATAGCCTTGTTTCATAGAGCCGTATCACACAGTCCTGTCACTGTGTTAGTTGTAATCGCTCCACTTGAATGAAATCCGTTCTGATGGAACAGCATCTCTCAACTGAGAAACTTGAATCAATATTTTCCACACTCCCTCCGAAGCTCCTGTCCGTTTTTTTAACCCGAACTATTAAATCTGGTCTTTCTGAAATGACACCTGAAATGTCTCTCTATCTCGCCAAACAACCATGTCATCCTTTGTTCGGCGAACGTGTAAATGGAAGCGGTCACGTAGAGTAATACAGTGATGACGGCACTCGGCTCATTGAGATGTGGGCTGCGGTCCTCGGGGGATCGGCTCCTGTCTGCTTCCAGCACTCACTGTGATGAATAAAAGATAGAGCAGTCAATGAACCATCACTGAGCTGACGAGGGAAGTTTGCAGTGACCCCCTCGTCAGCTTCGGGTACCATCGTCGTTTCAGAGAATACAATAAACTTTGGTGTATCAAAATTTCTATATTTTGCTGTATCTCCTATTTTTGGTACAGTCCTGTTTTCCTTTTTTTTTCCAAAGTGACATTCCTCAAAAATGAGATTTTATACTTTCTTGCATTGTCTACCTTGAACAACCTTATCTATCCAGCCAAAGTTTAGTACATTGATTCCCTTTAGCACTACAGACTTTCAACTTTTACATTCAACAATATAAATGCCTCACTCTTGCCTTCACATCTCATTTTGTTAATTTAGAGTCTCAAATAAAATTTAATACACTTTGGGAAAGCTTTTAAGCTCACACAGCGGTCTTGCTAGTTTGGAGTATTTGGTATCTTATAAGACACAATATCTCTTACACTAAGGGTGCACGACCGGAGGAATGACAGAGATGAGCCGCAGCATGTCAGAGCCAAATTGCCAGTGTGGAAACTGACGTATAAATTGTGCCTTATTGTAAGATCCGCATGTAGAGTCAATGCAGCTGTTGGCAGGCTCCAGTTGTCGTGTGATGTTCTTGCAAGGGCGAAGGCAAGAACTGTGAAGAGCTTTTTTTGTACCGCAGTCTCCCTGTTCCCTGCCAACCACAAACACACACTCGCACCAACTTGTGGGGCTTTCCTATTTGCTGTCAAGTCTAATATTCAAACCCATAAGTCTGTTGTTAAAAACACGTATACAGTAGTGGCCAAAAGTAGGCGACGCCAGCATAGCCATTGGTCGATTAATCAGGTGAGTAATTGACCTGGGCGGTTTACAAGTTTACCCCAATTAACCCACACAAAGTACATCGGCCCCCTCACAAACCTCCCTACATAATTCACATCTGCTTGATGGATCACCTTCTTCCAGTTTTACACACCACACTGAACATCCCTACAGCCATAAAGTGAAGCCTTCGATAGCAGTAATTATACTTCATAAGAAGTAGCCAGGATCCACCCACAGCAGGTGATACATCATTACATCACTCTTCATGCATTTTGACAAGGAGTTTGAATGTCTTTCTATAAAAGAGCACATCTCATCTCATATAGATATAGTTTCTGAGATGAGCAGAAAGAGAGTAGCAAAACTCATTCTTGCACTCTGCCTCCGGTTAAACCGAACAGTGTGTTATCAGCTGACCAGCCGTTCGCATCCCGTGTCACCCGCTACTTCTCGAACCCAGAACTGTGTCTCCTGGACCGCTGCCTTCTGTATTCAGTTTCTCTTCTGCATATTGCGGTCAAGTAATTAATGGAGGACTTAATCCTCTCCATGGCTGCAGGAGTGCTCTGAATTAATAAGAGAAACAGACTGCAATAAAACCGAGCAGAGTCTTTCTTTGGCAGCGGTGTATTGCTCTCGTATTGTTTGTGAATAGCCTCAGGTGGGGATGTTAGGGGGAACTGTGCCTTTTGAAATTTGATTGAAAGGAAAAGGGACATTGTATAAAGTGAATATGAAATATTAAGGATGTGTGCGCGATCCACGCTGTAAATGTTAACAACCGTCTGAAATCAAATGTAAAGTTTTGCATATATCACATCTATATTTATATCTATGTTGCACACATTTATGTAGCTTAAATGCTATCATTTAAGTATTTGTGTTATTCGTCACACACACATGGGTGGGTTAGTTTATAGCAAGGTGAACTTTATACAAAGCTTCAGTGTTCTCTGTCTTGGCAATTTGTATAACAGTTGTTGTGTCCTTTACGTGAGCAAAATAAGTCTTTGAAGCATCATCAAACAAATAATTGTTCAATCAGGTGCCCAGTTTCGCTTGCTCATTGGAAGAGAAACATCATTATGGGGCATTTCGAAAAAAGCAGCATATGCACACAAGTCAATCTCTTTGTTTTCTAATATCAAGCGTGCATTCTCAGCATCACTAAAGCAGCTGAGTGAAGCCAGCAGGGGTCTTAATTTTGAGGCCAACCACCAAAAGCTATCTGCTTTCTGTTCACTTGAATTATAGTAGTATAGCTTTCAATATATGACAAAAGCATTTATTATTATTCTCAGCTAACTATTAAAGTGGTGGTTTAATTATGTGACTGTATTGCTTTAACAGGTTGTGGACTGTTCTTGGGATGAGACAGTAAAGGTCTACACCCCTTCATGCCTGACCTCCTTATAGGTCTTGGTGCACTGTGGGAAGATGATGCTGTAAGATACGGCTGTGTTTCAATCATGGGTGCAGAGTTTGCCAAGATTCCAGTGAGCTTTTCCTAATGATGCCATTAAAGCAAGCCGAGGGACTCATCATTCTGGAGTACAAACAAGGATGTTATCTCAGTGTAGAACTTTTCTATATTGAGGGTTTTGGGTGTTTTAAAAGTGTAAAATCAAACTAAAATGTGAGTGTCTATTTGCTTAAAGTTTGTAGGCACAGTAATGCGTACTGTTTGCCTTATGTGGTGTTTTGTTAAATTGAAGTCAATGCAATCTGTCAGTCTCAGCTGTGGTAAAATCTTATTTTGATACACATTCAGACGTAAATACAAATTGATATTTTAACAAATTCACGAGTCAGGAACATCATGGCACTGAATAATTACTTCATTCATATACTGTGATTTTATCATAGTGCTTTTTTACCCTAATTGTTCAATTTTGTAAATATGCAAACGTAAAAGAATATGCAGAAAAAGACTGCAATTTTTAAAGCTTTATCAATGATGAGGTGTTAACTGAATGACCTTGAATCCCCGAAACTATTATGAAATATGTGCCACTGTAAACCAATTTTAATTGTTAATGCAGTCTTGTTTCATGTTGAAGCACACTCTTTATAACAACCTAACATAAGCTTCAACATTCACAGAGGCTTTCTGTTGCACAAAAGGGTTTTGGATGAAAGGGGTTCTAATAAAAAGTACAGAAGTATCTAATAAAGAGTAAGAAAGAAATGGCTCTTTTTAGAAAAAAGCTCTCCAAAAATGTTTAATGTCAAAAGCTCATTTATTTTAAAGAGTGCAGATCAATAAATGGTTACTTGACTAATTGAAGTACAGCTTGCGTTATTGTTTATTTCTGACTACCTAGAAGTAAACGCATAAAGTACTTTATAGTAAATGGATTGGCTGCAGTGGACAGAAAGAAGGACACAATGGGAGCTACGACGTGTGTCGCATTTATTCGGTAACCCCCAGTGCTTGTGTTGAGTTAAATTACGCACGAGCGAGCGCGCAGGAGCGCAGTGGACGCAGAGCTCAAGTACGTAACGGAGACGCCGGGAACCCCCAGTCCATGAAGACGTACTTGTTTTCCTAATAAACAGACCACTTGCTGTCTGATTTGTTTGTTCTGGTTTTTAATTTCGCTCACTTATTTATGGGGACTTTTCCGGTTGGATTTGATGCATTTTGAGTTTTGTCAATGCACCAAGGTCTTTTTTCCCACGTCGGGTTTCGCTTTAGTGCTTGAATAAACACAATTTTTGCTTCCATTTCTGCTGGACAACATCCGTATAGCAGCTACGATCTGGTCGTCTGCTTTTTCCATCATTCGATAGAAGAATCTCAAGGGAGACATGGAAGTTTGCAAAGGACGTTTATTGGGCATCTCGGTGGCCGTGGCGCACGGATTGTTTTCGGGCTCGCTAAATATCCTATTAAAATTTCTCATAACGACCTATAGCTTCACGTATCTCACTTTAATTCAGTGTCTCACCAGCAGCACTGCGGCGCTCACATTGGAAGTGCTGAGGAGACTGGGCAAGATAGATATACCACCCTTCAGCTTCCAGTTAGTTAAAGTTTTCGCCAGCGTTTGTATTTTAGCAACGTTGCAGTCCACATTAACTCTCTGGGCTCTTAGAGGACTGAGTTTACCCATGTATGTCGTGTTTAAACGATGCTTACCTTTGGTCACGTTGGGAATTGGAGTGTGCGTTCTGAAGAACGGGATCCCATCACCTGGCGTTATAGCGGCAGTTTCAATCACAACTGGAGGAGCAGCCTTAGCTGGTAAGAATATGTAGTATTATTAAGCATGAATAGTTGTATCACATATTTTAACATAGATGGGCTGATGCAATAACGAAACTTTACATTTGGTGTGACTGTTCAGTTTATTTAGTCTTTTATTAAGAAAGTGGGACACTTAAAGGTAAAGAAAACCCAAAATAATAATTTATTTACTTATTATCATGTCATTCCAACCCTGTATGGCTTTATTTCCTCTGAAGGAACACAAAAGAAGATATTATGAGAAACGTTGGTAACCAAACCACACTGTCCCCCATTTACTTCATGGGCACAAAACCATTTATCAAAACGTTAAATGGTGTTCTGCGTCACAATTGTCATAAGCTCATGCCACTGTAGTAATTACAAACGTACAAACTAGTGTACTTTCTTATCTCTTGTGGTTTATTGTGTGTATCTTTACTAAAAACATTTCTCATGCCATTCTGTTTTATTTTTAACTGTTTTCTTCAGGGGCTGGAGATTTAACAGGTGACCCTTTCGGCTACGTAACAGGCGTTTTAGCAGTTATCGTCCATGCCTCCTACCTGGTGCTCATCCAGAAAGTAAGTGCAGACAGTGATTATGGTCCACTCACAGCCCAGTATACCATTGCAGTGGTGGCGTCTCCTATTCTCTTCATCTGCTCCATTGTAAGCATGGACGCCATTGATATGTGGACATACGAAGGTTGGAAAAATCCCTTTATCACAGGCATCTTCTGTGCCTCCATCCTCATTGGTTGTGCTATGAACTTCACCACACTCCACTGTACGTACATTAACTCTGCCGTGACCACCAGTTTTGTTGGGGTGGTAAAGAGCATAGCCACCATCACGGTGGGCATGCTGGCCTTCAATGACGTGATGCCGACTAAACTTTTTGTGGTAGGTGTTGTGGTTAACACAGCGGGCTCCATCACCTACTGTGTGGTGAAATATTATGAAACCCAAAAGAAGTTGACTTACCAAGATATGGACGAGGCCAAGGATGAGGGACCGCTAGGAGAACCTTACGTGGAACCAACCAAGCCTGATGGAGATATGGAAACTCTTCCCAATGGTCTGGAAAGCATTCCGAACGGAAGCCTGATGACGTCGGCTGACAGCGAGGACCAGGGTCCTGTTCGTGAGAATAAAGTTGCAGAGTCCATAGAGTTAGAAAGACCAGCGGTGACATCAGACAGCGAGCCTACGAGACAATCTTTAAGTGACAGTTATCTAGGGGTCTGGAGATCTGTTCGTGCCTTAAAGTTCCTAAAGAAAGACACTTTAATAGATAATATGGAGGTTCAAAGTCCTTGATGATTGGTTTTATGCTTGTCAGATGTGCATGTTAAGTATTGGTAAGAACCGATAGTGTGAACAATGTTTGCCTTTTTCTCTCCTTAACATGGTTTTAAGAAAAACCTTTATTTTTTTAAAAGGTCTGTTTGTATATTAGAGGGATTATAGCATTTTGGATGATGGGCATAATGTATAACCGGAATCCCAAGAATTATAATTATAGGTTTATTTATTTATCATTTATCATAATGCATTGTTTGATTAAAATAATATTGTTCGCCAGAGGTAGAAAGTCAGGATGAAAATTAACAAAAACGAAAAGTACAAATATCGTTATTAATGGATTGTTTTTGAATGATAATTTGTTTTAATGCACGCAGTGTCTGTGCCTGTATATCTGTGTTTTGTCTAGGAATGCAATTCTTGAAATGAAGGCATTTCCCTTTTACATGTAGTATGCACTATTCATTTAATCTTAAAACCAAAATTGTGATCTTTGTATTTGATTTTTAACAATATATAATACAAGCTACCCACCCACTGCTTTAAATCGATAAAACATCTTTATATTACCTATAATTGTCTGTGATGATAGGGTTTGCTCAACAAAATAGCACAAAATTATACATTTGGAACAAAGTGACTTAATTTGTTTCAAAGTTGCTTAAGTCTGTATCTTTAGAACAAGACCCTATATAAACATATGCATTATAAGTTATTATAAATAATATTATACATTTTATAATATTATATTATACAATTTTATATTATACATTTTATAATATAATATTATCAAATTAAATAAGTAATATTTTAATGAAGTACAATTCTTCTCTGCTGCTCTCCAATATAATGATCAAAATATATTTTTAATCACCACTAATAGAGCAACGTATTGTAAAAGAAATCTGAATGAAAATAGTTTGTTGAATGAATAAACTTGAATGAATGAAACTTGAACTAAAACTACAGGGTAATATTAAATGTGTTCCATTCTAAATCCTTTTTGCCTGACAATTAACAAAGTAAAAGCACACAAACTTCTCTTGAAAACCAGGTGCTTTTATAATGATTTTTGTGATAATAGATCCACTGCAAAGGCACAGCGAGGACCATTGTCTTGTTCATTTTGCTCAAGGCATTATATGACAACAGAATTGGCCAGATAATATAACACAAGCCCTTAGAGGTAAACATATAAAAACTTAATGTAATGCTTTAAGCCGTGTGCGAAAAATATTTTCTGCTTTGTGATTCTGTACCGTCACGTGATCTTCTGATTAAGCATTTGTTTGCATTTGGTTTTTGCTCGTGTTCCCATTCTTTATACGATATATGACCAGTGGAGGTATAATTTAACATTCAATGGCTCTGTGAGACTGTCAAACAGATATTTCCAGGACACATTGTTCTTTTGGTTAATTACAATACTCTCCAAACATGCAATACAATGACAGTTTAAAATACATGTCACCTGTGCTTTATCTAGGCTTACATTATGTTTTGAATAGGCACCAAAAAAGCCACTTTATACATTAACTATGGCATCTGGGTCATGTTTTATAGAGTGCAATTCTTCAAATCTTAGAAGAAAGTGAATTGCAAATATTTGCTTAATCGGATTTCTGAATCAGTACATTTCTTATCCTCCTACTCTCCAAAGCTGAGTAAGTTTAAAACTGCAGTTGGCCATGCAAAATGTAATAAATTAAAACTATATCTAAATACTAAGAAATATGAATTCAGTTGTTTGATCTTATGTTAATGCTTATTGTCTTATTTTAAATTAATTTAATGTGATAGTTCACCCAAAAATCTTATATTTTGTCATCATTTACTCACCCTCTTGTCATGTCAAACCTGTATGAGTTTCTATCTTCCACAAAACATCAAAAGAAGATATTCTGAAAAATGTTGTGCACGGAATAGCGATGGCAGCCATTCACTTGCACTGGTTTTGCGCCCATGCAATAGAAGTCAAAGGCTGCCACTGCTATTCGGTTATTAACATTCTTCAAAATATCTTCTTTTGTGTTCTGCAGAAGAAAGAAAGCCATACAGATTTGAGATGACAAGAGAGTGAGTAAATGATGACAGAATATTACATTTTTGGGTGAACTATCCCTTTAAGTCATCTTGAGAACCATTAAAGTTTGTGGAGAAAGACTGACCTGGTGACATTGCGCCATCTAGTGAAGGAAAACATGTACGAAATCATTGATCATTTAACCAAACTAGAGTCACATTTAAACGTTTTCTACCAGTAAGTCGTTTAGTTTTTCTTAATATTTAATGTCTACTTATTGTTGTATCAAAATTCATAAAGAGTATGAGGTGAGTAGGAAATGATCTGAAGAAATAAACGAAACGCGCGGACGTCATGTCCCTTTGCAGATACGGTAGTTTTACGTACGTGTGACGTCAAACAAGTTGTTGAATTTTGAAAGACGGGCGCGATTTTCAGCAGCTGTGAGAGTCTATTTCTAGTATATTTCAAATTCTTTACATTACTCAACATTTAGTGTTATTTGTTTAATCGCCTCGTGTTTATTGTGTTGTTATTTATTAAGATTGTGTGTAAAGATTGATGTTTTGTTTTTCGTATAATGGTAATATAAACAAATTCATATTTCAATTGTAGGGAAATGGAGACCAATAAAGAATCGCCGTGTGTCTTTAAAACGCCTTGCAAGCCTGCAAAAGTTAAAAGTCCAGGTAACGTAAGAGTGTTTTTTAAGCGTTACATTTTCTGAATGAACGAGACCAAAGTTCATTGTGCTACGATTTCAAACTAACGTAAGTTTAATCTTATTGAGGAGTCATTGAAACGACTTTACAACACATCCACATGCGGTTGTTTGTTTATATGTTAAGTATGGTAATAAATAATGTATTAAACGTGTTATTTGTTAATAGCCAGTGCATGTGGAACCCCTGTCACTATACCAGCCTCTCCCTTTATGAAGAAGCTTGGCTGTGGAACTGGAGTCAATGTGTATCTAATGGACAGGTAGATTCTTATTTCATCCACTATTGCTACTCTATAGTGAAAATGAAATGTTTAAACGTATACTTCTGTTTACATAAGGATGGGAAAGCAGGCTCATTCCCCATGGGCTATTAAAAAGATCAACAGCAAGTGTGCAAAAAGTCAGATGAAAGTCTATCAGAGGCGTCTGTGTGATGAGGCGAAGATCTTGAAAGACCTGCACCACCCAAATATTGTTGGTAAATGTCTTTCATTGACTGGGTTGAATTCAATTAATTGTAGTATTTACAACCCATTTACTTTTATAATCTAACCTTTTTCGGATAAAGGATGTTGCATAAAGAAAAATATAGGACATAGAGTTTTTACGCATCATTATTTAGATTTTTTGCATAATAAAATCTGCACCATAATTTGTGCCTGTTAAAGTCTAGAATGAACTTTTCAGCAGTCTCCATTTTTTATTCAGACATAACTGATCTTAACTTTGTTTGTCTAAACTCAGGCTTCAGAGCTTTTGCCACAGCAAAGGATGGCTCTAAGTGTTTAGCGATGGAGTATGGAGGAGAGCAGTCTTTGAACGATCTCATCGAGAAGAGGAGAGAGGATGGCCTACAAGCATTTCCTGTGGCCACCATTGAAAAAGTGGCTCTTCATGTTGCACGTGGATTACAGGTATGAATGTTAAACATATGTTTTTAGTATTGCTATCTGGCTGTTTCACATGTTTCTATTTTTGTCATTGTGTAGTTTCACACTCCTACTAATGTGTTATTGTGTTTGCTCAGTACCTGCACAATGAGAAGAAGCTTTTGCATGGGGATATGAAATCATGCAATGTTGTAATAAAGGGCGACTTTGAGAGCATCAAAATCTGTGATGTTGGAGTATCTCTGCCGCTGGATGAAAACATGCAAGGTACACATTTTAGCATTATGTCCATCCCTTTCTTCAAAGATGATTTAGATGTTTATAAACATTTTGCATGTTCCTCAGTGAGTGATCCAAAAGCCCATTACATTGGAACCGAACCATGGAAGCCCAAAGAAGCTCTGGAGGATGGAGTCATCAGGGATAAAGCTGATATCTTTGCGTATGGGCTCACTTTGTGGGAGATGATGACTCTTTCTGTTCCTCACCTGGAGATGCTGGACACTGAGGATGATGATGATGATAATGGTAAAGTTTGAGAACTGCTATTTCCTCTAGATAATTGAAATCCCATTTTTAAGTGCTGTTATGACAGATCACATCTTTGTCTCAGATGACTCCTTTGATGAGGATGACTTTGATGAAGACGCATATTATGAAAGGCTTGGTACTCGACCACCCTTGGATTTATCCACTCTAGGAGGAGGTTACCAGAAGATGGTGGAGCTCTTCTGTCTCTGTACAGAGGAAGACCCTCACAAAAGACCCTCTGCTGCTCACATTCTACAGGCACTGGAGTCCAACACCCAGCTGTCTGACAAAGGCAGCAGTGAGGTTATAGTAATTGATTAATGGTTTGTCTATATCCTTGTCTATCTAAAATATGTATGTTGTTGGCGTTTTTCTCTAATTTTACTTTGTAGACTGTTTCTTTGTCACATTGTAAATACTTTTCTGTTCAGCATTTAGTCTTATTAGATATGTTTTTATGTGCTTATGGACATCCTAGAGACTGTAGTCTAGTGGTTGCAAAGCAATTTAAATTAAATAGTGTCTGTGTTTGAACTGTTAAACGAAATAAAACGAAATTTCGGGTCTATCAATGGACTAGAACAAAGAACATGTACAATAACGTTTTGTAGCCAAGGTACGTTTAATTAAAAGTACCAACTGGATTACAGTATGAGAACTTTGCACAGTTTTACTATTCAATGTTTATGAAGTTCACGCCATGAAGATTAAAAACATTTATTTAAATATATACAAAGTCAAAACCCAGGAACAGTTGCCTATCTTACAACATCTTAACAAAAGAGAAAGCTGATTGTTGAAGTAACGTTGAAATTTTCCAAAACATGAACTTTAAGGCGCTTCTGGTTAATAGAGCCAACAATTTTGCTACAGAAGCTTTTTTAAAAACAACTCGCTTTTAAAACCTGAGTCTGTACATAACAGTGGAACAGATCATCTCAGACTCATCCGAAATAATAGGAATATCAAAAAAAAATTATTTTACCTATTAAAAACATTCTCAACACAAACTTCAACAAATGCTTAAAACCTAGACAACACCTTTCTTTAACTAACAAAGTTATACACCAGAAACGTTGGAGTCCCGCAGTACTTTGTGGCAAACAGCTTTCCTTCTGGTGTAGGGTCAGAAAATGCAGTTTCCTCTTTGGTCAAGTGACATCCATACATGAAAGTCGTCCTGAACAGAAATCAAACAGTCTCTTACACAAGTATTCATTTAAATGTTATCCATGTCAAAACATCACTAGGGATGTTTGGTACCTGACAGTGTCAAGGAGACGTGTTGCAATGTTCTTCCGTCTCATCAGACTGAAGACCCAGATACGGCTGACTCCACAAATGGCTTTTTCTGGGACAGTAGAGCAGCACCAAGCTCTATGGTGCTCCATAAAGTCCTCCTTGTTCATGTCTTTAGGATTCTCGGTTTGCTCCAACACCCGAAATGCCTAGATGACACAAGATCTTAGAACCTCACCTGACAGCTGACAAGTGAAAACCCCCATTTAACCTGAATACTCACCTGTCTAATATTTTCAGCCACCAGACAGCCCACCACCATTCGGTCACTGTTAATGAAGAGATAGGTTTTAGCCGAGCTAGGGCTGCTGAGGGTCATCTGCTGGAAGCCCAGTTCACTGTCTGCAATACGCCTCACGTCCTCTGCCTGGAACAGAGAAGTACTTGTAAAACATGCATTTGTGGAGAGGAAAAAAAATGCACGAGAATAAGCCACTGACCTTTTTAATTGCATATTTTGGATCATCAGGCAGAACAAGAATAATCTTTCCATCCCAAAACTCTGCGACGACCCTCTCTTTTTTCCATCCCTAAAAAGCATCAATATGTTTTCATAATCTAATAATGACGAATCTTATGAACTCTAGTGATGTTTTCTTTATTAACGCTCACCACAAACTTGATGGTGTCCAGGAAGCGCTGATGGAACTGTGTATGCTGGAAGTTATCCTCTGGACTGTCAATACTGTACAGCATGCCACAGGAACTGCATGTGGTAGCTCCGAACTGCTTCTGACCGGCATCCTTCATAGCACATTATATATTATCCAAAAATTAACGAGATAAGAAACCAGACTCGTTTCACACCATCAATTATACTTTAGACTTACAATAACAAGCTGGTTGTCTGTTTGTTTCTTTCTATCTCGTCTCATGACTCTTCTCTCTTTGGCTTTAGAAGCAGGAGTAGAAGTCAGTGTAGATGGAGTGCTGCTGTTTTGTGACGGTGACAGCAACCCTTTTTTCTGTGTTCTGAACACAAATACAATAATGACAACTTAGAGGCTAAATCAAGACCTTTCGTGAATAAAATCTTTTCATATTTTGAGCGTCTCAGTTTCAAAATGTCGTTTAGTGAGTTGATATTTGAGACCAAACATTGTCTTACCTTTTAGAGCCAAAGATAGGATACACAGATGAATCTTCTAAAGACAAGAATAAATATTTTTTATATCAGGAATTGCTGTCTTTTAACTGCTAACTTATAAAACGTTTAATTATGAGACAAAGAAAATGTTGAAAAGAAATTTCAGATTTGAGGATCTTGCCTTCATCTAGCGAGCTGTTATAATCTGGTGGGGGTACGTCGGTCACATCAAACGCTGAATCACTTATTGCATTTGACTCCTGGAAGACATTTTCAGGTTGTAACACAGGTGCCAAAAGCATCACATCAAAAGTCATTAGATGACGATTTAATAACCTACCTGACTACCAGCTTCAGAGCAGAAGGATTGGTTAGGGCTTACGGATCTCCTCAGAACCACCTTTAATTCCTTAGTAATGCCATGGACATCCGAAAGGACACGAGGGGATAGTTGTGTGGGCTCTGTCACTTTTGTTGAATCGCTGCACTCTGCATCTTCATCGGTGGCATCTAAAATTGGCGTTTTAGGCACTTCAAATCGTTTCTTCAAGAAGACGGCACGACGGACCGGGGAGTGTTCTTCTTTGTCCTTCAAGGGTTTGCAAGAGTTGGATTTCTCATAGCTCGATGACCTTTTGAGCTTTGTTTTCTGCGCAGATTTTTTAAACGTTTTTGTTGGCTTCTTTCCGGTTCCGAAGAAAGCTGCTCCCACAACAAGTTTGGGTTTGCCTTTAGATTTCATGCTGCTGAATGTGAGAGGTGCACGAACACTTTCCACCACAGCACTTGGCGGATCTGTTTTCCTGTCAGATGGATTTTGACGCTTGGGTTCAGCAGTAAAGTATCCTTTCAGGTTAGACTGTGGCCGAGGGACTTTGCCTTTCTGTTTAACATTTCTTTTAGGTTTTTTAACAGGGTTTCCAGCAGATGAAGGGGGTCTGGGTGGGTCTATGCTAGGGACCGATGGAGGTGATTTGACTTCCTTCAACAGTTTGCGCTCAAGAGGAGTGAGGTATAGAGGTTTCTGCTTGCTGTAAAAAGATCCCGCACCCAAGGCAGCTTTGCGTGGAGAGACTCTTCTGGGAAGGTTTTCCAAAGATGTCCTTAACATCTTTTTGGGTGTACTGGGAGACTGTGGTGAGACTCGAGCCTTCTGAGAGATGTCAATGAAACGGGAATGTTCTCTTTCTGATGACTGGCCCTTTTCCTCTGGCTTTGTATTTGCTTTTTAGATGGGTTACTGAAGAGTTAAATGTAAAATATTAAGCAAGAATGATATAAAGTAGTCCAGACTGTGTAAAAATGTGACAAAAAACGATCTCTTATTTGACAAAACTGAATGACATTACTTACCTCTCAACATCAGGAGAGCCGTGCTTTCTTTTTCGGGATAACATCTTCAAAACGCCTAAAACGGAAAATCAACAATAACCAGATACGTATAAGACAGGTTCAGATATGAAAGTCGACCCTTCTAGATAAAAAATACAGCTCGATACTGGTCGTAGCATAATTTAGCGCGAAAAGTATACCGTTACCGCGCCACTTCTCAAACACCTCTGTAAGTTACTGGAATATAACGTTAAGTTCATTCTCTCATAACCACAAAATTATGTCAAAATAAACATCTCATGTTAAAAACACAAAAGCTCACAAAAAATCTATCAGTGACGTTGATTTTGTCTCTTATTCTATGAGTATATCCAACAACAAACCGTCATAAAAAACTAACTAACGTAACTCATAACACTGCAATCTGAGGTAATCATTTAATAAACAACTTACCGCGCTGTCTGCAAAGTTGTATTAATATAAAGCACTGATAAACTAAACAACAAATCTCCCTCAGTTTATTTTCTCCCGCGGTCTGTTTTAAAGCAGCGCGCCAAACTTGTGTAACTCACTAGTGGGCGGCGCACGCGGAAACGGAAGGCGCGTACGTGCATGACAGCTTCCGGTAAAGTGGTCAGAATGGTAGTTGCGGATGGTACACATGACATGCGCCTCTAAAACGGAGCAGTTTATCTGTCTGGTGTGCTCGGTATTTTGTTGAATCTGTAGGGTGGCCTTCTTAAGGTTGTGTCTCTGAGGAAAGATGGTGTTTTACTTTAAGAGTGCAGGTGAGTTGCGCGTTGTTTGTCTCTCGTTATAAGACAAGAGTGTTCGATTTCATTCGGTGCTGCGCATACCGATCGACGGATGCCGGTAAAGTACCGCGAGAACCTTTCAAAAGCAGCGCTCTGGAATCGCTCGCGCGGTACTTTGATGTCATACGATGATCGTTCTGCGCAACGCTGCTTGATGCTGTCAATAACGAGTTCACGTCGTTTAGCTGTGAAGTACATAGCGTTGATTCGTGCAGATTGTTATTTGAGACAAACCTTTGATGTGTTGCCTTGTGATTTAGTTACCAGCAGTACATTAAGGCAAAATATGGTGTGATTTGTTTATAAGTGCTATGTAATATCTGCCTCTGTCGTTTATAGTTGTCGAACCGCCCCATACAATCTACATGGGTAAAGACAAATATGAAAGTATGTAATGATCCTCTTATTAATAATATTTAATAAGTCTACTGTCATTCTGTATGTGGATAGTAACATTTTTTTTTATAGATGAAGATCTTATAAAGTATGGATGGCCTGAGGATATTTGGTAAGAACGAATATTTGCAATTATAAATAACAAATGTGCAATTTATTTTACTAAAATTGGGTGTTTCTGTCAGTTGAGCCCATTGCAGCAAATGTGAATTGTATGATTAGTGATGATGAGTAAAAAAAGAATATAGTTACAATATCTAGACGTCTTAAAGTTCACGTGTATCTTCATAAATGTTTGCGTGTGGTTCCAGGTTCCACGTCGACAAGCTCTCATCTGCCCATGTATATCTCAGAATGCCGAAGGTATTTAGTATATATCTGTTCATGTTGTGTTTATAACTTTTTCTGTGCTGCATAATTTAAACTTTTTTTTATTACAGGGAAAGACGATGGAAGACATACCAAAAGAAGTCTTGATCGACTGTGCTCAGCTGGTGAAGGACAACAGCATTCAAGGTACATGGACTGGACAATGTCCCTGCGATCGCATATTTCAACTTTTAGTTAGTGTTTAATGTTGCTGTTAGAGCATAAATAATACCTGCAAAATGATAAAGCTCAAAGTTATAAAGTATTAAGTGTATGAACACATGTGCACTGAGAGGGGCACCGACCAATCACAACAGACTGAGAAGCAGAAGCTCGCTGATATGGTATGGGTGGGACATCTTAACACACGCTCTAACCGGGGAACCAATCAAGACAGACCAGGTCAGCTTTACCAATCAGAGCGTTTCGGAAGGAGGGACTTTATATAGACCGGAAGAAATCCAGCCATTTTGTTAAAAGAGGGACAGTGGTGAACAATAGACTTGAAATATGTGAAATAGAGCGTTTTTTTTTTTGAGACATGAACAACCGTTGTTAAACACCCAAAAAACATTATCAAAGCCTCAAAAACAGCAAAGACTGGCTCCTTTAAGAATCACAGAAAGTTCCTTTTTGAGATTGTTTTATTTTTTTTACAGGTTGCAAAATGAACAATATTAATGTTGTCTACACACAATGGAGCAATCTGAAAAAAACTGGAGACATGGATGTCGGGCAGATAGGCTTTCATCGGCAGAAAGAGGTACAGAGACATTTTTTACAATTTGCTTGAATTGACGAAAGTCTTGTATAATTCTAATTTGTTTTTACATTTATGGTTGCTGATGAAACACCCCAATATCGACAGGTGAAAATTGTGGCAGTAGAAAAGAAAATTAACGAGGTCGTAAACAGGCTGGAGAAAACAAAACAGGAACTTTATCCAGATCTTGCAGCTGAGAAGGAGAACCGGGACAGAGAGGAGAGAAATGAGAAGAAGGCTCAGATACAAGAACAGAAAAAGAAAGAGAAGGACGAAATAAGGAAGAAGAAGGACATTGAAGACTTAAGGTGCTGTGGCTGGGATAATAGATGGAATCACATTTGAAATACACATCTGAACTTGTACTTCCCACATACTTCGGACAAGCGGAGCGATAAAAACACTGAAAAGTACTTTTGTTATACTAAATATTAGCACTCCTGGCCAATCAAAATCTTTGGATTTTTTTTTTAGTAGAAGAAATATTATTTTTATATTGCAGTCAGGACTCTTACACATGTTTTTTATTGGCGCAACCACTGAAAAAATGAAAAAGCGTTTTTGTCTATTTGCAGTTTATGGATCAACATTTATTTTCTGTTCTTACATTTAACATCTGTTTTGCTTTTTAGGAATTATACATCACTTATGAAGAGTGACAACATGACCACAAATGAGGTAACGTCCTTACAGCTCAATATTTTGTGGACAATATGATAGATGATTTCATCTGAAATTCATAACATGATATTTGTCTCTACAGGATGGCAATGATTCAGATGACTTCATGTAAAATAAATGGAATAGGTTTGCAACAAGGAAGAAACAACATTATTTCTTCCAGTATTTTTATGTTTGTCAGACATGGTGCACTGGAGGCATTGGATATGAATGAACTTGCCTTCTCTGTTTTAAAACCAGTTTTTGTGCCAACACAGCACAATGTCCGGACCTTACTGGAGCAGCTGGCCCAATCATTCCCCATAAATACAATAAAGTCATGTGAAGAGTGTTTTGTAAATGACACAAAGTCGATTGTTCGTTTAAACTAATAAGAAATCTGAACGTTTGAACAATGGTTTTTGGAGTTTGATAGTGATGATGGTCACCGTGGAATGCGTTAGCTAAGAACTGATGAGGTATTTATGCTTATAAATGGATTTATCTTTCTGGAGTGATAAAGTAATTAAGCAACACGTGATTACACAATTTCCCTTTTTCTTTTGCTGTTCTGAAATAAAATAAATCTTTTCAGTTCAATATTTTTCCCTTTATTACTTTCAACTTACACTATTATTCAAAACTTTAGAGTCACTTGTTTGAAAAGTTTCTCATGATCTTAAAGGGACAGTTCCCCCAAAAAGGAAAATTGTCTTAATTTACTCGCCATCAAGTTGTTCCAAATCTGTATAAATCTCTTTGTTCTGATGAACACAAAAGATATTTCGAAGAATCTAGGAGCACACAGTTCTGGGGGTTCCATTTAAATTTTACTTCCTATGGCTGTCAATGGTGACCAAGAACTGTTTGTTTTCAATTATTCTTTCAAAAATACTCCTCTTTGTTCATCAGAACAAAGACATTTATACAGATTTGAAACCACTCTGAGGTAAGTAAATGATAACAGAATTTTTATTTTTGGCTGACCGTCCCTTTAAAAATTGTTTAATATGAAGTTTTATGCTGAAGTGTTTGAAATTTTTTTTGGAGCCAAAAATAAACTTGTCAACATATTAATTTCACTCAAGTACAATTGAAACAAAACATATTTTTGGAATGTGAAAGAAACAGTAAATGGTGGAAACGTCAATTTTAGCATTTTAAACAATGCTAAAATACTTTTCACATGAATTTTCTTCAATCTGAACACCATACCCATACATTTGTGCAATTTCGTAGGTTTGGTGATTTGACATAAAATGTGGCTACAAATGTGACTATTAGTGTGATTATTCTCTAAAAAACAAAAACAAGCGACCAAAATTTTAAACGGTGGTAGCCTATACTTGATTCAGATTGACTTTGAATTCTCGAGCTCAATATTAGCAAAACGTCTCTAGACAAAAGCAATATCAGCGTCTTGCACCAGATGGCAGCATTTTGCTGCAAGAATTTAATACAATTCACCTTGCAATGTCAAGGTTTTATTTGACAACATTAAACATTAAAAAACATTTAAGATTTGTGATTTTTTACTGTTGTTGGTCTGCTGCTGATTCGACTGCTTGCATATTTAAGGTTTAATACAGTATATCTATTAAGCCCTTGTTTTAAAGAAAGGCCTTACATATCTTCTTTTGTGTATATATATATATATACGCATTTATATATATATATATATATATATATATATATATATATAAATATATAATATACACACACATATATACATATACACACATATATATACATACATACATATATATATATATATATGTATATTCTTAGTTCACAATAAATATTTTTAGGTAAATCAAGACCTTAGACAAGTACGACCAAATCAGTTTACAATAATAATAACAAGATTATCTATGTTATAGTCTATAGTTATAGTATAGTATAAGCTGCTAACAGACCACATCCTAAAAATACAAAGAACATTTTCAAGGTACAGACAGAAATTAATGGTTTTTTTTTTTTTTTACAAAAGTGGCGTCTCTAGACCAGGCTGGAAAATATGACCTTGGATTACCACCTCAGATGTCCTTCGCTGGTCGGATATTTCTGGTTTGTGTTTATAGGAAAAATTCAGTCACATTCTCTTTTAGCCAATGGAATGACTCTATTATAGAAGGGACCTTTCCAAGTACGCACTTACTGTAAAATACTTGTATTAAAGCTAATTGAATTAGACTGGAAGGAGCATTGTCTCAGTATGAACTAGATTGTTTTGTGAGGATTAGAAAAATGCTTTTTGTCCTGTAGCATTACACATAAACAATCAATCTATAAGTGAATAGGAATAATTCTGAACAATAATAGCAAAAGGATCCATGCATTTGTTGTTTTGGACTATCAGACCGTATATACACACATCTGATGCATGGCTAATGTTAAGTTAACAGAAGAGAAAACTTCCTCGAACCCCAACACACAAGTCCAAACCAATCATCTGCCGTCACAGTCAGGTTAGACCTCCTCTGCGTGGCTGGGGGCCCGCCATACATAACCTGTCTGCCCCATTAACCTCATGTTTAGAAAAAAGGTCTCTAGCTGTGGGGCGTGAACCAGGCTCTGTCAGCTACACTTCACATCTTTTCTGGCTATTAACACACACCACCACCACAACTGTTTGCACAGACCACACACAAACATATTGAAGAGAGAACCGCGGATCACCGCACAAATTATAAGGGATGTGCCTCTGCCGTGGTCTTTTGGAAAAGCCAGGCCAGCTGGAGCCTTCAACAAAAGCAAACAAGGTTATAAAAGTAGGGCCAGTGAACGGCCTGGACATTGGCCATTCTGATGTGATGAAATGTGGTGTACACATGGGGTTGATTGAACATTCTCTGCACTGTCGGAAGGAGAAAATAGGCAAACAATGAGATGAACTGCTATGCCTTTTAAACACCAATGCAATACTCGAGAAATGGTCAAAAGGTCATGATTATGAAGTGCACAATACAAGTACTTAGTGCATTACATGCAGGCTTTCAATATCATTTGCTATTGACATCAAAGGCCTGTTTGTCAAATCAAGCTCTGTGCTATTTTTGAGTAAAATCATCTTTGATTTAGCAGAATCTGGCTAAAGTGGGTAGATGCACCACATGGACAGGTTGCGTGACATGCATTCATCTCATAGAACCATGAACAAAACTACACAAGGTAAAAGAAATGTGAACCATGCGTAAATGTGGGTTTGCTTGCTTCAAGGACCAGATTTGTGGCGACTATAATGAGTTTTGTGCAGTAAATGGCTGCCGAGGGCATGAAACCAGCTAAATAAAATTGTATGCGATTAATCCTTTTGGCTCTGCATTGGGTCGCCTTTTGTCCAATGTAAAATAAGGGTCCAGAAACAACCTATTAGACAAAATATCTACAGTAGGTCCAGGAACTGTCATAATACAAGACAAATTCATAATAAAACTATGAAAGTAAAACTGTGTATTGGTTTTATTACAACATAATTGGATGCAATAATACTTAGACCTGTGTCTTTGAATTGCATAGTTTGTTATTTTGCAATGAAAAAAGTAATCAAATTCACAAAGATGTCTCAGCATTTTTTGAGTTATTGCGAAAATACTGCATATTGTCTACAAGTTGACATAAGGCTTTACTTTTATATTTAATTAACCATTACTGTAATGTCAAAGAAAATTAAACAACAGATTTCCCAGCTGACTAACCGTGTTATCTTTCTCAATACAAGCTACATCTGTAATTCATAACTGCGTCATCTGTCTTTTGTTTTAACTGTCCCTAAATTTATTTGTTACCCCCATGCAACCGCAACAACACAGCACAGAGAAGCGACTAGCGAAGACTATTCATCGAAAACATCTGCATCCTCACTCATGGGGTTAAAATTCCATGCTAAGGGTCTGTTTGTTTTATTTTTTACACACATTGACAACTCCCCATACATTTAGAGGTACATGTTGTACTTGACTTCCGGCAGTACCTCATACTGCTGATTTACTCCAGAGGCCTACATCACGAAGCCGGTTTGGGTTTTCAATCGGGTAAGTTTGCGTTTAGTTTGACCATACTCAAAGTTTTCAGGCTCAAGAAGGTGAATTGGTTTTGAGAGGGTTTTATGCTGGGCTAGAGATCGCAAACCTGGACCAATCAGCTGTGAGAAAGGGGCGTATATCTGACACTGTGAAGCCACCCCCCTCATATCTCTGGTATCAAAAAAGTTGATAAGATTTTAGAGGAAAAAATATTTTAAGTCTTTATTTGTATTGTATATTTGCATATGTATGCATTTATTGATTATAACATAAAATAGGTTCATAAAATTCTTATGTGAGTTGATAATTTATATGAATTAATTAATATTAAACATCAAAACTTACCCGAGAACTCAGTGTTTGTTCACCTCACATCGTGAGATAGGCCACGGAGGTCTCTGATACTGTGATTAGACAGGATCAACAGAGACATGACCTAATGATCTGTTCAAGCCCTTCAGCTGAAAACACAGATTCTTCTGGCTCGTATGCAAAGCTAACACCAACGGGTTCCTGCACTAGCATAAGATTTTCAGTTAAAACCTTATCTAACCCAAGCTTGAATCATCTTAAAGTGGCAGTTTGTGAAAACTTCCCTACACACAAAAATAAGAAGTTTATTTAAGAGTGCTATTAGTATACTTCTTTGAACCTTAAAATGGTTTCAGTCTACTTTTAATGTATGGTAGATTACTTCTCAAAAATGTACTTAAAATTCTACTTATATTGATAGATAAGTTGAAGGATGTTTGGCCTATGCTTGTACGTCTCGATCAAAATTTGTAGAAAAACACAGAGACAGAAAAACAAATGTTATAGAAAGAGTACGACCATTCAAGTAAGCAATGTCAATGGAGTTTACAAAATTTTAAAGGGATACTTCGCCCCAAAATTATTTTTTTATTTTAAAAATAAAACATTATTTACTCACCTTTGAGTTGTTCCAAATCTGTATAAATGTATTTGTTTTGATGAACACTGAGAAAGATATTTGGAAGAATGCTTATAACCAAACATCAACACCCATTGAATACCAATGGTGGTCAAAAGTGCACCAGAACTGTTTGCTGTTCTACATTCTTCAGAATGTCTTCTTTTGTGTTCAACAGAAGTATCTTTTCCTACTATGGGTGTTGAGATCTGTTTTATATCAAGTTTTATTGCATCATTACAATCATAAAATTGTGAAAGATTGTTAAAACTCGGTTAAACGTTTGGCCATCCTAAGTAGGGCACAGCAAAGAATCCGCCGTCCGAGACATTTTTGTAGAGATACGCTTGGAGCAGGTCAGGCATGTGTGGAAGGCTGAAGAATGTGTGTGGATTGCACCAGAGGGAGCCATTAAATCAAGGTCATGTGATGCTTACCATCAGTCCAAAAACTCTTGGCTCTGTCACTATCCTTTGCTATAATATTCACAATATTCAAGTCATATGATTCTAGATCTTTATAAGCCCACGAGGAACCGCAGAAATGCTTTAGCTACACTGACAAAAGATGTTAGAAACGCAATAGAACCATTATAATTTTACATTTATTCCACACTGTATGCGCCTGTCGCGTCCGGTATAGACCCGGTGTAACAGCTAAAAGCTGTTATGTGTTTAACGTAAACCACAAAGATGACTCACGTGAACTTTTCATTGCTTTGTGTCAACTTCCTATTGAAACAGGTCTAAGATATAATAAAGGGAGTTTTATCTTTTTAAATAACCAGTATGCCTTGCAACAAACATGATAACTGATTTTATTGACCATTTGAAAATCAAAGATAGACGCTGTTCAATATTTATTTTGTTTTAGTAACAGTGTCTGTAATCTTCAATGGGCCTGTATCAACTCAACGTGAACTTTACTGATGTTTCTCCAATTTTCATTTTTAAAGAGTATGTCCTGGAGGTGTGGTTGTAATTCCCAGAATGAGGCTGTGGTGAGGGGTTGTCAGGGGTTGGTGACAATATAATCTCAGTGGTCTGGAAGTCATTCTGTACTTGTAAAAATGAGCTTGTTTATTTTTATCTATTGTGAAACAAACCTGCTTTATTGTGGTCCAGTTGAGATAGTTTTTCAACTGGTTAATGGCTCCTCTTTGATTCGGGCCTCCTTTGACTTGTAAAAAATGACTTAATTCTGATGCATGAAATCCAGTGGTAGTTTTTTTACAGTTTTGCTTGTTAAACCGCATTGGTTATAAAGATTTTTCATTTCACTGTGTCCATGCAGGGCCTATTAAATTGTTCCTCGTAAGTTTGAAAACAATAGTCAAATAGGATGTCTGATGTTTGAAAATCAGCCTGTTTCCATGTGTTTTTCATTAGTAATTCTTTGGAAGAGTTTTCAGCTATACCACCAACATCATGGAAATTCATTTTCTATTGTTTTGGGATGTCTTTATTAAAGCTGCGATCTGTAACTTTTGCCTCTTTATAGCTCTTGTGAATGGGGTAAGGAGTTTTTTATGTACTTAATTGCTTAACATTTTTTAACCCATAAGAGATTTGGATTGCAAATATAATTAATTTATATAACAATTATGATAAATAAATGTATTCAACTCCTTTTAATTGTAATGACAAACCTAAATGTGTTCTGACTAGCATATTTTTTCGTTTACTTCACATGCATGATTATATAAAATAACATACTACAAATATTGCTGCTGTCCTTCCGAAAACGTACATCTCTATGTTTTGTGATTTTTACGTTTTGCCATGAATTAATATTATTGGTCACAGAGTGTTTGTCACTGGGTTTTGCAAACGTCTGACCAATAAAAAATATTAAAAAGTGTTTTTCAACTTTTATAACACAGTATGACATAATTGAAAAAGTATTGTTGTTTTCCATTTCCTGTAACCAGCGAATCTGGACGTCAGAGATTTCTGAAGGACATCAATGATATAAATTCTCTCAAAGCATGGAAAACCTACGAGGTTATGCTGTTTTAACGTTAGAGCTGTTACTTTTATTTTACTATTCCTCTTATGCAAACATTTTTGACCTGTTTGGTTTTATCCCGTAGAAGCATCAGTCCAACCTCCCTCCGCTTTGACTCCAACATAGTGATGGATATATCAATGACTTTCTGCTGTATTTTGACCGTTTTTACACCGCTGTTTTGAATTACCAGTCATTTGGATCAAGAACAGTTTTATACTTGTTGGAGTTGATTTTGCTCAGAAATGGTAAACCACACCATGACAGTCTCTGTTGGGCAACATTTCCCAGCTGTTTCTCTTTAACACGTTCTGTTAACATGCGACAATATGAGTGGTAATCATAAAATTAAAGCACCATTAGCTCTGGTTTCCATTGGCTGTGGCACCTTGCAAGTGTGCAAACTCCCCAACACGGCACGTTTCCTGCCCCGCCTTTACCGCGCCATCTGGTTACTTCCAAAATGTTCAACTCATACAATGAATATAACATGATTTTCACTGCCCAGCCATGATGCAGAGGAACCCACAGCTGTAGTAACGGCCCTTGACCCTGCTCCCTAACACACAGAGTCTCCATCTGGACCCTGTTAGCTATACATGCCACTCAAGTTCTGCTGCTCCCCGTGAGCTCCTCACATGCAACCGCGGATGAAGACTCAGCAAAAAAATCAAGACCATCCCACGCTTTCATTTTTTCTTATTGTGCTTGAAGGAGTATCTGCGTATATGCTCGTATTTAGAAACGCCTCTAAGGTCTCCATTTTAGCTCATGTGGGGGCAGCAGTGTTTGGATTTATAGTAATTGGATGAAAAAACAACTTTAATCTTATGTAAACTCTTTTGGTATCCAGAGTCATTGGGGTTTTCACATGTTGCAATAGTTCTAGTCACAGCCAATGTTTACAAAGGAATGTTACAAGTTATTTGTCTAAAATGAGAAAATATTATCAACTTGATTCAGAACTTACAATTGAAGTCTTTGACATGATGCATGTAGGATAACTGTTCATAGAGACAGTTCACCGCAAAATAAAATTCAGTCATCATTCATTCATCCAAATGTTTATGACTCTTTCTTCTCTGAAGCCATGTCTCTGTGGTTTTGTGTCCATTCAGTGGAAGTCAATGGGGGCCAATGTTGTTTGCTTACTTTTTTCTTCAGACATCTTCATTTGTGTTCTGCAGAAAGTCATACAGATTTAGAATGGGATGAGGGTGAATACATGATAAAAGAACATTTGTTTTCTGAGTGAACCATCTCTGTGGAAATATGTCTCAGCAGAAACAACAGATTTAAAAAAGTCTAAAAAATTAAGTTTGATCTAATAAATCGACGATGTCTTTGAAAGAATTGTATTTTGGGCTGAAACGTCCTACACATGTTTAGTCCATAAGGCTCGTTTTGGTGTTCATGTGCTAAGCACATTTCGATTAACATTTAAATATTCAGGATATTTTGGACTCATGATGGAAGGAAAGAATTTTTCTGGCTGTTAAAACGATAAAAAACAATAGTTTGAAGGCAAAGAAACAGAGAAATACCTGGTTAGATTTTGGTTAGCGGTAGAACCTGCTCTGGCAATCTGCATTTCAAAGACGTAATGTCAGATATTCCGAGACCATCTTTGAGGATATAAAGACAGTGAAGCTCAACTGGAAGACACAGATTTTATTTTATGTATCTTCTAATTTTATTTTAATATGGAGGCACACATATAATCTTTATATTATCTCATGAATGAATTTCCAAAATAACTTAATGTTGCAGTTCAATACACAGGTTAGCATTATTGAATTAAATTCAAGTTTTAATTGATTTTCTCAACATTCCATGCTGTTTTTTGTTTGTTAAAACTTTAATTCTCTATTTAAACCCTAAACCACCCTTGTGTACTGTTGATGACATACCAGAGTCTTTTAACACAATAAATCATGCAGCTTCCTCTGCCAAAAACCCTAAACTGATGGTAATAGTTTTGAGAAAAGCATTTCCTCCATATGGTTTTAATAAGGAGTCACTGAGTCTGTATCGCAAATGTTTCGTTTAATTTCATTTTATTTATATGTTTTAGATTAAAATGTTTAGATTTTTTGATTTAAAAGATACAAACTATTTTTCTTGATTATTCATAACTGTTCATGTTCTGCGTGTCTCTGAACATGTTTATAGTTATACAACAAATTCTCCTGGCACAGTAATTTGACTGCTAAAGATGTCTTTCAACAATGCTAATAGTGAACTCAAGAGAAGTTTTTACAACCATTGCGGAAAAAATATTTTTTCTATGTCTGTCCAGAGGTTTTGTCTGATTTTGAACTCTCGGTGACAATATTTGCTGTTTTTTTTGGTTTATAGTGTCTTAAGGTTTATGTGCAAATCACAGTTCCCTAAACACTGGCTAAAAGTGTAATGTTTTACTGAGGCTGTCAGTTCATAGGGCCCAGGATGAATTGAAGGTGGGGTCCCATACACCCAGCATTGTAAAAACGTGTTTTCAACGGGTCCCCCTCCCCAGCATCCCTGGTTCTACAGCATGTACTTTATATTATGTCCTTACAGGTGGCTAAATGATTCCATCACACACAGGTTCCAGACATGCCATAAGTTCCCTTGATGCTACACTTAAGTAAAGAGACTGTTCGGATGGTGAAAATGACAAACCACATAGGTAAAAGAGAAAAGCTTTCTGCAGTTCAAACATCTGTGCTATAAAGATTTGTATTACACTCATGAGGCTTGCAATATTCACGCATCGACTCCCTTCAGAAGACCTTTGTTAATGCAGCTCGAGCATGTCGAGCCGGTCTATGATCGATGGATGCACCTTTTGGAGCTTAAAAAATTTGCCCCCCATGCATGTATTCACTCCCATCCTACCGCTTGAAAAATGATGGTATTATAATTTTGTCAGCATTATTCTGAAACAAGAAAGTCATATTCAGTCAGAAATATCGCTTCAAAGGGAAAGTTCACCCATTAACATCATCTTCTCACCCTCTTGTCGTTTCAAACCAGCTTGACTTTTTATTTTCTGCAAAACACAAAAGAAGATATTTTGAAGAATGTTGGGAACCGAACAAAGGCGTTGTACACTTTTGGACAGAATATGTTTGCTTAGTCATATTAGTTGCTTTAGTCACCTAAAGTTATACAATTTTACTTGTATAAGAAAAACAACACATCTGCTTGTCCTGAAAGGTCAGCATACACACAACAAACAAAAATGTATTTATGTCCCTGGTATAATAATTCATACAATTCAATCCTTGTTTGGATCATTTTCAAATAGGGTCAACCCACACAAAATGACTTTAGTGTTATTATGGCACAACAGGTCTAATATACTTTTCTCATGGTTCAGACATTTTATTTAATATCTAAGTTGCTTGCACGAAATGAATTCCGCATGCAGGAAAAAGAAGTTGGCCGGAGCGACTGGCGCTAAACATCTGGCGCAGTTTATTCTGGCAAGTCATATGTTATTCAGCAGAGGGAAAACATGACACCCTCTAGCTTTTCATTTTTCTAATTTCAATCTCAAAGCACAAGAAACAAGTATCTGCAGTACATTGTAATGTATACCGTATCTCGGGGACATGCATTCTGTTTGACAGTGACCCCCCCCCAAGTTATATCTCTCCGGTTCCGTGACTTTCCAAGACTGTCAGTTTTGACAAATCAATTTATCTTTGTAGAACCGCTCTTACACAATAGGAGGCCAGGGCTCGAAATCTCCAACAGAGATGTACAAACACATTACTGTAAGCTTTAATCCAGAGTTATTAATGATACACTGGCTCATTTCATTTGGTTTTTCTTCTATAAAAAGAAGTGTGTGACCCAAGGAGTGTTTTGATAGTTAAGATATACTTTGTGACATTAGTACTTTGAGAAACAGAGTTGTTATATTTGGCTGCTTTGATAGATGGTGCAAGGATCTCGGAAAGTCAGCATATTGAGTCATTACTCGTTGAAGAATTATGTTACGTTGTGTGTTAATGAAAATCTCTGACACGGTTTTGAGGTCACCATGGTTATTTGGGCTAAAGAAACCTTCCTCAAAGCCTCAAACATTATTCTAGGATGGGGTGAGTGAGCACAGATCACTATTTGGTCAACTGTGTCCTGGATTTTGAGACCTGCCTCCAGCTGCAGAGGCTCCTGTGCAGACACACAGGACGAAACACAGCCAGGCCTGTGCTCAAAAATGAGAAAAACACTTTTTTCTTATGTGTTAGGGCGATCACACTACAATGTGTTCCATGTAAATGCAAAAGAATAGGAATCAAGCACATGCATTGACATTTGTGACATTTGTCATTAGACAAGTCTATCCTGGAAATTCGTATAGCAAAGAGATTTGTTTGACCAGGAGAGAGTTTAAATATTCAATGGCATCTAATTGTTACTCTCATGGGATAAATAATTAAAGGGTCCATCTGTACAACATTTCGGTATTTGGATCTCTGCCCAATGACTGCATATTGATATCATTATTTTCACCATAACATAAATACAAAACTCAAACACAGAGGTGCAAAGGCCTAAGCATGCAAATAACCCCCTCTAGTCATCCCCAAACTTATGCATGCACATTATAGGACTGATTTTCACATTATATTGTGCTGCATTAAATAAGCAACAGATTTTATATTGCAGGCAGATGGATATTGTTAAAATATGTATTTTTGGTAACTCACCAATTCTATGCAGGCAGACATGGGGCTCTCCCCCTTAACACTTTCCAAAGTCACATAACTACAAACAGGCAACCAAATCTTGTCCCATTGGAACTCATTAAAAAGCTGTTCCTATCGGGTCTAAGGATTCATACGGTTCCCATACAATTATTGTTATGCAGTCCTTCCCACAAGGAACTAGTTTCATTTTTTTTTTCAATTTCGAGATGGTACTTTTCTGGATCAAAACTGGTAATTATCATGAAATGCAGGTTGGAGATTAAGCCATTTGCAAAGTAATGAACTTAAGGAAACCAAGGAGCAGATTTCCTCCAGGAATATACTGAGGTATTTCTTCACAAGCTGGGTAAAAAGGTGATCTCACACCATAGTGAAATGTCAACCATCCAGCCCTAACTAATGTTCAATGTTTTTGTAAAGGGTCTGGATCATTAGATGTCAGGTATAGGCTTAACAGAGGTACATTAAAAACAGCTTATTGTGTTTAAGTAAGTTGAGAGGAGAAGCACAAATCCCCTTAGTGAAATGGTAACGATATTCAGACAAGGGAAAGGCATGCATGCACTTACTGTCTCCAAATTTATTTTTGAACATGTAGTGTTGATCTAATTTCAACTGCTTAAATAAGCTACATAAAATGTATTTAAAAAAAAATAGGTTGATGCTGCATACTTTAGTAATACTGATGTTTTTTGTGGTGTTTTTATAGACTTCTAGGATATGCTACACATTTATAAATGTCCAATGTTTAGATCTTCGGGGGAATATTTGTTTTGGACAAAGTAATATAAGACATTACAAAAAAAGGGCAAAAGCATTGATATAAATTTTAAACGCAACGAGACCCACAAAATGCTTTTTCATTGAAAGGAAGGAAGATGTACTTTGAAACGCTTCAAACTATGGTGGGATAATGTGGGTCATCGGTCATCATCACAAATACTAAGAAAATCTCAAATTCATGCTAAACAAATAAATTAAGATGATAACCTAATTTGCAAGAAAACTGGAAAAAAAAATAAGTGTACTAGTACTGTAAATAAGCACCCATATGAGCTTAGATATGTTTTGCATAATTGCTGTAAAAAACAAGTTCCACTCCCTTATATTCATATTTCTATAAAACCCTTTACTGGAGTGCAAAGTGGTAAACTTATACGCTAACTCCCCTTATTAAGATGCAATGAACAGGCTTTAAAACTGAGCAAAATAACCAATGCATACAAGCACATTTGTTAAAAATATCTATATAAAAACATCATATAAAAGACAACTATTAAAAACAAAGGTTGTACTGTCTATTGCTAACAGTTCACAATAATAACTGCAATGCCAGCAACTATAAAGTTTTTTTATTCATGTGCATTTTGTTATAGATGCTGCTATTTACTGCAGATGCCTGAAAATATTTACTACACTCAAACTCACAAAATAAAAATTATGTATCACCAGAGTACCTGCTCTGAACTTTTATGATTATGACACAAATACAAAATGGATGCCGCTGCACTACTTATACTTTTATTAAGCGCCATCTGAATGTGTCACACAGTGCGGCAAGCATGCTTTATTAGTGCATTAAAGTACACAAGAATCACAAAAAACATTCTGTTCTTGGTATCTTTAAAACCGTCTGACATTCCTTGTCATAAAGTCAACTGGGAAGTTTCCTCATGCAGTCAATGTATTGTTTCGTAATCAAATGATTACCGTCAAAATAATGTTTCTGTTTGTGGTCAGTTGGCGGTAACACATTGATCAATGGTTTTATAGCAGCCTTGCTCGGTAACCATTGACGACACAAGCAAGTTTCATGTTGGCCAAAGTAGATTTTTTTTTTTTTTTTAGTTGTGGGCCATGTGTTCCCATTATTGTCTTGTTTTGAAAGAGCTCTTCAATGTACTTATCACTCTGTTCAGAAGGGCAGTCAGTGTATCAACATTTGGTCAACAAATTGACCCTCTTTTAGGAACAGAGAAATAATTTATCTGTTCATGACCTCTGTACAGGTTCCCCTGGTGGTCCAGGTGGTCCAGGTGGTCCACGTGGCCCTGGTGGTCCCGTAAGTCCACGGAGTCCTGAAGGACCATTAAGCCCATGTATCCCTGGGAGTCCAGCTTGGCCCTGGATCCCCGTAGGGCCCGTAGGGCCAGGAGCTGCATCCTTCCCAGGAACCCCCATGTCGCCCTTCAGTCCCTTTTCACCACGAGGCCCTGGTTGTCCTAAAGACCCCTTTTCCCCTTTAGGTCCAGGAGCCCCCTTCAAACCATTAGTTCCAGGTAAACCTTGATCACCCTTAATTCCTGCAAAACCCTTCGGGCCTTGAGACCCACGATTTCCAGCAAGTCCTCTGTCTCCCTTAATGCCTCTGAGGCCTTCAAGTCCTCTGGCTCCTGGTTCTCCTCTGTTTCCCTTTGGCCCTGGTGGACCAGGTAAACCTGTAAGAAAGAATGAATGAGGTCTTTATTCTTTCTGCTTCTGCTGAACATAGTTATGTCAGATATATCTTCTCTAGAGCTTAAAAAGAGATCCTAACATTTTCTCAAACATCATCGCTAAGCAACAAAATGTACTCTAGGATAAGACTGTGCAACTTATTTAATACAGGTACAACCAAACCTTTCAAAATGGTAAAGTTCTGGATCAGCTGTGCATGACTGGTGTCCACCAGTTTCATCTCCTCCATCACCATGGAGAGGTTCCTCACATCGACATCAAGGCGAAGACTCAGCATCATGTACTGCATCCTGAGAGTGTCCGCCAGGTGAAGAAGCAGCAAGACAGTGTTGTTCAGGCTCTGCAGATCTTCCGTGTGACTGCCCAGTCTGGATTGGCAAGAGGAACTTTCAATGTTGATGTACTTGTACATGCTCTGAACATGGCTGACGGTAGCGTTAATGCTGGAGGAGATTGTGTCGATCTCCATTTCGATGGAATTCATTCTTGCATCCAGGGTTACAAATCGTTCCCCGGTACGGTTCTCATAATACTTGGCGTGGTACTGATGGTCATGCATGTTCTCCTCGTGTTCATCGATGTAGGAAGACACATTATCTAGTTGCATCTGAAGGTTCATGACCTGTAGGGTAAGATCATGAATCATCTCCGAGCTCATGCTGATCTGCTGGTGGGTAGCAGAGACGGCACTCTGAATTGTTCTTAGGGTCTGCGTGGTCACACTGGAGTTGGATTTGAGCGTGCTTAAACCTCTGCTATAGTTCTGCCAGTCCATTGTTATTTTCTGAAGCACCAAGGTCTCCTCTTCGGCCTTCCTCTGAAGAGCACCTATCCACAACGCACTGAGAGCAACGGTTGTGTTGACCTGTTGCATTGTGGCCTTCAAATCGTATTGATCTTCCACAAGAGTTTTCAATCCATGATCGGTTTCGTTGATGACAACCTGCCAGCCGGTCACCTGATCCAAGTATTGGGCCAAAGATTGGTTAATACGCTTGATGGTGATTCCAAAGGCCTGAAGATCTCGCGTCATTCTGTTGCTGGATTGCATCAGACTTTGCTGGGATTCAGTGGACATGTCCAACTGGTGTTCTTGTCCTAAAACTTTTTTCTGGATGTCCTCAAACTCCTTTTTTAATCTGGCAATCTCCACTTGGAATTGTGTAATGTCTAAACAGTTGGAGTAGTTGCTTGTTGTACTGAAGTCTGTAAGAAACCATCAAATTGTTAGTGTCTTTTGTGTAATATCAAGAAAAGATACATAATAATGTACAATACAAAATTTCTCATATGAATGTGATATCTACCGATGCCGATTCTAAAGATTACCTTAATTTTTCTTAACTTTATGAACGTCATTCATTCTTATAATGACTTATAATATTGGACATCGAACTGGTGATGTTTTGTAACATTTTCTATACACAGAGCACTGATTCATTGAATTTTCCTGTCCTCTTTTGATAGCCGATAGTGTGAAAATTACCTTTTATCGACCAATACCTATATTTGCTAATATATCGGTGCATCTCTACAAAATGTGTTTCAAAGTAAGTTGCAATAAAAAGGCGTATTTGTTTGTTTTAGACAGCTTTATCGTTGTTATTATTTGGGTATTGTAAGGGGTCATGTGTTTTTGTCGTATTTTATTTTAAAATTATTTTTGCAGTCATTGTTTTATCAGAGCCAAAAAGTTCATCTAACGGAAGTTCAAAACGCTGGAGTGTCACGTGATTAATGGAGCCTTCAGATAGTTCCAGGAAGTTATGTTTTCTCTTTGAATGCTATATTTCTTTCATTTTTTATTCATTAAAAGGCTTTCGTCTTTAAATGGGTTAGAAGTAGACATCAATTGGTCTGTTTAGTCGCTAAACAGTCGCTGATGTGATGTGTTGTGATGAGTTGTGATGTGATGTGTTTTGTTGTGATGTGATGTGATGTGATGTGATGTGATGTGTTGTGATGTGGTGTGATGTTGTGTTTCTGTTTGTCATGTCTGATCTTGTTTATGTTTCTCGTTCTCTGATGTTAATTTCATTTAGACAATTAAATCACTTAAAAAGCTACACTTATCCTCTTTGTTCAATGCTTGGACTACTCATTACAGGTAATACATGTTTCCTCATGAGGTTGTGCTCTCTGAGGGGTTTACCAACCACAGGAAGTGATCTGTGAGATCAGATAAACAAATGCGATAAATCTATGAGATCTACTACAGAAGCAGCTGCTGTGAGTTGGGCGTTCTTGATCTCAGATTGTAAAATAAGACGTTTTACCTTTTATACTCTCTTGGACTTTGGAAATCTTTTTGTGGTAAGACAATTCCTCTTCGGATAAGGTGTCGACTCTCCTAAAGACTGTGAAAATGTATTTACATTAAATTAAATTCAGGCAATGTGAAACAAGAAAATATTGGAGCGCTTCATGCAAAGTTCTAATTTGAAATATCGAAAAATTCATTTGTGCAGTTGCAACAGTGCACCAATTGCATTTCTTTGAATATCAGCCAACTTGTACCTCCTTAAAAAAATGTTTTGGGAAATCTTTTCAGACGCTTTATAGACCGAGGCTTAATCTTGGACTTTGGGGACTGGTAAAGTGTGTAATGGGTTGTTGCTTGTGGTCGTAATTTAAATTCCAGCTGCATGTTTCATCTGCTGTATTACAGAAGGTGATGAAAAGAGATTTTCTACAGATTTCCTCAGATATACCTGATATTTTAGATTCATTTCCTGAGGTCCTTATCAAAACTGTACGCTATGTACATTTTGTAAATTATACAGGTTGTAACATTCTGAAATGTCCAGTACTTTTGTCTATTATTTAAACAGTTTCCTTCATTGAAGTATTTATTTATTCCTAATTTGCTCCATAAAGTGTTTTGACATAAACAATGCATATTATTGTTTATGTGCTGTTGATGTGGGTTGATATTTATTGCAATCAACAGATTTGAACCCTTTTCTTAATTTGAAGTATATTCAGTTGCAAAGTGGCCATATTAATAAACACGGGCTTGTTCTGACCTTTTAAAACTTTTTTCTTTCTCTTAAAAGCAAAATAGAAAGGAATTTCTTTGGTATCACTTTGCAATTGCAAAGAGAACAAAAAACAAACCATGTTGTAAACAGGGCTTATTAATGATGTGTTTTAGTGGGATATCAACTTACCAAGGGATGCCAAGACGGCCACAGCAATGATGAGCAAAGCTAAAAAGCCATAGAGCATTTTGACAGCTAGCTGGAGAGAATGTGACTGCTGGCATTTCAAGCATCCACCTCTTGTCCTTCCTGTGCATTTAAAAAGACACTCAGCTTTTATGACTGGTATTCGGAACTTTAACTTTAACTAACCATTATATCCAAACTTCTTCTCAAAATCAACATTAAAGATAAAGTGTGTCTTTGTTCTTGTTCTTTCTCGTTTCAATTCAAATTTAATATGCACGGAACTATACATAGACAACTATACATTTACCATTTATGGTTTGATTTCTCTAAAATGTTGACACTGTGATGCTTAAACTTTGGGCATTCTGGACTTCACGACGGAGCGAAAATCAAGTACAAAAAAGTAATCAGGGTATGTCTTGCCTAATATTTTTCAAACTCAGGTTTTGGACATACTACTCATTTTACATAGCATGGTTAGGTGATTTCAAACAAAGGGTGGACTCATGTACATATAAATGTTTATCAAGCAAATCGTTTTAAATCAAAAGCACCACTTTTTCCAGGAATAAACATTAATATTAAAACGGTGAAAAAAGTGATGTGCACTCTGAGAGCAATACATTTCACAAAGATGAACTTTTCTAACCTCTTGAAGGAGGATTATCCTCCTCTTCGCCAGTTAAGTCCTCTGCAATGAAAGATTGTACAAAACATGAACATGATGTCATGACTGTCAAAGGTATCACAGTCAAATAACATGTTCTGTTGGAGTCTTTAAAGAAGAACTATTACAAATGTACATACCATTGAAAAGCTGATTCTCGTAGCCACTGTAGCTATCTGGAAGAGAAAAGGAAGGTTGATATTACAAATTTATTGTAAATTATAATCTAAGGGAAACAACACAGAATTTATTTTCAGCAACATAGATTTTAAAATTCAAGCCAAACTGCCAGATCTGCTTGCAAGAAGTCTCTTGAATAAAGAAAACAGTCAACTTGGGGGCAGATTTATACTTAGTGAAGTCATTATTGGAAAGAACCTTAAATTAGCAAAATATTATTACATATTGAGGGAAGTGTTATGTTTTTCCAAATTTCTAAACTTTCGCATGATTCATATTCTCGGGGAGGAATAAAATAGCACGGGAATGTTTTATGTGTCAGATATGCACTTAACCTAATCTAATGGGTTTAGCAGCCCATGGTGAGTTTGTCTTCAATGGAGTTCATTTATATGTTTTATGCAATCTTTTAAATCAATGTAATTCCACACTTTATTTATTTAAAATGACAAGTCCTTGAAAAACAATAAGGAAGACCAATACAATTGTAGATTTTAAACACTGACATAAAAAATGATAATTGTATGTCAGAATGCAATAGAACAAACCAAACCGACACCAGCAGAAAGATGCTCGGGTACAAAAAATAACTGCAAGTGGAAAACAACACAACTGTTATTGTCAAATGCCAGGGAGATAAAGCACAACCAATTTAACCAAACGCAAAGGGGGGTGGGATAATACAGTCATCTGTTATGTAAACCTTCAGTACATTTGGTGCTATAAACACCTGAACTTTACATTAAAGCCTTGAAATTTAGGATTGTTCTGCACTAAGGTTAAGACCACCCATGTATAAATCAGTGGGAAGAAATAGAGACAGCGCACAGGAAGAAGCATGAAAACATTTCCCTGGAAGGATGCAATCTACCAAGTTGTGCATCTGCACAGCATCATTGGAGGACGGACTATGTCTGCTTGGAAAAATTGGGTAGACAACTAAATAAACACTGTAAAAAAGTTGTTTTCCGTTGGTTCACTTTTAAAAAATAAGTTACCAAGCTGCCAACCAACTGACTTATCATAAGTTGAAACAACATTTTCTACAATGAGGGAATGACAGCTGTCTGAAAAGATAAATGTATATAGCTCATTGCTTCAATTGGTTGTTACTGGAGGAGGTACAACACTGACAAACCCCGGTCATGACTCGGAGCAGGCGCTTTGCAAACCAGACCAGCTAAACTCATGTTCTGAGGTGAGATTGTTTATTCCCATTTCTCAAACAGCTGAAGTCAGGTCTGCTGGACCCAGAAGGGGCAAAATCAGGGCGAGGAAACGAAGGTTGGGGGATTCTGGAATGTGCAGAGCTAAAGCAGGTCTCAGACGTTTCCTCGCCCATCCTGGTTACACAGGTGGAAAAGACTCAAGATTGGCTCTGAATCGTGGTACAGTGTAAATTTTGCCAGGAGTACAGAGCATAAGGAGGAGACCTTTACAGTCTGCACTGAATGTCTGCAAAACATCCCTCGCAAAGCCAGGAAATGTACCTTCAAAACCGCCATATCCAGACTAACAGAAGTACACTTGAAAGCTATCAAAATTATAAATGGACAGACTGTTTAATTTATTTGACAGTTCATTTATGGTCCTAGGGAATGGAAAGTCTTTTAGTTTGAAGTCTGAAAACATAAGTCTGAAAACACATGCTAGTGTTTGTAAAACAAGTCTGTCTACTTTAAAATGTGATGTAAGACTTAAGCAAATCATGCATTACGCAACAGAGAAATAAATTAAATGGTGTACGAGTTTGTAATCTCGTAGATCTGGTTATGTTAACCATTTTTGTAACCTTAAAAACAAAATAAGGCTCATTAAACAAAATTAACTCTGTCTGTTTTGGTGTCCAAGTAGATTCTAAACAAGCAATTCATACAAGGGTTCATTTGCAAAAAACAGATAACACTATTTTTTTTAATCTTGTTGTTCTATTGTGCATTCCAGTGCAGTTGGGTTGTTTTGATTTAGTAATAAGAACAAAAAAGTACAGCTTACTAGCATAATTAAACACAATGAACACATGATAAAATAATAAAAAACACAGATACAATCTTAAACCTGAGATGTCTAAGGTGTTGAGCAGATGTTTTACAGTATGGAAAACAACAACTCTGAAAAATTGCAATATGTGATCATAAGGGTCTGCTACACGTCAAACCTTCCTCTCCTCCAATATACCTACATACATATATTTTGAAAGATGGTTCTTTAATAAACCTTATGATTCCAGCTCAAATCAATTGCAACCCTGCAGACAGAGATGTAAGACAAATCATTTATTCAAACACACTGGTCGATATCTTCAATGTCTTATGTTTACCAGAGATTTCCAAATGATTCTGCCAAAGGAAAGGCACTGTACATTTAATATAATTGACCTTCAACCAAAGGACTTTGAATGTTGAGTTTGTGTGATGTTCAAATTAATGATCTCTGTGTTCCCAGTGTTTTTATGCTTTGAAGTGGAAATCTGAGCTAAAATGGACATCACACATCAAAACATTCAGTCATCATGATATTTTGTGACCAGAAGAAAGGATTTGGCTGAGTAGCTCTGACAAAAATGCCTGAAATCTGAGACACAAGGCAGAAATGTTGAGCAGGGTCTTTCCAAACCACAGGGATTCAACCATAACAGAGACAAGTGTCTCCACCGTTCTGCTGGAACTGTTATTGGAGTCCAATGAAAATTGAATGCATTCTTATAATTACAGTCTTGCTCTTATAGTTTGGAAATGAAGTTAAAAAAATTCAACCTCGGACCTCTTCTCTCCACCCTCACATGCATGTTTACAGTCACACATGGGTCGCCTTCATTTCATCAAAGGACGCATTCTATTATGTTTTGTATCTTGTTTTTAACGGAAGACATTTTCAAAATATCCCTAAACCCTAGGCTTTAATCAAGACAAATTTGTTTCATCATCTTTCTGTATTCAGTTATAGTTATAAACAAATGTAAAGACCAAATGTTTTTAATAGATCTGATACACTTCAACAGATACAGCCAAAGTAACTTATATAATACAATAGTTTTTTCTTTAGGAAAGAGATCTGAAAATACAGTCTATTTACGGATCATCAGTGTTGGGTTACTAGTTACTAAGTAATAAGTTACTGTAATTGAATTACTTTTCCAATGAAAAAGTCAAGTAAGGGATTAGTTAAAAAAATTCTGTCATGTAGTTACAGCTACTTCTGATGAAATTAAACTAAATACCATGTGTAAAATGTGTTTGTGCAATAATGGAATAGACAACTAATAAACTTGGATAACTATAAAATCCATGCTTTAATGTATAATTCTCACATTGTTTATACTTTGGTCAGTTAATAATACTACTTAATGTAGTTTTATATTATTTATTTGAATGAATGAAAAGAGCCGTTTCATGTTTTTCCTTGATTCACTTGACTATTCAAGGTTAATATAGGATAATGAAAATATTAAGTAATTAAATAAACTTTTTGGAGTGAGTAATTTGTACTCTTATTACAGTTTTGTAAATGTTGTTAGTAACTCATAATTTATTTCTTTTTCACAGTAACTTGCCCAACACTGCAGATCAGTAATGTATGCGGATAAGCATAAGCAAAGGTTTGCACTGGCTCCACACCTGCAGCTCAGAACAAGAATGAAGAACATTGCACAAATCTCACTGAACATGAGGAACGCATTAGAAACCCTGCTCTTTCATGACTCTCTGAGTTACGCATTAAAAGAGAAGGAAATTGACCTTGTGCAAGTTTTCTGTGAATAAAGATATCCTCGCCCAAGTATATAGATCCATATATTTTAAAGAACTTGTTTTGTCGTAGAGTATGTTGACAAGAGCCAGTATCTTATACACCCTGCGGTTTATGTAATCCTAACCCAAATATCAACAGCAAACAGTCAAGCTGAGAGTGTTGAAGGTACTGTATAATGTACTTCACAGTCAAATAATGAAAGACAGCCCCGCATCCAAAATCAACAGTTTTCCTGCCTCTCTTAACCTTGCGGTCTTTAATGTTTACTGTCAGCTCATTCGTGTACACTTTCAACTCTCATGGATAATATATGTGCTTCCCATGTGGCAAAACATGACACATTTGTCACAACAAAAACTTTGCTTACCTTTCATGTTGACTCTGTACAGCTGCCGAGGAAGGGCTGGTGAAGCTCAGATGAAATATCTTAATGCACCTGTTTGAAAGCACGAGCTTGGGATGTACGTCAGAAACCAGTCAAAATCCAAAACTCCAATCGCCAAGAAGCATTCTTGTTGGTTTTCATCAATAAAAAATGTCCCAAGATGTGGAAACAGTCCAATGAAATGTTGAACAATAATATAGCAAGCAACAGCCGGTGTATGTGGAGAGCCCTTCTAAAACATGCTGCCTCTGCTTTAGAAGCAAGGGAGAGTCATACCTTGGACAGTTACAATGCGCAGCTTTGGGAAACATGAGGGTGAGTGGGAGTGAATGTTTTTGTGTGGGAAAGGGAGGGGGCAGATGAAGAGAAAGGAGGAGAAAAGGAGGCGGTGGGACGGTGCATGTGTGGAGTTTTCACCAATGGCCTAATTGTTAACAAATGTCCAGTATTAGAGTAACACACACCTTATCTTCAGAGGCCTGGGTTGTTGGACAACTTTATGCTCGCCATATGGTAGAAAAAGGGACAAACTGTTGCACAACACTCTGTTTGTCAGACATAAACAGCTTTCACAGATGTACCGTGCAGCTTTACGCTTTTAGCACGCTGTCTCGATTGAAAACGGTACAAGTGTGTTTAAAATTGCTTTCTGGGTTCAAATTATTTTGGGTTGCTTTTAAAGGCATGATCCAGACCTTTTCGACAGGAATGAGGAACTAAAGTTTGATCACCATTAACAAACCACTCTTTTTCTTTACATAACACTGTCCACATGTATGTTACATGTAACATAAATGTTAAAAAAATGTATGTTATTTTTTTACTGAGTTTTCATGTATAATGTCAACAAACTGTAATTTTTTAAACTTGTGGATTTTTTAATAGTCTATATATGAAATACAGTATAAAAATGTCAATTTACAGAAAAAGACTGCAAGAAAAACATGGAAAATATGTAATTTTACGGAGTAAAACTTTTATTTTTAAGGTAGGCAATATTTCTGGCGCCCCTGCTGCCGGAAAAGGTTTTTTTCTTTCTATTTTTGAAGTGCAGAGAAAACTTTAACAAGAAAAAAGTTGCCAGTAAAAACTGTTCTTTTAATGGTATAGGTTTGGGCAGCTGCTGGAAATTTTCCTTCATTTACAGTGATATTATGTGTAAATTATTATGTGTGTCTGTTTGTAATTTGTAAAAAATTTATTTGAAAAACAATAAGAATATCATTGTATTGAAGCTGGCTCTTCATCTGAGGATCTATCATTTGTGCTGCATTAGAAACCATTTTTACATACAACAGACACATTCTGCATTCGTCTTTGATGAAATTAGATTAGATTCAACTTTATTGTCATTACACATATACAAGTACAGTGTAACGAAATGTAGTTTAGGTCTAACCAGAAGTGCAATTAGCAAGTGCAGATATACAGTGTGAATAAATACAGAATACAATATTAGGAAAATAATTTACGATGGGCATGTACTATGAAAATATGACAATCGGTATGTACTATGAACAATATATACAGAAGGCTATATACTGTGAACATTAATGTACAGGGGGTTATGAACAGATAACAATATAGACTATACAATAGTGCAATAGTGCAAGTGACTTGAGTGTGCATTAGTTACAGACATTAGCTGTAAATGTGGCTTCACGACACATTTAGCATCAAAGCAACTGATTAATTTAAACCATCTTAACTTTCATCGCCTGCCATGTATTAGTCACGGATGAATATCACAACCATAAATACAATAATATCATAGAATTATATTTACCGTATCAATAAGTAAAAAAGGGTCACAAGAGGAGATTTCGGGAACCCGCATATGGAGATTTTGTAATCAGGGGTCTTCAAATTCTATTTGGTGAGCTGGAATATGAGAGAAAAAGAGGATGAAGATTTCTGTTTTTCTCCTGTTCATTTGGACTTCTGCTTCACCTCAAGATCATTGTTTCGTTATATTATTGCTTATCTGAGATCACCAAAATGAAAAAAATAACAAACAAGAGAACAGAGGTTGAATAATCTTGACTGAATTTATCATGAACAATGAACATATCATGATGGTTTGAGAATGCTTTAAATGATGTATTAAACGTGTTTCCTACAAATTCAAGTTCAAATTTTTTATTTTTATAGAAAGGGTACTTTTATTATGAAAATAAGGAACACATTCATGTACTGTGGCATTTTGATGGGACTCAAAGTTACTTCAAATAATGTCATGATAATTAATAACATTGAATTTCTGCTTTGGGCCATTGCACTTCCTTTAGCCTTACTCGCGTGTGAAGTGTTTTGCTCTCACAAGAAGTTCTAATAAATAAAAGCTGAACTGAACTGACCTACAATAATCAGATTGGTATGGTGGATCTGATATGTTAGCAAGCTCTTATTTCGTCAGCGTTTCAACATACATGTGTGCAGAAGTAGAAACGCCTTAATGCGTCTCTAGAGACTGAGTGTTATCTATAGATTGTTGACATACTTATAACCAGCATCTCATGATGTTATGCAATTTACTGTAAACGGTTACGCAAATACGCAAGTGTCGCTATTACACTAAAACAATCAACACCATCTGAATTCTGGTTGTTGGAGGCGAGTATGAGAGAAGGTTTGCTGTTAATGGCACAAACACACCTCCAATCATGGTGACGTGAAGTTTTAGCGCTCGTCCATTACTTCAAAGCACCAGCTTTGATCTAGTGACCAAAACTGTAAACATTGCCGAACAGAGTAGTTTAAAAGACTGGCGTGAGGATTCATCTGGCAGTAGGCCTAACTGATTCAGATGGCTTTAATAGTAAATAACTAACAGGGGAAAACTACATTACTGATGCTTACTGTTGTGTAGCACACATATGTCACATCTTGTTTTGAAAAGAGGGTGTTTTTTTCTTCCATGTTTTCAGAATGTGCAAACAAAGTTTTGTACAGCTGAATGCAATCCAAAAGTTTCTTCCTGAATGTAACTTCAACTCGCTGTTATGCACTTTTATGAAGACAGTGTTGTCATTTTTTTACTTTATTTGGGAGCTGCATTCCTGCTGGTTTGACTCCACTCCACAGCTGTGCTTTTTGCCTTGGATATGATTCACTGCCACCTAGAGGACAGCAATGCACACCGCATTGACTACAAAGTTACCGATGTAACTGTTTTGGAATTGTGAACCAATGTCCTGAGATTGTTATAGGTTTGACAACCAGTGGAAGACAAGGAGGGTCATCCTTTTTGCCATCTGCTAAAATAATTTGCATTATTTTGCTATTTGGTGACTTCGGCTAGGAAGAGCACACTCCACCTTTGATTCAAAAGTGTGATGGAAAGATATTTCTGAGATAACAACCGGCTGCCTGTACTCAATGCCTTATAAAATGCAGTTGTTCGTTACTGTAAACAACATGGCGAAATCCATGTAAGGGCACTCGTGGTGTATGTTGCCTATAGCGTTTTCTAAGGTAATAAAAACTTATGACATAGAATGAAAACATAACCAACATTACCTCTGAAGACATAGTTATGTATATGATATTGCATTTCTGTCAATAGAGCCTTCATAAAATTACACATTGGACCTTTAAGAATTAATTCAATAAACATTTGATCCAGCCCTTTGCCATTTAAAAAAGTTTTTAACACACAGCAAAGTAAATCTTTAATCTATTCTGCCATCTGTCGGGTGAAAATATGGAAAATATCATGTTAAATTACAAATTTTGAGGCATCATTTATATCTATAACATAAACAATATGGAACACATTATGTCCTGCGGTTTAATGTTTTTAGGTTAAGGATTAAAATAACAATCGTGAAAAGTCTGCCTGAGCAAACCCCTCCTATTAATTAAAAATGAGGCAAAACAGACCTGGTACTGTGCTGTATTTTATGAGAAACATAACATTTTACTGTAACGTGAGGTCATAATGTGGGCGTGGCTTTAAGCTGCAGCTGTGTGTGTGTGTAGGGAAAAACCGTGGGTTTAGACCTTAATACAGTCTATGGTTTAGACATGCTTTTGCAGAGACCAGAATCTAACATGACTTTGAATCACCTTTGACTATATAAACGCCAGCTGTGCTGTCCTGACATAACAGTTCATTCGGCTTTGGAACATTTCACAAACGTCAAAATAGCTCTGAAAGGGTTCAAAAGCTACATGAAGTAAAACATAATGAGCATCTGTTGCAGCTGTAACTCTGAATGTCACGCTCTAAATGTGTAATATGCAATAAGAGATGACAATGTGTTGTTTAAAGCATGTATAATGACAACTCAGGAAATGACATGATGACGTCTGCTTTACTGACATACTAATAAGTCACAGTGTCTCATTTGTATCATCAAATATTGTTTCTTACCCATTTTCACTTACATTATTGCCTTAACTGTCTCTTTTCAGACATGATGAAATCAGTATCAAATTTTGTGGCTTTCAGTGCATGCCTAGCTTTGAATCTAACATTAAAAAATGTACACATTTTTGTTTACAACTGCACAACGCTAATTTTGTCCAATTCAACGCTCTCTAGAATGAGAATATCCTTTCCCCTTGAAGGGAAAGTTCACCCAAAAATGAAAATTCTGTCACTATTTACTCACACTCAAGTTGCTCCAAATATACAATATAAAAATGCATCTCATTGTTTTGATGAGCAGACAAATATATTTGGAAGAATGCTAGTAACCAAACAGTTATTGACAAGTTGGAAAAATGACGATGGTAGTCGAAAGTGCCCCAAAACTGCTTGCTTTCCTACATTCTTCAAAATATCTTCTTTCGTGTTTAACATAACGAAGAAATGTATAAAGCAAAATCCTATGGTATTCAATGGTGGCCAAGAACTGTTCGGTTACAACGTTCTTCCAAATATCTTTCTCAAAATAAAGAAATTTATACGAATCTGGAACAACTTGATGGTGAGTAAATGGACCGACTTCGTTTTTTGGTGAACAGTCCCTTTAAACTTCTGTCTGAAAAAAAATCTAACAGGGTGTTTAGGACTGATTTGAGTAATGTTACATAATCATAATGTCTTAAATAAATGCCTAAATCCCACCGGGTGCTGGGCAGATATATTGGGATATAATAATAACACGTATAGTCCCCGGTGTACCAGGTCCAGCCCACGTTGCTCATTAAAGTCACTTACATAACCTGGGTCATTTTAAAGTGTCCAATGAGTCACCATTGTTACATTTTGGAACCCTCTGACAGTATTGAATAATCCATATACAGTCATTGCTGGTAAACTCCACAATACAGTTTTCCTGTAAGCACCATGTTCAGGCCTGTGTCTCCACAAGCATGCTGAGATGAGACAGAGCAATATTGCCCACTTCTGGCGAGAGGATGTGCCTGCTGTTGTGAATTATTCTGGAAAAGTCTAAAGCCACGGGCATTCTCATCCTGTGAATCACTGCGTCAACCTCAGGCAGCCTCCCAGTATATAAACCTAACAGAGCAAGCACTGTTCATCAGCAAGGAAGAGGAAAGATCAAAGAAGGGTAAGTCCAGAGCAAAATAATAGGATTTGTGTTTATTTATACAGAGAGGATTTATGTAGAGCATCCTGGTTTTTATTATACAATTGCTTTTCGTGCTGTTTTCATGTGCATCATTATTTTAACTTTGAATAACTAGATTAGTGATGTAATACCTATAGATGATGGAATTTAACACACAATGCATTGGTTTACTACGAATGTTCCAGTTTTGTATTTGTAAATAATAAAACAGAGCCTATAACCCACTAATGAAGAAAATGTAAACAATATTTTGGCACTGTTTTAATTGACAAAAGAATGCACTAATGCAATCCTAATATTTTCTAAATTAAAGTACCTAAAGTAAATTAAAGTAAATTGTGAATTGTATCCATTCGAAAAAGTGTTTGGCTGACTTTGAATGTGACTTCTCCGGGAGAATTCGCATTGATTTTTTCATTGCAGAGAGGAATTTGTTTCGCAGCCCCATCCCAACGTGGGAAGCTAAGCCGGGTCAAATACATCGAGGACGGACACTGTGCTCTAGAAAGATATTATTAAACAAAACAAATCCCCACAACCCACCACCAAGCCATCTGTGTCATCTTATTCTAGACAGAAAACATCTAAAACTGCAGAAAAACACTTTCACAGAAGGTCTGAGAGATAAGAGACAAGGACAAAATTAAATCAAGGAAACCAAAAATACAAAATAACATGCTTGGACATTTTTTAACTAATCTCAGTTGAATAAGATAAGCCGAAGAATTGCACCTTATTAAACTAAGCCGAAACGTTTGTGTGGTGAGAACATATCTTATGTAACCAGGCTCCCGTCTTTATTTTGTCTGAGTCAGGGATTCTATGTACACAAACCCATAGTTGAAGGTTGGCCTCATCAGACCGAGCTGAAGCTTTTATGATGTTTGCACAGATTCTGCTGTGAATCACTGTGTGAACTAAACAACAGCTGTGAAAGACCATTGACATCCTAATAGTACGAATTTTTCAACATGATTAAAAGTACAGCTTTATTAAAGAAATCTCCAAAGGTTAACCTACTTGGACGCACAGGAAACTGGGATTAAGCGTTGTCACAACAACCGTTCTGAAAGCTTTGGTGCAGAGATTTTGCTTTCAGATCCACATAGTGAAAGTGAACAAAAGCCCATGGAGAGGCTTCTATAAATTTTTCTGCACGTTTTCTAAACTTGCGCAGATTTTGGTCTTTAAATCTTTTTTGTTAAAAAGTTCTTCAGCAGAAACAGTATCTAACCTGAGCTTTTGTTATGGGCAACTTTACCCCTGCTGGGTCTTATCAACATTGCAAAAACAATAAAAGGTCGTAGACAGACACTGCTATTGCATCACAGATATAAACAGCTGCACTGATATAATGGATTCAGAATAATGTCTGTAGAGCAAACTATGGGACAAAACATGTTATTTTAAGTTTTGGTTTACAGCTATTTGTGGTCAAAAGCAAGTAAAACCACTGTAGAGCTGCCCGCCACTTTCCTATAAATGTAAACCCATAGTACCTGGAAAAAGTTTGATTCTGGTTCCTCATTCCTTATGTTTCAGACTGTAATAGAGCATCGAAAATCTTATCACCAAAGATGAAGATCTCATGGTGTTTACTGGGGGTTTCTCTCCTCTACCTCTCTGTTGAGTCTTTGTTGCCCCCTACTAGAGAGGATCTCAATCGTAAGTCTGCTATTATTTTACAGTTCAGATGTGTGAGTGGTCATGAAATAGCTCATGAAAATCTTGTTCACAGAGATCTCTTTGCTCGGTGAGAAGTACCTGGACAAACAGATTGAAAATGCCATCAATGGAGTGAAGGAAATGAAGACTTTGATGGAGAGATCAGGGGAGGATCATCAGAAGTTTGTGAATGAACTGGAGAAAACCAAAGAAGAGAAAGAGGTGAGACAGACAGAACTGATAGAAAGACAAATTCTAACATTTTGTGATGGAAATTACATTAGAAACATTACCATAATAATGTTATAAAATATTATTTTCACATTTTCCATACTTTGCAGAAGGTTAGCCCAAACGTCTCAGTTAGTGTACTTTGATTTATTCACATTTTTCCTCACACATCACAAGTCCCCTTTCATTGCAACATCGTTTCCTTGGTAACCAAGTATGCAAAATATTTGAGACACAAAATGACAAGTGGCAAAAATCTTGATCGACGCTATATATATGTACAAATTTATCAATATAAATCCACAATATATACTAAAATTGTTTATGATCTGACTTAATTTAGATTTTCATAGTAAATGCAATTTTTATGTTCAATTTTCACACACTGTCAAAAATGATGTGCTCAATAAGTTACGGCAAAATATATTATTATTTTCAGTGATAAAAATAAGTTTATACATTTTAACTTGTTTTTATATGTAACAGCAACTTAAAGCTAGTCCAAATTTAAAGTAAGGTAAAATGCCCTGTAAAACAATCTTTACATTAAAATCTCACTGTACGATATACCTCAGTATAAAATTCACGGTACAGTATTTATTGCAATATTTAAAACGATAAATGATGACTTGGAATAAGCATCCTCTTTTCATTATCCTCTAATCATAACTGTTGCTTAGAGGTGTGAGTTATGAGATGAATCAAATGACCTAAAAATCCGGAAGACCTCTCTTGCATACAGTCATGTGACCGCGATAATATTGAGACAATTTGCTATTGCGATAACACGATATGGATAATATTGTTACATCCCCATGCATAATAATACCACATATTGAGGTGCTTTTAATGAGATTCAAGCAGTTGTTACAATCATGCCTTACATAAAAACCTTTACTGGTATACATTGTGTGACAAAACAAGTGCACTTGTCTATTTTAAAGCAATATAGTGAAAAGCCCTATTTGTAAATACAATTTAACTGAACTGGAATTGAAAGTCTGGGTCAAGTGTGTAGTAAAACTTTTACATAACAAAAATACTTTGGTAGCACTTTATTTTACAGTCCTGTTTCCCACGTACATGCTGTGAACGTATAACAGTAAATATAATAACTGGGTAGGTACCCTGAACCTACCCCTAAATCTAAACTTATACCATGTAGTTACCTCATAGTACCCAGTACTTTCTTTGGCAAGTAGACTGTAAGTACACTATAGGTACATGTACTGTTAAACAAAGCGCAACCAAAAGTTTTAAAATAATAAATATTTACATACTTGGTACAATGCTGGATAGTTCTTGTGGATACTGGAATCTTGTTTCTTGTTCATTATAGTATGCCCTAAAGACGGCTCAGGAAATGGAAGAGAAACTAAAAGAAGAACAGAGCGCGTGTAATGAAACCGTGCAGGCTCTGTGGGAGGAGTGCAAGCCATGTTTGAGAAACACCTGCATTAAATATTACTCTCGCACCTGCAGCAGTGGAGCCGGCCTGGTGGGACGGCAGGTGAGAGTTTATAAACACCTGTAAAAACGACCTGCTGTAATCTGATGCTGTAATTGATTGAAATCGTCTTTATGCGTCTCCTCCTCAGCTGGGAGAAGTTCTGAACAGGACCTCTCCCATGTCAATCTGGATCAACGGCCAGAACATCGAGACTCTGGTGGACCAGGACCAGCAGCAGACAAGACACTTCCAGGACCTGGAGGAACGCTACACGGAGGTCGCCGATGGAGTGGATGACATCTTCAAGAACAGCATGAAGGTGTTCGACCACATGCGTGCTTTCCATCAGCCCGCTTTCCACCAGTCTCCTTTCTTCCCCAGCCCTTTCCGTATGCCCAGCATCTTCAGAAGCCAAGAACCAGCAGCAGGCCAGGCTGCCCGTTTTTACCGGTCCCCCATGCATGATCCCGGGTTTCAGAACTTCCATAGCATGTTCAACCCCATGATGGACATGGCAAGAAACATGTTTGGATCAATCGAGCCCTTCATGGGAACTGACATGGGTTTCCCCGATGGTAAATCTTGTTAACAACATGTTTTACAAAATGCAATAATATCATTATATAGCAGTTAAACTTTATAAAAATAGCTTTACAATGCCATAAAAGAAAACGTTTATATCTTTTCTGTTTCACAAAAGCTTGTTTCACAGACTTGTCCTCTATTCATAGATGGGAACACGAATGAGGACGTTATCGAAACAAGACCGTTCGGAAACGACAAGATGACCTGCAGGGAGATTCGTCGTAATTCTGCCGGCTGCATTAAACTAAAAGAAGAATGTGAGAAATGTAAAGAGATTCAGCACATCGGTAAGTACGATTAAATACAAACTTTGCTGAACATCAACCTCAAGATTTGGAAATGATGTTTGGCTCTTTTCCTCAGATTGTTCCGGACGGCGGCCCCTGGAGGGACCCCTGAAAGCAGAGCTGGAGAAGGCTCTCGCCAGGGCTGAAAGATTCACCCAGGAGTACAACAACCTTATGAGACGATTTGAAGAGCAGATGTTCAACACGTCAAGTCTCCTAGACATGTTCAACAAGCAGTTCGGCTGGGTGTCGTCTCTGGCGAATCACACCGCAAACGAGGACGGATTTTTCCAAATACAGGCAGTAAGTTCAGATCGCATCCAAAATGATAAACAAGTACAAATGTTTGTTTGAAAAAATTCAACATGCACTGAACATTTCAAATTGCAGAAGTTTTCCATGTAATTTCATGTGCAGGTGATGTCCAAAGGCACAGATAATGTTGGGAACCCGGCTGACACAAAAGTGTCAGTGAAACTGTTCGATGGTCCGGACATGAGCTTCACAGTGCCAGGAGACATTCTCTGGAGCGATCCAAAATTCTCAGAGGTGGTGGCACAAGGGGCTTTGGATCGCTACAAAGAGGACACGGTGTACGTTTTTCTTCCATCTTTTTCATTTCAACAAACACAATCTTCTAAATCCTCAAGTTCAACTGTGTATTACATGTTCAATTATCATTTTACATTATTTCTTTTCCAGAATCACAAGCTAAATGTTTCGGAAGACGGGCACTTTCAGTGAAGGAGAGCAGCTCAAAGAAAACCGAAAAGGCTCCAAGAAATCTTTCTAAATGAATGTTACCGTCAGATATTGAGATATGTTTTACTCATGTAGCTGGATTTCTGTTGTCTAACAACACACCTACTGTCACCCTGCTTAACCTGCAGAGACCCTAAAGAGATTCTATTGAATATGTCCTATTGAACTTATAATAAACTGTACATCGTAAAATACAATAAAACCAACCAAACTCAACATATTCTTTCATTAATGGGAAGTATTTAAAGTAAAAATGGCAATACAATTTCACACTGCGGTTTTTCGTACACATATTATCGAGATTAAAGGCTTCTTGAATTTAAACAGTAACTGTTCTTAGAAGGTGGAATTTTTCTATTGGTGTGAAAACTAAAATGTTGTAGTATTGTACGAATCGGGTGAGATAATGATTCAGTGAATCACTTGCTTCGTTCTTCGGTCATTTTTATCGAACTGGTGGTTGAATGATTCAGTTCACTCTGTAACTGAATGTAACTGTAAATGAAATGTTTCGCAAATTTGAGTTAGTTCCCAAATGGAAAATGTTCTAGTGTCCTTAAGTATTTAATTACAGTAAACTTTACTAAATTTGCTAGACACAAGTGTTTTTGAGTATTACCATAGAACATATTAAAATATACTACAGTACTTGATACACTTGCAACAGTAAATAGTACAAAATATTACAGTTTATAGTAAATAAATAAAAAATATTTATTTTAAATATTAAATTTAATATTAAAATTTCACATATTTGGTCAATTTGTAGATTTCAATTCTGAACAGCACAGCATCGCGATACTTCTTGGTATCGTGACGTGCGTTAGCTGGTATCATACCGTGAGATACGTTTATGGTATCGTGACAACCCTACACTGGATAAAATATATATTTTTTATTATGTTAAGTGTAAAGGAAAAAAGTATCAGTATCAGCACAAGTGCAGGGAAGACGACTATATAAACTATTGAAAAAACATCAAATCACATAATATGTCCGTACGGAAAACAGCTCAGAAGTGTTTGACAAAAGACGAAATTATTAAAATATTGTGCCGTTTTTATTTTTTGTAAAAATCACACAGCTGCTAGTTCATTCTGCAGAGACACATCCATGCAGTTAAACATTTATGATCTCACAGCCATTATATAAGCAATTAAATAGAATATTTGCTGTTAGTCAGCAATTAATGCAAATTTACATATGAGATCAAAAGGTGTGTATCATACAATATACAACATACCCCTGATACAGTAAATCAGCCTGAACAGTAGGGAGAGAAAGCTCACCTTAAATGTAACATTGGGGGGGGGAGACATTACTGTGAAAACCTGCACACCAGGAAGTAAGGCTCGATGGAAACGTAAAAGAAAACACAGACATCGGTCAACACAAATGAACAGAGGAGAGACACTGTGTAAGTCTACGTAACAACACAAACGTCACACTAGTTCAGACGTTACAGATACAAATCAAGTGGTTCATTGTTAAGAGCTGTTTTATACAAAATAAGATCATGAACGACATGCAAAAAATAGCGATGAGAAAAATACGAAAGCCGTTTTGGGAAAGTGCAGCTTCGGGTCTCACGTTTTGGTACTGATGATGTCAAGGGGTGTATGACTCACGACTGATGTCCCGTGTGAGGTACAGCCAGCGTGAGGGAAACCAAAACACAGCTGGGGTCATCCTAGGGTCGAAGGCTGTACACGGGTGAACAAGTCTCTTTGTTGCAGCACGGATTGTGTCAAGAGAATAAAGCAGTCTTTGATTCCACACAATTGAACTGTTGTCTCTCACAAACCCAGATTCGCCGCCCACTAATATGGCAAGGACGTTTTTTTTCAGAATTTTAAAGGAACAGTTCACCCAATGATGAAACCTGTTATTATTTTTTCAGAATAATAGAACGTCGTTCTTAACAAACAATGACAGGATTTTCATTTTCAGGTGCACTGTCTCTTTAACAAATGTGTACTTCTGAAACAGAGCGTGAACTCCCAAAAATCAATTCTTCCCCCTTCTCGGCCAGCGCATGGCCTCGCGTGATTGTCTGAGCACACGTAGGTGCATCTAACATGGAAGAACATGACAAGCTGCCTCAATTTCCAGGATTCACTCCATGGAGAACAAGAGGGAAAGGGGCTCCTTCACTTTAACCAGATTACAGCCTCCTGCTGCTCAGGAGATGGAGCCATTGCCTCACAGTTTCTGGGAACATAAGCTTTCTGTTAGGGGTTATTACATAAACAATCACTCAGACCTTCTGTTTCATCAAAGTGCCATAACGGATAATGTTTCCAGTCCCTGGACCTCGGCACTATTTCTTGGGCTACTGTCTATGTGAGAAAGATCGGTTTGAAGGAAGCAGCGATTTTCACACAGAGGAGCGGAGGCAGCAGTGAAATGGACATCCTGCCAGAGGATCCAACAGACCATTTAAAAACAGGGGGTAATCACACTTTACACAAACGCACATTCATTTTCAACATTCACACATCCCAGTTACAAATGCGAAAAGGGTCTAAGCTGTTCCAGTTGCACTTCAAGAGATATTCTTTCTTCTAGTAGGTCCTAAGAGAGAAAATTTGAGAAAAAAGCCCATTTTGTCAGACATTTGTGCATATAAAAAAAGAGGAATTATGAAAGACTCAATGTACCTTCAATTGCTGTTGTAATTCACTATTAAGTCTGGCTAAAACCGTATTTGTTTCTTTGTTTCTTCTAATGGAAGCCTGGATGGCCTTCTTATCTTTACCGAACGACCTGTTTGTAAACAAAAGAACAACTTAGGATAAGACAAAAAATGCATATTGAGGAGCTCTTACAATTAATGACTCTGACCTTTCTCCTTCAAAAATGCAGTTATTCAGTACAGGTGCCCTGAATCGTGTCTGACATACCTTGGAATCGAGGGCTGGGTTGCTAAAACATTGGCTATGACGTTAGACTTTTGCGGAAGGTCCTCTGTATCTGGTCTCAGCTCATCTTCTGATTTCAGTCTTCGACGGACGGGTTTAGGGGGCGGGGCCAATGGAGTGGATACTTTGGCCTGTGGAGAATGTGTGGTTAGTGTTAACTGGTGTAGACACTAAAAGACAGGTTGGTACAGACTGACTTACAGAGTTGACAGTTGCTGCAGTTCTTTCTTCTGGCTGAACTTCATTCTTCACCGTTCTCATCATCTCGGAACCTTCTGCACATCTTTCTGCCTGTACACAAAAAAATTAGATTATCTTTCACTATACAAGTCCGAGCCCGTTTCCCATTTCAACCAGAATTCAGTTATGGTAGGGTTAATTTTTTACCTGTCCACTGTCTGATATTTCTCCATCATCTGCAGGGTGGTCCACAGCAAAAGCCTGGAACTGGCTGAAGTCGGCAAAGTTGGGCTGTTCTGGTATCTGCTGGGGGGATGTGCTGGTATGTGCTGGAAGAACGTCTCCCTCTACCGGACGATGGCCGTGTGGCATTGATGTCTACAACATGATTGCATTTGAACATTACACAATTCATAAACGACCTAAAAAATTATTTAAAACAATAATTTATTTGTCTATGATCTACCTGTGTGGGTAGTGGTCTTGGAGGCACTGCTGGGGGAAAGGCCACCACACCTGCCTGTTGAGAACCTTCCGGAAATAAAAAAAGAAAAGTTTAGTAAAAAAACACCCACAAACTACCCTTTTCTATCCGTGTATGTGCTCATATACCAGCGGGAATGGCAGCAAAGGTTCTATTCATGTCTAGAGAGGAGGACCTGGAGTGTGAAGCGTTGGGGCGAGGCGGAGGTGGGGGTGGTGCCACCACTTTTAGTCCCTCTGGAGATGCTCCAGACTGAGACCTGCAACAGATATTAATTAAAGTATTACACACAACATAACTCATCTAAAGCACAAGTTCGTTGCCATTCAAAAGAAACAACCTTTGTCGGTTCACACCACTAGATATTGGCTCTTGGTCAGATGAAAATGAATCTGAGCTGCTGTAGCCATCACCTGTAATAAACAAGTCACATTACTAAATGTATTACACGAGCACCACCTCACAGTCAATTGCAGGGAATGGGAATGGAATAGTTTAGATGAGCTTACCAACAGTGGCACTAGGATACTTAATAGTTGCTGCTAGCTTCGTCTCATCAGGGAGTTCTGGTGGTTTAACCATCAATGGACTCGTCGGATGTGTGTGATCTGTACAAGCAAAAATGAATGATTTAACCATGTTGCTATGCAGATATCAAGTGCTCTGACTGGTTGCTGTCTTTAAGCAGAAAGAGCGCAGAAATTAGTTTGTGGAAATTTCTGGGATTTTGAAAAATACCACTTAAATGGAAAATACACTGGATAGCAAACACAAGAGTAAACGCTTGATCATTGTTCAAACCTAACCATCTACATTTCTAGCACAGAAAGGTGTTCTCAGTCAGAATACATTTTATACATTAAAAACCTTTATAAGATTATAAAAGGACACACCACTTCCGGTTCTCTTAAGCTCCATCTCTTGCATGTGGATCTTGCTAGGAGTCATTCGAATGGGAACCGGATGAACTATTGCTGTATCCTGCAAAGAAAACAAGCATATGAACTGCTTCTGTCATAAAACTCAAATGACTTCTTTAACAGCAATAAAGATTCGCCTAATTTGTCAAAAATAAAAGCAACCGTAAAACAGTTCATTCAAAAATTACAGTGCTGTCATCTACTCACCTTCATCTCATTCCAAGCCCATATGAATGTCACTCAATTTTATAAGAAATTTAATTTCTTACTTATTGAAAATCTTTTGTGCTATTGCTCGTAAAACACTTTCATGTAATAAAGATGCGCATATTAAGATTTGCCATGCTGCAGCTTGTTACGACACACACATGCCAATAAGGTTTGGCATCGCTGAAGCTGGTATGACATTTTGATACAGGTTGTTATTTAATTAAATATGAATGATTATCAGTTATAAACAACCCAAAACACACAAGTTGGGAGACACTTTTGAGTATGATTGCAGAACTTTAATTTTTGGATGAACTGTTTCTTTAAGAACTCTATACACAACATATGTAACACACATATGTATCATATAACATGTGTTATCAAAACACTTCAACAACACAATCAAAGGACAGCCAGCAGAGCCATCGCTTGGATTAAATTTGAAAGAAAAAGCAAAAAAGAATTATCTCTAAGCTCAGCAAGCAGAAGAAAAACAAACCAATCACATGATGACATCATCGTGCCTGAGAAACATGCGCTCTCAGAGAGAATTTCAGGGTTAATGAATATCATTAATTATGAAAGTGCACTGAGTGATTGACTTACAGGGTCAGCTGGTGCAATGTTAGAATCAAATTGGGTCAGAGTTTGTGAGCTTGAGGAGCGTTCGCTAAAAGTCTCCCACTGCTGGACAGACAGAGCAAAGACATATCAGCACTCTGGAGCCCATCCACTCCTCACACAAGCAAACAGAAGCCATAATTCAACAATTGTGTGCTCTACCAGTCCCCCAATTACCACTGAAAGGCGAACAAAGAGAATTCTAGAAAGAGAAACCCAATGATTTTTCTTCATTGTACAAAATTTTAAATGATTAAATTGAACACAAAAATGTTAACTGTTTAAAAAGTGAGCTTTCACTGCTGAAAAGTGAATTTAACAATGAGAGATGTCCGAAACCGTTTTAAAATTATTTTTGTAAATAAACTTGTTTTATATCACACAACACGGGAATCACAGGAACACGTTACGAGTCAAGAACTGTCATTTGCAAGCGATTTCAGTTTACAGGAAATAAGCCAAAATACAGAGAAAGTTACCAGAAACACGATATGAATGAGGAACTTTGATATGTAAGTAATTCAGTGTTTGTGGGTGCAGTTTACTATAAGAAATATGTGAAACTTAAATAATTTTGGCAAGTGAACTTCTGTTTTCTATCACAAGCCATAAACAATATGTGTGAAAAAACTATGGATTGTTTGTAATGTTCATGCTGCAGTTGTCCTTTACAATGTGCAAAAGTACTGAGAAATGTTTTTTGTAAATCAACTTAGTTTTTCCATTACAAGCCATCGTGGCAACACGATACGAGTGATTTTGAAAGTTTAGTACAGTGGGAAATATTGTTTGACAAGTGAACTTGTGTTTTACAAGCATCTTTTACACTTTACTATAAGAAATGTGCAAAACAGTTTAAAAATGATTTTGGTGAATGCATGAAGAAAAAAAACTAGCGTTTTCTAACAAAATCGTTAACTGGAAAACCATGAATAAAGAAAAATGAATGAGTACATTTTAAAATTAAATGTACTTCATTTACTTCCTATATAAGTGCCTGGTATGGCCCAATGATTCAATCGAATCTCAGTTTTATTTCCCACTAAAAATCCTGTTTAACGCGTCAACAAAAAGGAAATTAAATGCATTGCATTTTAACATTGGCTTTCAGCGTAACATATATTATAAGAAATGTCCCTTAATATCAGTTTTCTGACAAGATTACCACATTCCAGCCTTATGTCAACAATTACGAGTGTTCAGTGTGAGGAGACCTCTTCCTCCTACTCACACGTTTATTAGTTTGATTTTTCCCAAAACAGAACTGACTGGTAGTTTCAGTGATAGAGATTAAATTCATCCTGAAGGATGATAAAGAGGAATTCTCCAAACCTCATTGTTCTGATTCAGTTCAGGCCAGTTCTGGTTTAGAGAAGGCATGGACGGAGACTTGTTTGGAGTGTCCTCAACAGGGGAAGCAGAGAAGCCCACCTCTGGAGCCGGTTCTGGAATGCCTGAATCATAAACAGACAACAATTAACATCTTTGTACAGATCCTTCAAAGTGAATGAAGACATCCTGTCGGTACATTATTGAGTTATTAGTGCAATTGCAATTGGAATAAAAATCAAAAATGCCAAAATGGAAGAGAATATTGAAGATATTAAGCATAAGAATGAACGACAAACTATACATTAAATCCTTTGTATTCGGTAGGCAAAGGCATCAATATTCATATATATATTAAATATATTCAGTAAATAATTTACGCAGCTCTCTGCATGTAAAACCAAGTATCTCGGCTCCAAATTGCCCAATCTGAAGCCGTGGCCCGCACAAGGCATTTCTGCTTACCTGCCGAGTCATCCAAGTCAATAAGCTTTGGCATTAGACTCTCTGGGAGCTTTTCAGGAAGGTCATAACCGTTTTTTCTCGCTACCACGAGATGAAATGCAGCGCAGAACTCATCCAGGGTCAGGGCGCCATCTTTATCAAAGTCTGATAGCTCCCTGCAAGGTGAAGCAGGCCATTCAATATTAATTAAGGTGGATATTTTGAAGACGCTAATAAAAACAAGACAGCAAAGATAACTTTTGATTCCAATGACCAAACAGGCTAAAACAAATTCAGATGTCAAAGATTATCAACATTGGGTTGTTTTATGGAAAGGGATAACTTGTGGCGGCTAGATGTGCGCCAGCCTTGGTTAAACACATCTGTTTTTCAGAAAATGTACATGAAGGTCATCCAAAGTAAACAAAGCGCGACAACGTAAGCCTTGTAAACCTACTAACCAAATGTGAGACAGTTCCAGAATTGGGAGCTTCGACTTTGTAAAGAATTCCTTCGCAGCAGAGCCTGAGCAAAAACAGACATGAATATTGTTAGGGTAGTAGTGGCTTACAGTTGTAGTGACTGTAAAAAAACAAGATCTCACTGACCAGGGATGAAACCGGTTAGATCAGTCTGGATGGTCTTAAACTGGTTTATGTAATACTGTCTTTGCTCATCTGTTATTTTCCAGGGGTCATCGTAACCGCTGCCATGTCTTTGGTTTTCATTTATGGTTCGTACCGCTGTGCTCTCCGGCTGTTTGCGGTAGAGAAAATTTTGTCACAATTTTAAATTGGCAACTGAGGTTAAAACCATAAAGTTCAAAAAGCAACTTCCAGTAATTCAAGTTCTCTGAACAACTGGGAATTCAGATAACATTTTGGCTTCGGTAAATATTGAATATTCTTTTCTTCTGTGCTGTGACAGATACACAAAGCAAACATCTGTTCTGTAACAGAGACCTTGGTTACAACAGGACGGCGCAGACAGACTCTGAACAGCAGATGTATACACAGATATATATGCTCCGCTGCATTACCTGAGCTGAAGAGGGATGCATTGGAAGTGTGCTAGAGGGGGGCGTGTCTGTAAAGCTGACCCAACTTTCTTGGACAGGAGGGGGCGAGTGGGCGGACCACATCCCATCACCTGTTACTGGTGCTTAAGAAAGAAAAAGGAAGAATTAAATACAGCAAAATTTTGCAAACACTTTACAAAATGTAATTCACCAGTGAATGACCAATCAGAATCAAGTATATAATACATAGAGAGATCCTAGTGTTACATATCCAGTACCTGGCTGTGCTTCTCTAAAAGGTGGCCAAACAACCCCTGGCACTGAAGCTTGTCTCTCCACGTTTCCACCGCTGGCCTGCCGTTTGTGCTTCCTCCAGGCGTGAGGCGAAGTGGGAGGAGACTGATGTGGTGACACTACAGGAGACGTGGTGTCCGGCTGGATAGAGAGATAAAGTTCATTACTAACTCTACTGACCTCTAGCTTAACAGATGGCTATGGAACGACACAGAGTCACTTGAGCGAGGAAGCAGTCATTGACCAAATAAACAAAGGCTTACAGTGTACTTATAAAAGAGACCACCATCAATCTAAATAACCAGCAATCGGAGGTTTTCGTTCCTCGCTGTATAGGACCAATGAAGAATTCAAGGAACTCATCCTACAACTCTTTAGTTTTCAGCTCCTGTTATTTACCACAATGCCACCTCACTACCAAAATGTGATGAATTTAGATAGGCTAAATAAAAATTGCCAACTATTTTGAGACTAATAGTTGAAAGAGCCTTTGAACTTAAGATGAATTTAAGATGAATTCCCTCAAGATGAATTTAGCACGCACAGACATTTGAGATATGGGAAGTGCTTGAGTTATCTGTGGGGCGCATGTATTAGGATGCTGAAACCATTCTAACAAGCAAGATGAATGACGAAAGAGTACCTGGGGATCAACAGTGGGCACACAGGGCTGGATCATCTCATGCGCTGATACTTTTTTGCCTTGAACTCGGGCTGGAGGTCTGGGGATGACACCGGAATACGACCCCTGGTTCTCGGTGTCTGCGTACATGACCGCGTGCCGTGACTCCTGATCGTTCTTGCCCATCACAAAACGAGGAAGGGGCAGATCTCGGACTGTACAGAGAGCTCAACATTAGACTTTCACATATATAGAAATAAATAAATTCACTGCCCGTCCAAAAAAGTCACACAGTAATATTTTGTTGTACCGCCTATAGCTTTGATTACGGCACGCATTCACCATGGCATCATTTTGAAAAGCTTCTGCAATGTCGCAACACTTATTCCCATTCAGAGTTGCATTCATTTTTCACAAAGATCTTGTATTGATGATGGAAGAGTCAGACCGTTGCACAAAGTCTTCTCCAGTAAATCCCAAAGATTCGCTATGGGGTTGAGGTGTGGACTCTGTGGTGGCCAATCTATGTGTGAAAATGATGTCTCATGCTCCCTGAACCACTCTTTCACAATTTAAGCCCGATGAATTCTGAATGTGTCATCTAGGAATATGCCCGTGCCATCAGGGAAGAAAAAAAATCATTAATGGTATAACCTGGTCATTCAGTATATTCAGATGACCTCATTCTTTGGGCACATTGCTGAACCTTGACCTCTCATCCAATTGGAGGCACTCACCTATTTGCTTAGTTAAATCAAGGTTGTGACTTGTTTATGGATGGGCAGTATATATAACTATAGCCTGCAGCAGGTTCGACAGTATGACAAAACCAATATTTTCATGAGCAAAGGATGTCACATAAGAGCAGTAAAAAAGGTTTCGGACAAAACCATGAAAACAATGGAACAGAAATCAATCTAAGCAGAGTTCATCCCGAGTATATCTTGTCTCCAGGGCAGCATCTGCAATTTCCTGTGGACTTAATTTCACAGTTCTTACAGTATCTTTAAAGCCTGGTCTTATTTCCTGCTTCTTAATTTCACAACCAATTTCTTATTCCTTTAAAGCCCCGGTGACTAACTTCCCCAAATTCATGTGCAGCTTGGGATATATGAAGGGAGAAACCATGACCTACAATAAAAATCATGCAATCTGTATTCCAAAAGTTGCGTTTTTTTGTAACTTAAATGCTAGAGGATGGAGCTAGCGATGCCGACATCATGGGTCAGATTAGCAGCAAAGCACTGTTGCTTTGAATAAAAGTGTTGTATAAAGAAATATATCAATGTAAATGCATTTGACTTTTAAAACATACAAAGAAATTATGACTATTAACAACTTAACATTGTATAATTGCATAAATTGTTTTATCCTTTTATTCACTTATAAGTGAAGATATATTTATCATACTTTTAGTGTTTTTTTTATACTGAGAATGTACTCTTTATATGAGATTTTTTAAGAAAACTTAATATAATAGAAAGAAAGTTTTGCTTTGTCATAATAAAACACCTTGAAACCCAAATACCAGCAATAAAAACTAACTCTTGTGTTTGGAAAATACACATCCCAGGGCTGTACAGTGCTACGAAAAAAGCGGTCCGTGCCAAGAATAAATGTATTAGTGTAGCACGCTACAGTTTGGTAGGTGCATTAGACAGAGCCATTGTTTGTGTGAAGTGCGTTTGTCGTTGTCCTTTTGTTTTAATTTGTTTTCCGGCCGATGTGGGAAAACATGGAAGGAATCACGAAAGTGGAATTTTACAACTAAATATGTCCTTTGCTTGTGCTGCGTGTCTACAAGTGAATGAGTTGCACTTTAATAAGTTAAAACCATGACACTTGTGGATTTGTCTGCATCTTAGTATACAAGAACATGAACACATGAACTTTATCCACAGAGTTCTACATTTATTTTATGAGTATTTCACTGTTTGAGTGAAGCTACTGTCAAACACACTGAAACTCAAGCGTATTAAGTTGAACCAGGTGATAAAATAATTAACTTGTAGTAAATTTATAAACTGTTGTAAAGAATATACTATAGTAAGGTTCGAATATGCTTTAGTACACAAGAATTTGTAAATACTATAGTACTCTGAAGTATTTTTATGGACAAATGTATTTACTACTGTATAGTAAGGCTTTGAAAATACAGAACTCAGGAAAAAAAGGAAAAAACTTATTTGGGAATAACAAAGATTTACTTCACCCAAAAATGAAAATTCTGTCATCATTTACTCACCTTTGAGTCGTTCCAAATGTGTATAAATGTCTTTGTTCTGATGAACACAGAGAAAGATATTGGGAAGAATGCTTATGACCAAATAGATCTTCCCCCCTGTTCACTCCCATAGTATGAACATTACTTTATCATTTTTTTGGTTCTGTTGAACACAAAAGAAGACATATTGAAGAATATAGGACAGCAAACCATTCTGGGTCACATTTGACTACGATTGTATTATATCCCACTATGGTAGTCAATGGGGGGCAAAATCTGTCTGTTACAAGCATTCTTCTAAATATCTTTCTCTGTGTTCATAAGAACAAAGAAATGTAGGAAGATTATGAACAACTCGAAGGCGAGTAAATGATGACAGAATATACATTTTTGGGCGAAGTATCCCTTTAAATGGCCCTAATTTATCAATTTGCATTGTCCTTTTTCAGTAACCCATCTATTTTTGTGATGACCTGCACTTGTGTTTTTTTTAAAGATGATAACAGATGTATACTTGTGCTAAAACTGTTTGGCCTGTACAAAAAAACATTAAACCTCCGTAGCACCGGCGCTATGTGCCAAAGTGTTAACGTACAGCCCTGCATCCTGTTCTTTTGAGTGAAGAAGCAGTAAGATTATCCTCTATTCGTGTTATGTAATGGATGCAACCATCACAGAGTCATTTGTCAAAAGTATACGATAGCTTCACATTAAAGTGACAGAGGAAAAGAGCATTTTGCGGGTATAGTGAACGAATGTACAAACACTCTTGGTCTATAATGTGGTTTAAAAGGTTTGCCGCTACCAACCGCTGTTCAGACTCTCCAAACGCAGAGGCAGTCCGGACTGGGCCAGTGCGATGAGTTTCAGCGCAATGTAGAACTGACTCCGACCGAAATGACCCAGACGTGTGGCTCCACACAGTTCAGTGATCTAAAAGAACAGAAAGAGACCCTTCAATTAGATAACCAGACGTGACATACAATAACATGTCCTGAGTTATTATATTCGGCATACAAGCTGCGTTTAAGTCTACTGACAGATGAACAAGAAGTGGCATGTGTCGCCGTAAATAGGTTTCTTAATGGCTGTTGCTAATGTCAATATCTCGAGGGCGAGGTGGCTAATGGCCAACATATCAACAGTACCATCCAAAAATACTTCAAATATGTTGCTTAGTCATGTCTGAACCAAAATACGACACAGACACTAAAGCCACACCCTCAGACACATGAATCTGCATTTTTTGCATCTCATGTGATCATTGTAACTTTTTAATATACTTGTAATATACTTAACATGCAAATAAGTGTAATTCCTGTTTACATCACGTTACACACATCACATCTTAATGACTAGTGTCTCCCAAGACAAATTCACATTGACTTTAACAACGTGATGGCAGTTTAACATCTTGCTTGCAATGGAAAAAGCTAAAAACTGAATAAATAAATAAATACTAGTAATTTCTGATCATCACAGTACTGACCTGGCGGCAAAAGAGAAAACAACAACAATATATCTCTATATGTAAGAGGAAGAAGGCACAACTGACTGGCAAAACAGGAAACAACTCATAGAAATGCATCATCTGTTGAGGTCAACTCAAAGAGACCTTATAAGTCAGCTTTAAAAGCTCTCTTGGCGTTTCCGAATGATCCATAAGAGCACTCATCATGTCTCTAATGATGAGCCCAAGCCATCATGCCCACTTAAGCGTCATAATAATACAGGCATGCTGACTAATACACACTCACATCAATGATATTCATACAATACCTGATGGACCACCTCAGCCGAGAGCTGGGCCGACCTGAACAGGTCCAGAACTTTGCCGTTGGACGCCACTTTCTTAGCGATATCGACATCACAGGACAGGAAGAGTTCAGAGTAATATTTCTGCTCGCCATCGCTCAGCGTTAAACTCTCCATTGTGGATTCGAACCCGCAGCTGGTGTCTGTTCCTTATCGGGCCAGTGTCGTGCTTTTCAGTGTAAGTGCGGGACGACAAACTACACAAACACCAGCAAGGTCCCTCTGCGAAATGGACGGACTCGGAAGAGGAGGTTTTGGGCGTTCGTGGTTGCTTTTATGGACCGTTAGTCGCTGTCTTTGCTCTTGTCTTTTGGCCCTCGCAAAGTCAAGCAAACTACTAGAGTATGAGACGTCGGGATACGACAGCAACAACGCCGCGACTCGGTTCCGCCGGTCCTCGAGCTCGTTAAGCGGCGGGTTTAGCTGTCAGGGGTGTGGTGAAGTTCGCGTATCCGCCGAATTTCGTTAGGAATAAAGTTTCGGGCTCTTCGGGCTGCTTCCCTCTGCAGACAGCGCCGCCATTCCTGGAACCCCGTGACGTCATGGCCTCAGCACGGAGGACCCGGATGGACTGTGGCGTCATATACGTGTCGTCATCAAAGGGAATATAACGATCTTGTGGGTTCAAACTTTTTGAAATCGCTTTATTTTCTCACAAGCCATTCTATATACAGTCTGTGTATCAGCTGTAACACATTTATATATACATGTTTATATACACATATATAAATCTTGACATAGTATACGTGTGTAATGTATACACCTTTTAGAAACAAAATCATATTAAATAGTTTTTAAAAGAAATACAAATAAAACCATGTTTTTAGAATGATCTATTCGTTTTTGCCTTGTCGTTAAATTATTAACACATTTACTTGAAGAACCGTTTGGAGCATAGCCTACTGTATGTTTTATAAACTGGGAAGTTGTATTTCACCAATATTCCAGAGTAGTCAGTTAGCTAACTAGTAAAACTGTACAGTATGCTGAAGACTTTTATTACCATATAACATTTTACCAATACACACGAAAACATGAATCTGGTGTCCTCCATTCTTTCCGACAACAAAACGCCTGAAAAAAACAACTCGGAATCATGACATCAGAAGTGGGAATTATCACGTGGTCTAGGAAATTCGATAAATCCCACTTCAACCCAAAAACTTAATTATGGAACGGTGCTCTTTTAATGTTAGCATATACGTTAAATATTTAACACTACTAATTAAGAAGTAACATTAATGTTACTAAATGCTTTTAATGTTACTAGATCCAGACGTTACTTCTGGGCTGAAGTGGGAATTATCGAATTTCCAAAGGCAGCATTAACATCGTCCTAGTCGGAATGCTATGAGGAGGAGGCTCTAGAAAAATAGAAGGAGGGGTTCAGTTTTGGGTGGGAGGAGTTAATGTCATTCTATCAGTGTGGAAATACAGGACTCCTGTCTGCCATGCAGCCATGTGACCCAGTGATACCGGTGTAACGAGCTCGTTGGATGCGTGTGAGTTTTGCGTCTAAGGCGTCGCCTCTTGGTTGCAATGGAATGGATAACATTAATTTTGTGTGCAACTATTTTAATTATTTCTATTAATATTCTCTTTGGTAAAAGTCATCCAAACGCGCCTCCATGCATAAGAGGATGGATACCTTGGTTTGGTGCAGCCTTTGAATTTGGAAAAGAACCTTTGCATTTCATCCAGCAAGCCAGAGCCACGGTCAGTGTCAGTGTATAGACCTCTGCATGAACAGACTAGCAGACATAGAGTAACTTTAATGTGTGTGTGTGTGTCGATAGACAGATAAATAGATAGATACTTTATTTGTGGCACAGAGGAGTATATTCATTGTTAGATATATTGAGATATTGATCAAGTTCAGAAGTCCAGATACATTGTAAAGACTAATTTGTTTACTTTACTTAATGCAATTGTACAAACTCATTGCCTTCATACAATTAAGTAGCCTAAGCTTAACTAAACTGTATTAAATAAGTAATGTTCAACTTCAAACAAGTCAAAAATTTCTTATTTTTCTGACTCAAATTTACTTATATGAATTATGTTAAATTTCCAAATTTTGGCTGTAATTTTTTGTTATATTAACTCAATTCTTTAAGTTTTTTTATATTACATATTTTAAATCTTGATATTTATAAATCAAACTTATTCAACCCTATAGGAATCAAGAAGAGACTGTTCTCTTCACTGGTATTACCACAGTTACAGTCAACGTTGACATAACACATGTCATAGGGTTCATGTAACCTCTCAGACACTAAGCACACGCACCACTCTTCTGTACAATGGTAACCACAAAAATGAAAAATTTGTCAAACTCTACCAAATATCTAAGATAAGTGAACATTAAATACTTATTTTACGGAAAAACACATCAAATATTCAAATTCTTTCAAATGTACTCTCCTAATGCAATCTTACACAAAGCATGCTGGGAATTGGAAATCCTTCTTGAGCAAATGTGTTGAATTAACAAATTAAGTAAATAGAACAAGGAGCAAATCATATTTATTGAGTTTTAGTAAAAACTTCAAGTTAATCGAAAATAATCATTATACTTTACTTAAAAGTAGAATTGTGTTTCAGGCACTTAAAATATGTAAGTAAGTATACTTAAGTACTTTTTTATGAAATTAAGTTTACATTACTTAATCTGTTTGATTATTTTGAGCATTTGGTTTTGCACATTTTGCTGATAGTTTCACTCAGCAGAATTGTCTAACCCTCAAGTCTATACCTATAGACATATCACCTCAATCACCTTGTGTGACAGATGCTGAGTGTGAGGTTTTGTTTCAACGCCAATAAACAAAATAATAATCCGGTTTCACAGACACAGCTTGCCTTAAACCAGGACTATGCCTTAATTAAATCAAGATATTTATGTCGCTTTTGTAAAAATACACCTTAGAAGAATACATTACTGGTGTGCATCTCGAGACAAAAGAATGGATATATTTAAGGATATTTCTGGGCTTTTACACATCCATTCAATTCGCAGTGAAAAATGCAAGCCCCGCCCCGCCCCCTTATTTTCTCCTTTGAAATTCCTTTTCACTCAGAAATGTGTCAGATTATGGAAGAAAAACGATGGTGCCTGGGGCACGTTCAAGCTCAAAACGGTGAGCAGCGTTTCGCAACAGGGTTTGGGATACATTTTCTCTTGTTTGTTGGGTGTGTCAAGAATGTCAGCCCAATCAGCAGCAACATGTGTATATAAGCCACACATTAAAGAGACAGCTCGTATAATAGGTCCAAATAAAGTCGTTTGAAAATGTGTATATGCAACAATTGAAGATATTAGAAGACATGTATTTTGTAGTATTCAACACGTATTTATACCGATTTCATCAGGCTCCGAAAATTCTTCAAACAGATCATTCGACCAATCACTACGCACTGGTTAACTGGCAAATCATATCACACCTCGCTTTTCAGAGCGATGAGCTTCGTAAAACATTTGAGGCTAGGCAAAGAGGAGATACAAACAAACATGGTATGTGGGAAATATTGCGTTTTTGAATCTTACATTTACATTTAGGCATTTGGCAGATGCTTTTATCCAAAGCGATTTACATTGCTTAATCCTATACATTTTACATAGGTATCTGCAATCCCCTGGGATCGAACCCACAACCTTGTTAACGCAATGCTCTTACCACTGAGCTACAGGAAAGCTTAAAACATGTATACACATTGCATAACATCTAAAACAAACGATGATATTAATTTTAGCTGTGTCATAGGACCTCTTTAAGCCTTGTCTGTGGAAAAAAAGGTGTATACTGCATAATGTTTAGCTATTATGTATATCTTCATGTATATAGATTTATTCCCAGTGTTTTGTTTATGATCTTCGCCACTAACCGAATTTGAGGACAGTTCAGTGCAGCCCAACAAATTTATGCAACTAGGGCAGATTCCACAAGCTGTTGTTTTGTGACTGCTTCTCTCCTTTGCCAGATCTGTGAAGGCTGAGAACCAATTGAGAGGTTAAAAGAGAAAAGGCGTGCTTGCACATCCTATCGTTTCTATGGTTATTTTATTGTTTTCCTCTGATGATGTAATCATTTATCAAACGTACTGTTCAATGAAGTAATTGTCCATTATTTTTCTTCTCCTCTAGCATGGACCAGTTTTTACTGTTGTAGTAGCTGGAAAGCGACTCACCTTTTTAACCTTAAATGAAGACTTCAAAGCTTTTTTTACATCCAAAGATGTTGATTTTGACCAAGCAGTGCTAGAGCCTGTTTACAAAACAGGTACAACGCTTCTGTTCAGTGTCATTTTAAGTATGATTGTAAATATGGAGAAGTTCCTAAGTAACGGTGTAGATCGAATAAACGTGACCTTACTACCTAATTTATAGCCGTTCCTGAATGGCTTTTCTTTAACAGAGTTTATGATTGGACATCATGGATGTTGGTATGTGGTTATGTGATTATTGTTATTAATTGTGTTTATCATTTCTGCATTCTTGTCTAGCTTCTATCAGCAAGGAAAGTTTCTTTGAGTGCCACCCTGTCTGTTTCGCCATAATGAAGAGCAGACTTACTCCAGGCAACACAGCGATACTTTCTGGACCTCTCTGTGAAGAATTTAATGACCATTTAGAGAGCCTAGGGAGCGAAGGATCTGGACAGCTAAATGAGCTAATCAAGTATAGTCTTTCCTATCATGAATTATTTAGATTCTGCTGACAATCACCTTAGAGAATAGCAGGAACACCTTTCGGAAATTAAGAAACAAGTTCAGGTTGACATGTAATTTCTGTGCCATGGTGTAACCAAATAATTGAACGCACTACAGCAGTAACATAGACATTTGTGTTTCAAGGTAAAAAAGTATATCTAATTTCTAAGTAATTGCTATCTTATCTTATCTGGTAACCTGGTAGCCAGGACTGACAACCTCTCTGTGCTTAACATTTACTTTGGCTACTTGAATGATTACACATTTTTTGCACACTTAGTAGTGAATTCTAGAATTGTGAATTCTAGTTCTACATATTTCACATATTTTAAAATGTTTGTGTATGCTCATATAATATAGCGTACTATAATTATCCATAACCTTCATCAGTAATATAAATTCATGCTGCGCTGTCTTACTTTCAGGAGTGTTATGTATCCAGCAGTAATGAGCAATTTACTGGGCCGATGTAACTCCCTGAAAAGTGCCCTTACTAAGCAGGAGTTTCTGGATAAGTTCACAACCTATGATGATGGGTTTGAATATGGATCTCAGCTTCCAGACATGTTCTTGAAGTATGTGTCCCATTGAGCTTTGAAAAAACATATCAATCAGCACTTTTGTCTTGTTTTCCAGATTGAATGATTCTACAAGGTAAATGACTTGAGAAGCAAAATTGTGAATGAAAAAAAAATATATATCAGAAAATATATCCTAAATTAGTATTTTTTTCTCTTTTTATAATTTGATTGCACTTAAAATGCAAGTAGGTTAAGAATAAGTTTTAAACTTAATATTGGATTGAAAACAAGTCTTTATATTTAGTTTTAAAGGGATGCTCCACCCAAATTCTGTCATGAACAAAGAAATGTATGTTTGTAACTTGAGGTTTCAATAAATGATGACAGCATTTTCATTTCTGTATCGCTTTAAGGATGTTTAGACATATTTACTGAAAAATAAGACAAAAAATGGCTTGTGATGTTTCTCATATGTAAGCTGCTATGATAATAACGTTTAAATTGTTTCATGTTGAATAAATCAATTTATTCAAATAAAGTTAAATAAATTGTCCCATGTTGAATGCAAATGTATAGTTTAATACAATGTATGTTGCTTTGGATAAAAGCGTTTACAAAATGCATAACTGTAAATCTATCTTAATTCGTTTTTCTTTCTTGAAGGGAATGGGCAAACTCAAAGCAGTGGCTTATTTCTCTACTCAGAAATATGATTACCAAAGCAGAGGAGACCCTTTCCAGTGAGAATGGTAATAAGGTAATATATAGTACGACTATACATTTTGAAACCAATGCCACTCTGAATTATGACACAAACCGAGCGACTTCTGACAAAGGACAAAAAACAGACTTATTTTACAAAAGTCTTGCAATTGATATAATTTGTGTTTTTATTAACTACAATCTACAACATTATTAAATAGATTTCAAATCTTATTTATCAGATACAGCAATTTTAAAGCATCATAACGTAGGCCGCTGTGACACAAGCGTTTGATGAAGTCACAGTCAGACTTTTTGACGTCACATGACCCAAGCGTTGATAATAAAACAAGCTTGAAATCTCTCAATCCTATCAGAATCACGTGTCGGTCAGTCTTAAATTATTTTAAAACTGTACCTGGTGATTATGAAACACCTCATTTGATGCCAAACTAACCCCAATCTTATTTATCTTAGACTTTACTACAGCATCTTGCTACTTCGATATCAGACAAACTTCTTCCCAATTATGGTGTGCTTATGCTTTGGGCGTCTCTGGCAAATGCTATACCAGTAAGCACCTATTATGTCACTACTTTGAAGATATAAATAACATACCCTTTTTATTTTGATTGACAAGTGGTCTTACCAAGGTTCTTTCATTATTCTAGATAACATTTTGGGCCGTTGCCTTTATTTTGTCAAACCCTGGAGTATATAAAATCGCTATGGATCAGATCAGAGATGCCATCCAAAACCGAGGTAAACAAAGTCAGCACATTTATTTTGGGAATTTATTTTATGTGTATATTAACATATTTATTTTCCTTTGTTTCTGTATAGATGTTCTTTATATACCATAATTTATTAGTTAAGTTATCTAACACACGACTAGAGTAGACACCTGTTATTCTTGCATTACCCGCCAAATCCACAAGAGGACAGCAAACTCACACACAGCACTGCGTTTGATATACCTTCCATTGCATCTTATCTGTCTTTTCGCATTTGCATCTGAATTAAAGTAATCAAACATTTTTTATGCTAATATCAGTTGAATATTGAAAAACTTGAAAGCTTTTTTTATAATATTGCACTTTTCATTAATTGAGTAAAAAAAGGCAATCTATTTTGTGGAAGTAAGGTGCTTGACATTCAGTATGTCAACCTCAGAAGGTCAAACTACATTTCTTCATTCTATATAATATTTTACATTTGCAACCCTATTGCAAAGTTTGAGACAGGTGTACAAATGCAGGCTATATTAAGCCATTTCTCAGTGGGGGTTAAAGAAATTGAATGGTTAAGATTTATGTATTCAGTCAACTCAACAATATTATTTAAATAATTCCTCCTGCCTTGTTTAAGAAAGGACTCAAATGATGAAATAATGGTCTGTGGTTGTGTTACCAAAAGTGGGGTGCCAATAAAAATGTAACCGCAAAATTAACTGGGTATTAATCCAACAGATTAGCAATGTAGCACTTGTTTGTAATAGTTGCAAGGGGCTAAAATCACAGTTTTAAATATTGGCCTTTGATGTGTTTTCATGCTGGCTTTAGATAAGAATCTATTCTGATTTCTATAAAAGATTGCATTCTTCCCTTAAGCGCACATTAAAATATGTGGCCGTCTAGTCTCTATAGTGTTTGTTTGCCTTTAAGACAAGGAGAAGACAAAGGTGACCCTAGATGACTTAAGGCAGATGCCATATGTGAAGTGGTGTATCATGGAAGCCATTCGGCTGAGGGCCCCTGGAGTCATTACTCGTAAAGTAGTGCGGCCCCTCAAAATACAGGTCAGCTGTCACATTATTTAGTTTGTAATGTGATTTATATGTTTTTTTCTTATTTTCATGCAAAATAATACTACAGAGTGCAGAACATAAAACTGTATCTGAAACCAAATCGGTTTCAGTCATAAATTAAAATCATATGTTCAGTTAATTTATATTAACACAATAAAAGTGCTTTCATACAACAGAAAAATAATGTAGATAGTACATAGATAATGGCCCTGACTATTCTATAGACCAAACTATAGACTTTCTCTGGGCTAACAAAGAACTGTGTTTATGCATGTGTGTATGCATGTTTTCTGTCTTTCAGAATTACATCATCCCACCTGGAGACATGCTTCTGATGTCTCCTTACTGGGCACACCGTAACCCCAAATATTTCCCAGATCCTGAGGATTTCAAACCTGTGAGTAACTTCACTCTTGTTTCTAACATGTTCTGAATGACCTCAGCCACAGGAAGAGGTTAACACAAATTCCGCTATAAACCAAAATCAATATAAAACAGAGACAAGACACATGCTCGTAAAGTTTTTTCCCAGCAGGTAAAGAACTTAACTATCAAATGCTTTTGTACAGTTTTTGAGGAGTCGTTTTTTATTTGTTTTGCTGCACGATGTATCAAAGTTAAAATTGGCATGTGTTTTATTGGTATTTTCTTTCAATAAAAGTTCCCCTATCCTTTTTGTCTGGCACGCTAGTCAGAACGTGTTGGAAAACTCCAGCTGTGCTCCATTACAGCAGGAATAATAGGTCCATGTGTTCGAGGAACGCTTGACAGTTATCTTCACAATTAACCTTCCGGCAAACGCCTATAGAGATTCCATTACACTCCTGTCTACTAATGCTGTCCTGGTTTGAAAGAGACACATTAGCTCATATACCTCAGCCCTCCATCTTTATGCCTTTTTTAGCAAAATATATATTTACTTTTAGGGCCATACCACCCTGCGAGCAAAATCTCTCTCCCTCACAGTAGAAATGCACTTTAATTTGACTCAAGGAGTGCCTTTACGGGTCACTTTCTGCTTTTCCTTAAATGGAATCTAAATATTTTACACACTCAATGGCTACAGTTGCTGTCTAAATGGATTTTCCATGGTTTCATGATTTGGACAATTATACAAATAGTTTCGAGAGGCCTGAACTTCCTGACCTGTTCAAAAGTTGCTTTAATTTTGATGACATTTGACTTGTTGATGTTACAAAGCAGTTGTTAATATATGTGCAGTATTAGGTCTCATTTGTGCAGATATGGACATTGCGTGTGGAGTTATTCTTAGCTTCATGTAAATATATTGTTATTAGATCAAACCTTTGGGACTGGACTGGCCCTTGCCTACATGGATCATTTTTTTATTAAACTTCTCTTCCCACAGGAACGATGGGAAAAGGCAGATTTAGAAAAGAATGTCCTCTTGGAAGGATTTGTGGCATTTGGAGGGGGGAAAAATCAGTGTCCAGGAAGGTTAGAAAAACTTACAGTATGATTTGGTACAAAAAATATTTGTGTATCATCTTATGTGCTAATAATTGTATTTTTCCTTGACAGTAGCCTTCTTCAAACTTCTTGAGACATTTTTACTAAGTTTTACTGACCTTGCCATTTTTGACACAATTGAACTTGAATTCGGAGACATTAGCTTGTTGAACAAACATTACAGAAAGTTGCTTTAGAAGTCTCCATTTTTAAAATAAGTCGTTTGGCTGAAACATACAGCTCTACATTTTATTGGTCTGTCCGAGGTAGATTAAGCGGAAGTTCCTACAAACATTTTTTTGAAGGTTGGTCTATGCCCATGCGCAATACAGCTGTATTGGCCTTTGTGTCATTTGAATTTTTCTGCAGCAACTCGCATCATGTTTTTATGGTGCTGTGCAAATGTATGAAAAGGTTGACAACGTGTTTTGAGAAGACTTCATTCTCTTTCCTTTCTGTTTCTCTCCGTCTAGCTTTTGATTGCAAGAACGTATCCCGCAGGTTATCTACACCTAAATAAATGCAGAAAAAATTGATGCAAAAAAGTTGCAATGTTGATGCAGTACCATGTAGATGCATAATGCTGCCTGTACGTCTTGCTGAGCCCTAAATATTGCAGCCCTTTGGGGCCCTGCTGATGACATCATCTTACGGGCCCTTGGGAGTATGCAGCCATGGTCAGTATGACGTTAATAGAGCCATATTAAGACAAGGAGAACATTTCCAGCTGCACTGGAAGATCAAAAGCAAAGGCACAGTCCAGTGACCTTTCTGGAGTCTGTACACATCCCTTTCAGAGCAGATGCAGATACACACTGCATTTTTCACTATGAGAGATTTACGCAGAACATTTGAACCAACTTCGTGTTAAGACATGAAGTAAAATCATCATAGTTTTATACATGATTTTAGGTCCGTATTACGGGGTAGATCATTGTGTTTTTTTCCAGAATGGACATTCCTGTAAGTGGTCCAATTATATGTAGTAATTGTTTATACTAGATGCAGATTTTAAGATATGGATGTGGATTTTAAGATATGTAAATATCACCCTAATACACATAATTTAGAAGCATGGAGGCATTAGAAATTAAAACGGTAAACAGTAATCGGCATGCCACAGTGCATGCTGGGAACTCAAGTAGGCCTACAGCATAAGTTACAATTTACATTGTTAGTTTAATTACACTTGATCCTACCAATTTGAATTAATTGATGATTTAACAAATCAAAATGTTTGAACAAATTGAGGAAATCTTTAACACCAGTATAAGAAAGCAAAGTAGCACAGATATAGGAGATGAATGTTGGGCGCTATACTTTATAAAATTCTTATTGCATTATGTATAATAGCATCATTTTTATAAGAGCGTGAATGATTCTGGATCACATTTTCTTTTGAATAATTTTAAATGCCATCTAAAAAGAAATCGTTTCCATATTCCATCTGTGCCCACAATCTTCCCGCATTCACATTTCATAGTGCCATAAGGACTGAAGGCTGATTCTTTGTCAGAGGTCACGGTAATAATTACGAGCCTTTAGCTAGATGTGTCCATAAATTACTTCACTAAATATGACACATCCACATGTTTCATTTCACTCACCCACTGTGATTTGATTTTGATCGTTTTAGGAGATTGGCTACTTACGTCACTGACACAATGCCCCCGAATGAGTCACGGCCTTCAAGGTTACTTGGGCTGATTATTTCAAGAAATATGACCGGCTAATGTCACCCTCTCTTTATTGTCTCCCTTGGTTACGTTCTGTCAGTCCCATACACTCGTATCTCTCAATCATCAACTGTAATCTATGCATTTGCATCAGAAATGGCTGCGAATGTATTTGGAGTTTGAATGCAAAATGGGAGCTACTGTACATTCATTCACATTTATCCTTTCTGCCTGCTGTTTTGCCTGTATTCAGTAGCACTCAAGGGAGGGTTGGAATGACAGCTATCTTATGTGCAATATTCTGTCCGAAATACTAATTCACATAGTGCTCTTCAAGCAGGCTTCTAATGCATAAGTGACAATAAGAATTATTTGTTTGGTTATTGTCTACAGGTGGTATGCTATCATGGAGCTGCATATGTTTGTGGCCCTGATTCTCTACAAGTTTGATTTTACCCTGCTGGATCCAGTACCTAAGCCGGTAAGTGGCCCCCAAAAATGTCCAATACAGAATGGTTAAATAACCCTTGAAAGTGATGGATTCAAAGTAGGCATTAGGTTAATCATTTCCAGATGTGTTCCTATGGCAGTATTTACCCAACAACAGCCCAATAATGCTAAAGCACAATCCTGCGCTTGCGATTCTCAGGCTCACCAAAAATAGCTTAGTAAACGTATCCCACCAACTTGAGTTGGAGCCTACATCTGAATCATGCATTTATGTATTTTATGAAAGGATGTTACTCAGCTTGCGATGCGATTCGCAACATACTGATCTCACGATACGATTCATTCACAGTTTATTTTTACAAATTGAGACAAATTTGAAATTAACAAGTGGCCTTTTATTTTTCTTCAAATGCTGCACATTTCTTTGTAAAATAAAAATATATTTTAGGTCAAAACTTAACTGCGATTTTTAAACAAATTCCAAATCAAGTAACAATGAATAATACAAAAATTGTAATTAAACAAATTAAGAATTTGTCTGTGCTTTTCTTGGATTTTTTACCATTTAAGAAATATCTGCATATCCATGTTTACCAAGTTTGCAGTAAACACTATGCTCCCTGCTGTTCAAAAAATGTATTGCGTCTCAAATAACATCTCAACTGGCTTGAATCGTCACATATTATAATAGATTTTCAACTGGCTCAAGGTGAATCGTTACATCCATAATTTTATAGGTCATAATGTGTACTTTGGGAGAAGACCAAGATTCTTGTTTTACTATATAATGATAATTGTATTATTATGTGGTCATTTTTTAATACGTCACACGTATGGTTCTTGTAGAGCCCTCTGCATTTGGTGGGAACCCAGCAGCCCGATGGACCCTGCACTGTGAGATACAAGCATAGATAAGGTGCCTATTTTCAGACAGTTAAAGCTTCGCTTAAAGCATCCTGGGATGATCTTCAGACGTTTGAAGAAGAATCAGCAATAACACGATTTATTAACTTAGTCACAAGAAAACCAGAAATTTATGAAATTCTAAAGTTATTTTAATGCACTTGCTCGTAGTGTATACATTGCAGATTTTTTGGATCAACCTCTTGTATAACTGAGGGCATAACAGAGGTGATAGATTTCAGAAAGCATGTTGTTGTGGAAATTCCTCTCTCAGACCGAGAGCCTTTTGTCATATTCAGGAAGTATGTAATAAAGTAAATTAAGGTTCATGTGTATATGTGACTGCGGTCATATATTACAGCTAAACATCTTGTACATGAAACGGACAAAGTAGGGCAAAGTTTACAGACAATATAACTAAGTGGTGGTTCTCTTTTGTGAAGCAGAAATATGTAAACACATTATTACATCTATAAACACTGCTTTAGCAGTGCTTCTTTTCTGCAGTGGTGAAAAGGATTGTTTCTGTAAACACATCTGTCTTTTAGTCTGTAAGAGCTTTACTGCATCTGTGTACACTCATTTTGGCTAACACATTAGATGGCATGATTTACATTGAGCAATATTATGTGTTTGGATGGAAGCATCCTTAATTCGTGGGGAAAATAAAATGTTTACATGATTAAAATTTGAAATCAAGTGACATCACCAGTGTCTTACATTTCAGACGAAAAACACCTTTGTGATGTTTTGTAGTGTCTGTGGCAACGTTTCATAGTTTCAGTAAAGAGCCTGTTGTGCTGTATTGTTTAATGTAAACCATGTGATTTTCCATGCAGGATCACCATTTTTTGGTTGGTCCAGAAACATTGTGATCACATTTACCTATCCCAAGCCTCAAACTTCTTCAATAATAATTTTGATTTATTTATTTTCCAAAGAAACAGAAAAAAACAAGAGCATCCAACATACAGAGTACAGGGTTTCCAATATATATATTTTTTATTAATAATAATAAATAAATAAATAGATAAAGAAAGAAAGAAAGAATGAATGAATGAAATGTATTATATGACTACACATGAAAAAAACAAGCCTCAGACTTCCTTAAATCCCTTAACCCAAAGTCTAAAAGTTTTTCCGAGTGCAACACAGATTTTGAATTACAGTAAAAATCTAATTTACATAAGATCATCGTGACCCTAAGAAAAATAAATTATGGTTTTACTACAGTAAACAATACAAGGCTACACAAACGATAGTTTTAGTGACATTGTTACTAGTTTTGCCAACTGTTCTTATTTTCCCGTGAAAAGCATATGTACGAAAAGTGTTTTGGTAACAAAAGTCTTTTGTGATGTTTGGCATTCATGTTCTTTAGTTTTTTTCAAATAACTTATGTATTCCACTGAAAGAGTGGTATTGTACATTATTAGGTACTGCACATGTATTATTTCAAGTAATATTAGTCAAGCTGCTGTTGGGTTGGTTTGATTAAGTAATAATAACTCAAAAATAAAAACACTATAAAACAACATTAAAAACATGATTTCTGAAAATCTAAAAACAGGGTTATCTGTAATGCGAATAGATCCTTCAATAACTACAAACAATAGCCACATATTATAAAGCATTGAATTATGTTATAGTATTACTCTAATATCTCCAGAATTAGTAATATAACATTTTATTTACTCAATATGATAGTTTAACCCGTCTTGTTTTTTTAGTTAGATAGATAATTTCGGAAAGTCTTTTATCCTCCACGTCCAGAATGTAAACAACCAGATGGTTTCTCAGCAACGCAACATCCAACTGCTGGCGAAACCCGTGACGTGCTTATTTAATTTGCATATTCATGTCAGGGGCACGCTATTGGTTACAGCATCACCCCGTGGGTGCCGCGCTCCATTTCATTAGCGGGCAGCGCAAACATAAGTTGAATGGCGGTAGGCGGGGTCAGCGGTGAATCGAGCGTCTGCAGTAACGTCAGGAGATTAGTGAATCGCAGCTGGAATGCGAGCTTGATTCACAAAGACGAGAGAGGCAGATAAAGCCACCACACAGAAGATACGCACACCGGACTGCCACATCCCGCACAGGTACCGACAGCCATGTAAACTCCCTTCATTAGATCATATGCATCTGCACGTTATAGTTGTTGTTGCTTTTATTATGGTATGTGCGGAGACATGGGTCAAATCAATGCAGGGTAAAAATACATCTTTATGTATTTTATATAGGCTAACATAGCCTCTATGATGCTTTTGGATACATCACTTATGCGCAAGAGTTTATGGTTACTTCAAACTTGCACACTTTATGTAGTATGGATGTGTTATTTAATAACCAGCTGTAAAGCATGAGAGAGCTATTTGATGACACCGGTTGGATTTGTAAGACTAGCCTACTTTTTGAAGTGCACTCTTTGACCTTGACAGACGCAGCGGGTGGTGCGCTTTATTGACAGATGCACGGGTTAGCGTACTGCATCGTCTTAGGTTTCGCGATCAAGGGGCGTTTTGACGTTATTCTTGAAGCGGAGAGAAATGAAGATGTTTATGCATTATAGCGAAGACGAGAAAAGTGAGTGTGAGGTTTGATGACGACAGAGGCAGTGATGACTCAAGGAGGGATGCAGCAAACAGGTTGCAGTAGACTGTGATTGACACTTACCCTCTTCAATGTGCATTTTGCGCACTGAATATCTGAAAAATATAATAGTATAAAAATATATGTAGTGTATACATAATGTTATAAGTTTTCTTTTGAATGAGATCTGGTCACAAATAACCCCTGCGGAAAAAAAGAAACATAAAAACTAATTCTAAATCCGTTACAAAACACTAACCATCTGTTTGGTATTAAAACCATTACGCAATTTGTTTACAAATGTATGTTTTGGGGATTTCTATTGGTTCCCATTCGCCTGATAACATGCCACCAATAGAACCCAACACATTACCAACAAAGAACGTTAAGGGTTCCCATCAAAATCATTAGGCTACAATTCCCATTATAGCATAACCATTAAATCCATTAAAATTTCTAGCTGTTTTTGTCTTATAGCAGGGATATAGACTCATGCTATAAATACACAGCTTTTAAAAGCACTGCCACTGTGACATAAATAAATTACATAATTATTAAAATATATATTTATATATATTAGGGCAGTCGTGGCCTAATGGTTAGAAAGTCGTGACCGGAAGATTGCCAGTCGATTCTCAGGGTCTGTGGGTAACTGCCCTTGAGCAAGGCTCCTCACCCTTGCATGCTCCCCGGGCGCTGAAGTGATAGCTGCCCACTGCTCCGGGTGTTCGTTTGTTCACGACTTGCTGGATGGGTTAAATGCAGAGGTCGCATTTAGGGTATGGGTCACCATACCTTACAAATATGTCACTTTCACTTTTCACTATATCTATCTTCATGGATAGGTACGTATAAAGTCAGCTGGAATATATTGATTGTAATTGTTAGATTGTGTATGTGTTTTTTTGTGTGGTTAGTGACCTTAGTTACCCCTGAGATACTGAGACAACCTGCCTCTAATGTTCAGGTTAAACGCTTTTCATCAGTTTCCAAAATGAACAGCATCTGTAAATAAAAGCAAGCCTAGCGTGTCCATGCTCACATATAGATTATGCACATCCTTATCTCAAAACAGTGTCATTCTGATATTGTTCATTGTGCTCTGGGACCCCTTCATTTTAATCAAGTGCTTCACGATCTCTGCATTTCATTAGTCCTCTTCCTATTTTTAGCCACGTTTATACAGGGCAAGACTGAACCAGACAGCACCACCCTCTATCTATAGCCATGAGAGAAAGTGAGAGCGCGAGGCTGGGCTATTGATCCGAAAATAGCTGCCGGAGATTTAACAGCGCGTTTGACACCAGCCACGGTGCTGGATTTGCCCGCAGACCCGGCTTGACAGGGCGGAGCGCGGGAGGAATGGGCACGTGGAACAGTCTTATGGAAATGGGCGCAAGCTGTTACCCGCTTGTCCTTGTTGTTTGTGTGGGCTGACAAGAGACCGGCTCTGCTTTAAGCCCATCACCTAATCTTTTGGCGGAGCATTAGTTACTGGGGCCAGGGGTTAACATCTGCTCGGTAGGGTTCTGGGAGGTAACTGTTCCAGTTTCATTTTTCACCTGTCATGTGTACAAGCTGTTTTCATCCCATGCTGTCTGGAAGTGTGGGGAAGATACTTTAAACAGCTCTAACTTCTGATGAGGTTGACAATGTTTCATTCGTTGGAGTTCATTTGTGAAATGTATGTTTCGGAATAATATGTTGCTACATCTTTACAGGACACACTTGAAGTTACAGATTTTGTGCTGCAAATTAACATTTTTAGTTTTAAAACTGTCCTTCATGGACATATGTGTCATTTCAAGGGGTTATTACCTAGAAAACACAATTTTATTGTTCAGGTTTCAACATTTTATGCAGGCATACTTAAAACAAAGCATATGGTGAAAATGCATCACACATTTTAAACTCTTTTCCGTTTTCTTTTGTTTTATTGTTGCATTAAGTTAAAAGAGAAAATAAATGGATTTTTGTTGTATTTTGTATTACAAATATTGTCTTTAAATGACAACATGCACTAAATTGTGCAAAACTTGATCCATGTCACGACAATTTTATTTATATTGATGTGCTTAAATTGACTATGTCATATTTACATGCATCTACCTTATGTCACAAATTTTGATTATTTAATTAATGACTTAGAAATAATCCAAATTTAAAACATTTGTAATGTATTTTATGCCATAATGTTTTCTATCCTATAATTTAAGATGTAAATAAGATCTTTTGAAGTTTGCTGTACTTTCAGTGCGCACAGCATTATAAATATACTTCGGAGAAGAATCACATTCTTCTGCAGTGTAAAAAAACAAGCCCTCGAACCAACTGAAAACATTAAAAACATCCTCAGGTTTGATTTTCCCTATGTACCCTTTACAGCCATGAAGGGAGAGCATTTATTTGCCAACATGAGAAGCGCTCCGTTTCTCCAGCGAGTGTACCTCCTAGGGGGAGAGGAGCTGGTAGTTTTGCAGGCCACCTTCGGGGAGTCTTCACTAGGAGACAGCTTTCAACAAATCACCGACTTCAATGATCTCCCCACGTCTCTCTTCGCCTGCAATGTGGACCAATCCGTATTTGAAGACCAGGAGGACAAGGTATGGTTACATTACTCATCCATTACTGGCTCCGTTTTCGCTGCGTGATTGAACTTGACGGTAGAACAGCCAATTTGTTGTCGAACTCGATTTAAAAATCTCTGCTGTAAAGGTGAAGTGACTTTCTGTGCAACTTGTGGGACAAAACAGGTTTCTAAAAAACTCTGTTCATATCTTCTGGGTTTTTTTGGACAAAGCAGAGATTCCTAAATGATTTCTAGGTAAGGATAGACAAAATGTTAAGTTAATACTGTTTCCATAATTTGAAGTATATTAAATAGAGACACATTTGAGCAATGGCAATTTGATTGGCAATGTTAGAACTCTCAAGTGGAAATGCTATTCCCTGAATTAGTCCTCTCCGACCCAATTATCCACATGGGCCACATCGGGTGTGAGATTCGGCTTGTGGGCTCTCGCCAACACTGCTTCCTTCCCATTTGCAAATGTTCTTCAAAATGAATTTACACCTAGCAGCTTGGGAGTATCTTTCACAGATAACACATCATGTTTCTTATTTTGCTGCTAGTTTGATTTGGTTGTGGTGACCTATTGACATACATGTTCTGATAAAACCCTCATTCGCTCGAGAATTATGTTAATCCTATAGTTAGTTTTTGTCACATTAAATTGATGCTCCCCGGTTTGCAATGCCTCCAGGCAGTCATAGCAAGACCATTGTCCTGTCTACTTGAATGGGGGAAGACACATTTTCGACCAACAATTAAATCTGTTGTAAAACTCTGTTCCCTAAGCTTAAACTGTGCTAAAAAAGCTTTTGAGGTCTCTTTAGCTATTGCACATGGGCACAGGTTGACACCTCAGGAGACTCTGCCCCCGCCCCAGAGAATTGTGAGTCTTTAACAATTGACGATTGGCCCTTTTACTTATTTTTACTCCTTCGCTATACTGGTCATGAGGGAGTCGCATGACCGGTGCGTTTCTGTAGTTCCCGAAAGTTACTAGTAACAGACCAATTGAGAGAAACTTTTAACACATTCCCAGACATTAAAAATTTAAGAAATAAATAATTAAAAGGAAAAACAACTTCCTGGAACTATCTGAAGGCTCAATGAATCTTGTGAGGTTCAAATTGTTGAACTTCCGTTGTTGCGACTCTCTCTTTCAATGGCTCTGGGTCATACTAAGCGTTGCAGTCCCTCCCTCCATTTTAGTAACAGTTAGGGGGCATTGTGGTAATATTTATTGGCTTTGATTGGCATTTTGGTTAGAATGTAATTTTTTTGGAAATAACAGAAGATTTCAGTTGTTTGACCTCAGAAATATAATGAAATATAGCGTATTTTGAGTCTGTTTTGATATATTTTGTCGTTTGGGGAATGAGAGCATTGGTTTGTAATGACATGAGTTATAAATAATGACAGAATTTTCATTTTTGGGGGGAACTGGTCCTTCAAGATTTATAAGTCAAGCATTTAGTTACAGATTTTGAAGTCTCCTGAACATTACATCACTTGGAAAAAGAGATGCAGGAGTCACTGCATATTTGACCTCAAGTGGAACATTCAGCCCTGACCTTCTTCCAATAGTTTAAGAACATAGATCATGTGATACGTTTTGCTCTGCCAGGTCTGTCTGCCCCTATGACCTGCAGCGGGGCTGCAACACACACACACACACGCACACACACACACACATACACACACTCACAATGTGTATGCATTTCTTAAACTGTTATGTCCAGACAGCTTCATTCAGACAATCTAGATCATCTGATCATTGGTGACGTAGAAGGTGGTCCTTGATTCGCTCTGTTGAGCCACAGGAGGGTTCCTCATAAAACCGAGCAAGAGCCCGCATCTTTTTCTCATTAACGTCTCCACTAATGCGAGCACGCACACAGTAATTCTTAAAAAGTATTCCCTTGCTTCACATTAACTTGAACCTGACTTCGCATGACTCATGTGGTTAATTTCCTTACATAACAAGTAACAGTGTTGAAAGTTATTGTTTTTAAGGAGAACCCAGTGATCCGTAATGCGAGACTTTGTCGTACCACACTGTTAGTTTGGTTTGGGGCAAGGTTGTGTGTATCTGCTGAAAGTTAGGTTACATTTTAGGTCTGAATAGTGCTTAAGTCTGACACTCCACAATGGTACTATTGTTCAACTGTACCAGGTTAACTATTTTTAACATCTTAGTTTATAATTCATTCCAGAAGCTGTTGAAAGGATTCTCAAAGGAAGCATTAATATGCATTCTGTGCAGTGCAGATTGGAGAGTGGACTAATGTGTATGTCCTAATCTTTGAGTATCTGCTCTTTACTCAAAAAAATATTTAATTTACAGTAGTTAAGCAATAACATACCATGGCTGTTTACAACCAAAGGACAGCTTTTTAAGGAGAAGTTTACCCAAAAAGTAAAATAGTTTCAGCATTTACTCACTATCATGTAATTCCGAATTTATTTGATCGTCTTTCTTCTGCAGAACACAAAAGAGGATATTTTGAAAAATGTAGGTGAACAAACAAAATTGTCCCCCAATGACATCCACTGTCTACACACAAAACCACGGAGATATTTCTCAAAATATATTAGTTTTACATAAGAAAGATTGTCCATGTTTTGAAAAAGAAGAGGATGAATAAATTATTTTAAAATATAATTTTGGGGGAGTTAAATATCCATTTAATGCAAATTAAAAGTGTGAAGCCAGCATTACGCATATGATCAGAACCAAACAGCCTATTCATTTTTTGCTTAATTCTTAATAAAAAAATTCCAGTGTCTATTAGAGAACAAAACTACCATAATAAATGAGAGAACATATGCTTAATTAAGCAGCTAATTGAGCTGATAATACTGCACTGACTGTTTGACTATTTCCCCTACAAATGCCATGAAATATTAACCAACTCACAGTGCATGGTTGCCTCTCCTTGACTGGCCAATTTACAGTCAAGTTTTTTTTTTTGCTGAACCGGCTTACTGTATAAAGAAAAATCTCAACATAATAACAGATCACATGATCATGAGATGGAGAAGCAATCTTATATTAACTTTACTAACCGGCATTTGATGAATTTGTCTTAGATCTGAATGGGAGTTTCATTTTTCAGTCTTCATTTACTCAATTTGTTCATATAAATCTGTATAAACTTCTTTTTCTGATGAAAAAAGGGAAATATATTTCGAAGAATGCTTGTAACGAAACAGTTCTTGGCCATAATTGACTACCATAGCAGGAACATTTTCTTTTGTAAATTTCTTTGTTGGCAAAAGAAGATATTTTGAAGAATGTAGGAAAGCAAACAGTGCTTTTGACTACCATTGTCATTTTTCCAACTATGTGGTAGTCAATCGTGTCCAAGAACTGTTTGGTCACAAGCATTCTTTCAAAAATCTGTTTTCCTCAGAATAAAGAAATTTATACATGTTTGGAAAAACGTGAGGGTGAGAAAATGATGACATAACTTTATTTTAAAGGGGATGACTTGCCCCTTTAATGGGTGACCCATTGTTCCATTTGTAGGTGTTATGTTAATGGATCCAAACAGTTGGTAACAGACTAAAAGTTACCTGGAATCTCTTCCTGATTTATGTTTTGTTTCTATTTTGCAAGAAACCCATTTAGGTTGATGAACACACAAGGGCTTGATGGAAACAGTCCAGGTGCTATTACATCCAGTTGTCGTAATGTATCTTATTTTTTCACCTTATTTTACTCATGTGTGGCATAATTGCGTTTCAGATATTCCACTCCCACAGCTTTTAAAGTTGCCCTGCAATCCCTATAGTGCATATGTGATTTGGCAAACATCCGGAGAGCAATGGAAAGCTCTGGATCCTTAAAGCTTAATGACAGATGACAGCTATACAGAGCTCCTATTCTTGTGTCTCTCGCCGGGGCCGTGGGCCGCAGTCGAGTGCCCCCACTTTGCTGATTGATCAAGGGGGGTCAGAGTGATTTAAAGCAGCATCAGCCCTGTGTCATTGGCTTCAGGCTTGATTCTCCGAGCCGTCAGAATGTTTGATTGTGTTTGGCACCCCTGGAAGAGTTGCTGCATGTTCATCTGAGCCATTGAATCGAAGCTGTGATTATATTAACCCCATGAAAGTCCAGGTGATGCATAGGATCTATTTAAAGACGTATGGCGTTGTTAGATTCTACTAAATCAGACAGCCAGGTGCCAACGCAGAGAGCTGATGCATTGTGAATTATGTGCTTTAAGTCTTAATGCAGGACTAAAAGCAACTGTCCTCTGTTTTGATTATGTTGGCTTGACAGAGCCAAAATACTGTTTTGTACAAACTTAGGGATCTTCAGTTTGATTAGGGATTTTTAGATTTCATAACCTGGCACCAAAAGTTCTCAATTTAAAGGGATAGTTCACCCAAAAATGAAAATTCATCATTTATTCACCCTCTTGTCATTTCTGCAGAACACTAAAGAAGATATTTTGAAGGAAAGTTGGTATCAGAACAGCACCGGCACCCATTGACTTCCATTGTATGCACACAAAACCAATGCGAGTGAATGGTTGACAACATAAACATTAAAAATCTATAAAAAACCATGAGCGGGTTATCACTGGTGTTTTATGTCACCGATTAAAACGTGAAAATATTTAGCAGTTTTGTAAACCACAGACCTTATTTACCAACAACCCATTGACTTTGGGTCGATGGAACCGGAAGTGTTAAAATGCTAACTCGCTTCTGGGGTCTGCATCCAAGAATACATTATCTCAGAGGTACTTTAATGTAATGTGGCATTTAGAAACAGAGTTATCCACATCACCAGCAGCAGTGTGTCAAACCTAATCCGTCATAGAATTCGTCTCTCGAGTTCAGTCTGCATCAATACAATCGATCTCCAGTTTGGAAATGTCACACACGCAAACATGTTTCAGAGTGTCTCGCGAGCGGCCTCTTGAGCTGTTAGCATAGCAAACATGGAGAAATGTTGTCAGTGACGGGGTAGTGATTAAACGTCCAGCAGAGAGACCGATTGAGATCTATACTTCGGATGCTCTTTTCTGCAGTAAATATAACACCGACTAACCTTTCCACAGAATTTCATGCTGATAGGAACAAATACGTGGCGCAAACAAATAGGAGTTTAGATAATTGGTGTTACTAAGATGATGCATTTTGATGGTTAAAACCGGTTATGTACAATTATGTCATCTCGCTTGCATGTCATGAGCTCTGCTTTATACGGGCACATCAGTTTTAAGTGGAGTTACGAGTATGTCCTTTTTGTTCTGCATGTATTCCTTTATCGAGACCCAAGCTCTATAGCGGTGTGTGTGCGTCTAACCCCAAGCTCTTGCTTGCAAGTTTGGCTAAAGTTCACGAAACGCTTGAAACCGTAACCCAGTAATGTGACACTCTAGAAGTATCAGACGTCTGCTCTAGTGAATGACGTTTATATAGCACAGAGACACAGAACCGAACGAGCTAATGTTATCCTCAAGTGAGTCATTAACATTCCTGTGTCACTCTTTTTGTTGCGCTGGCCGGCGCTGATACGTGATGCTTCGGCTCTTGTTTTGCAGACTGTCAAGGTTAAATCCTTGAATGGGGATCTATTAGCATTAATGTCGCTCACCCATGCAGAGCTGTGTGTGACCTCCGCGCTGTACCTGTGCTTCATGTTTTTATATATTCCACTCGCTACACATATTTATGTCATCATGTTCTCTTTCCACATGTCTGCCTGGTCAACCCTGTTAGATAACACAAGTGCCTCTCGCCAACCTTCTTTGAGCATTTCTTAGGTACATTGGCAATCCATAACAATAGTCTGCTTTTGGTGTATGTAATAATTATGAGCTGTTGTAGTGATGCACAATTGTATGATCAAATGGTTTTTAATATTCCTGGTTTTGGTCAAAGTTAAGTACAGCGCAGGTATCATTTGTGTTGGAAGTGATCCCAGAATCTATGGCACCAAACTCAGTAATAGAATCTTTGGTTTACGTTACATCAAAGTTAAACAATTAATAAGTTTAAATGATTTTAAACTGACTTAAATGATCTTCTTGCAATTTGTATAATATATATAATTTATAAAATGAAGTTGAAATTGCTTAAAGTTAGGAGTTAAGGGATAGTTCAGCCAAAAACTCCAATTTGCCGTTTATTTACTCACCCTCAGGCCATTCGAGATGTAGGTAACATTTTTTTTAGTAGAACCATAAAGAATGTTTTTTGGTAAATCTACAGCACTCTATGCTTCATATAATGGGAGTATATGGGGTCTGCCTTTTTTAAGAGTTCCTAAAGCACATCATTCCATAAAGCAGCTCCTGTCGACATGTTGACATTACGTAAAGTGACTCGCTCGATATTTTCATATATTTTAACGTAATTTTTTATAATATTAGCCATTCTGTAAAACCTCAACAGTCCCTTTCTGCAGGTGGCGCTAAACGTACCAGACGCTGGTATGCCATTTGCCACCATATACTACAAGAAGATTGAGATTGTGTGCAGAGGCTGCACATTATGGCTAATATTATTAAAAATGACGTTCATTTTTACGAAAATTTCATACGAATGCTTTCAGAAAATTCGGAAAAATAAATTCGCTAACACTTTCCTTGCAGCATGTATGTATAATGCAATATAAAGAGTTATTAAAGGGTAAAATGCATTATAAGTCTTCATAATGTTTGTTGTAATGCATTATGTGTAGTTGTAAAGAATTATTTTACACAATTGAAATGTGTAGTGTAACAATTGATTGCTTAGTGTTATAATGTATTAACTGTAATACGATTTTTTTATAAGACATTACAATGCATTAAAAGGTGCATTGCAACGCGTTAAAACTACTTTTATAATGCTTTATACATACATGATTCAAGGAAAGTGTTAAAATAATATACTGTTTTTGTAGTGTGTTGAGAATAGCTCAAGCGTTAGAGTTGTTTGTTGTATTGCATATTCGATTTTTATAACAGAACACAGCTACAGATTGAACCGTTGAAAGCAGGAGAAATGACGTCGCTCTTATTCCGCAAACCAAACCCTGTTTAACAGACAGCCAAAAAGCTTTGGGCTCTGATTTATTGTAATCAATGGCTGCAATGTGTCTATTTAGATGCAGCTGCTACATGGATTAGCTCCACAATATATAAAAGTGCTTTATTTGGTGCCATCGATGTGTTTTAGGCTTAGAAATGTTTCACATCATGACACAGCAATGGCTTTTCTGTAGCTATTCACTCCACTATGTGACTATTCACTCCATAATGGCTATTCTGTGAAGTCACAGTCAATAATCAAAATTGTTTCAATTACTTTTAACAATTACAGTTTCATTTTGATTCATACACTTCATTTTATATATTTAGTTTCTGTATATTTTAGTTGCAGTTTGAATAGTTAAGAAATCAAACACCTGATTCCTTTTCAGGAATACTGTTTGGTTATCAATATCTTCTGCCATTTTTATGTGTTTGATAACCACAATTTTTTATTTATTTATTATTGGTCAATATTATCAGTATTGAATGTATATATTGAAATATCGGTAAACTTTTCAACCACATTTTTAATGTTTAAAAACATTCAATTTACTTGGCATTCTTTATTTTATTTAAATAATTTAAGTTCATGTAGTTTCATGTAAAATGTCTAATAATACTGCAAGAAACATTGCCCAACTTTATAAGCAGACTGCAGAAATAGGAAATAAAATATTACATTACAGGTGTTTTACTCTAGTACTGAAGATGTATACTTTCAAGAGGCGGATTGAAAATATAAACTGTTGCTTGAAAGTTTCCTAAACGTTACCAATATTTCAAGTGTGTTTCTGTGAGGGGCATATACAGTACATGTAGAGGGAGGATGTGAGGACACATTTTTTGTGAGCTATAATGCTGTGTTAAAATATTAATGTCCTCCTGAAGTATGCTTGGTGAGTCAGGGTGAGGAGCAGAGCTCGGCTGCACCGCGTGCTGAAAATAGCTCACTCAATCCACATTACTCACAGCCAGTCTCTTTTCAAGAATCCTGTGCAGAGATTAGCGCTTTTGTGGCTTCCAGCCCTGACAGTTTCCACACACATTATCAGTGTGTGAGCTATGAGTAATGACTACATAACTGGGACAGAACCCATTCGTTCCAAGAATACTCTTTTAAGATATAAGCTAAATTTAAGTGCAGTTCATGTTAACAGGTGTATTTATAGTAAATTAATGCTTGCCCACTCTGGAATTCTTCCATGGTATACTGTTTTAAAGGTAAAGTGTGTCATTTTGGGGATGTTTAAATAACTTGTATCACAGTTTGATGCGTGTAGACAACTATAAAGAAGGTCTTGCGTAGGCGGGTTGTAATAAGCAGAGAGTGTAATACTGTGGGTGTATGAAAAAATGTTTTAGATTTATGCTGTTTTCTGAACAATGGCAGACGAGATGCAGGGTGGTCTATAACTATAAGTAGAATATATATGTATGATGTATAAACATTTAAACAAAATTATAACGTGATTTTAGTTTCAAATTTAGTTTTTCACTAAGTGTCAACAGTCAACAGTTAGTTTTTTGCACATTCTGTTAAACATAAGATTTTGTGTATTTTAGGTCTTTGATATCTGAAGAGCAGCAATGTGACAAGTTTAAGGAGCAATATGGAGGTTTGAGTGGCATCTAGTGGTGAGGTTGCGAATTGCAGCCAACGGCTCACTTCACCCCCTTTCCGAAGTACTATGGTGGCTCTCACAGGAAAAAGATGCCGTCACGTTTTCGTGAAAATTCATGAAAATTCCATCATCATTTACTCACCCTCAGATTGTTCTTAACCTATATAAATCCTTTTGTTCTGCTGAACACAAAAGAAGATATTTAAAAAGAATGACAGTAACCAAACAGATCTCATCCCTCATTTACCTTTATAATTTTTATTTTCCCTACTATGGCAGTAAATGTTGGATGAGATCTGTTTGGTTACTGACATTCTTACAGATATCTTCCTTTGTGTTCAGTAGAATAAAGACATTAATACAGGTTCAGAACATTCTGAGAGAAAATAATGACAGATTTTATGGGTGAACTATTACTTAATACGTTTAATACGAAGTGTTAGGCTAGTTCACCTACAATGAAAATCTAATTTACTCATGAGCAATTTATGTGAAAAATGGAGTCATTATTTCCTAAAAATCTTTCCCTTGCTGTAGCTTTCAAACTTCAAAGACATAAGGATGACATAATTGCCATTTTTTTGGGTGAAATGTCCCTTTAACTATACATACTGGCGACAAATGATATCATACAAACTTCACATTTTAGATGTAGCCTAATTGTAATATCTGGTACACAACACGTGATACGTCTCCATATGCTTACATCAATTTCTTTTGGTCCCTTTGGAACACACTTACTCTGAATATGGTTTATTAATAACAAAATAGTTCATGCCGTTCCTTCGGGAACCCTTTATTTCCCAAAGCCTCTTATCTACCGTTGTTTACGCAAGCCTTTTCTTTTGTCTGGGTCATTGTTTATGACCTTTTGTCATTTTTTAAAATAACATTTTGATTACTCTAAAGAATATTGTTATCTCAGCTACTCAGAAAATAAGCGTAAACAAATGCCAGAGTGGTTTTTAATCATGTGTTTGTGACAGCGCTGACATATCATCATTCAGCCGTACGTCAAGATCATCACTTCACGATTTTCCTAATAAGACGCTTAATTACAATCTCCTAATGATTTGTCTGTGCTATAATCGTGTTCCTCAATTCCTTTTACCGACGCATAATGAGGAAAAGGCATTGTGTGGAATGTGATATTAGGTGTAATCTCTCTTTATTAAAGAGGTCAATGCTTTCTTTAGTTGTTTGTCAAAGATGTGGGATTTATTTGTCTGTCCTCTCATTGATGAAGTTTGCTTCCTATCAGGTAAAAAAAGGAGTAAAACAGAGTGCAAATGTCATCATCTGAAGCCTATTAATGTTAGCAGATTAAAAGCATGTTAAGACACTGCATTTAGTGCTTGCCGGAAGAGGATTAAATGAGATTTTCCTTGTTTTTTTCTGTCAACTGACAAATGAATCACATTAAGAAAATAATATTTCAGAGCTAAATATAGCAATGATTGTTTATTTTGCAAAGAATTTAGGTTTTACTGTCATGCCAGAGGGTTTTTTCTCAAGCAGTGGCTTATCTTCAGCAGTTATCTGCGCTGTAGTGTTGATGTTGGCAAACACTCTCGGGTTTGCTTGTCAAATTAGTTTAAGTATTTAAATGCCCAGGGAGGATTATGTATCATTTCATCACACCTTCAGACAAATCACCAGTGATTTTTGATTCACACTTCATCTTCACTTCATCTCGCTACTTTACGTGTGTCAAGGGCATATGTGAATGTCAGTTTTTTTCTGTGTGACATCTTTAAATCATTTAATATTATCACTAAACCGATTTTTGTTGGCGTTCGCAAAAATCACTATTTCTATTGCTTAAAAGCAACACCGTAGCTACCTCCCAGACAACCTGTCATATTTGCAATGAGATTAGCATGTAAGTTAGCGCTAACATGAGACCACCTGGCATGTTCATTGGGTGCTATTATTAGATGGTAGCCCTTCGAGAAATGAATCAGATTTGGCTTGTAGTCGGATGTGTCATCTATTAAAAACGTGCTTTTATGGCTAAACAGCAGTGCAGATTGCTGTTAGGTAAAAGTTGAAAATTTGAAAGTGAATTCTCGAATGCCTTGATTTAGTCCTCATATATGGTGTTTACCCTAACTACTCTGAAATAAAATTGTGTTGGTTTACCCGCGGTACAACTCTGTGTGAGAGACAAGGAGGCAGGTCAGTGACAGAGAGAGAAGTTATGTTGAAGTTAGCGTATGTGTGTGCGTGTAATGGCAGGGGAAAATGTGGGCTGATTTTTCTTCCTGCCTTGTTGCTTTGGAGTGGAAAGTTGATGGAAATATCCAGAGTGTGTCCCGGTTGCCCAGTGCTGCTGTGTGTGCCATAATCACCTCTACTCAGGAGGCGTGTGTGTGAGTGTGTGCGTGCGTGTGCGTGTGTAGACAGTGGGGAGGCAGTGGTCACACCTGCCTCAGGGAGCTCTCCGAGGTCCTGAACGTTTGCCTGTCTGACACACACACATACTCAAGTTATAGCTATATACTTCTATTTAATATTATATAAAGCCGCAGAAAAAAATTAAGATAATTATTTTCATTGTTTCTTAATTTACTATTTATAGGTATTTAGGTTAAACAATCATTTTTGTTTCATTCTGTAAACTACTGACAATATTTCTCCCAAATTTCAAATAAATTTGCTGCTTCTATTTGGATTTATTTGCAGAAAATGAAAACTGGAGAAACAGGTCAAAATAACAGAAAAGATGATCTGTATTTTTTCAGTCCTGAAATGCTGAAAAGAACTTTTAAGCAATACTACCATTATATATTATGTACTTTTAGTAAAAGTTAAAAACTATTTTAATGTCCAAAATGCTGATTAAATGAAAATTTGGAATGATCTCTTAATTTTTACTGGGGGTGTATTTACATACAAACATATAAACTTACTTTTTAAAAATATTTTATGATTGTTCCTCATGCTGCATTTTAATCCACAAGGCAGTGTCATTATGGCTCTAATTTCACAACTAAAGGTTATAATATTTCTATATATAATAAGTGATTCTGACAGTTGCTTCAGTGTCCTAGTTTGTATTTTCTCTATAGATCGAAAGCAGTTCTGAGTTTTGAATAGGGCTTTATGTGACATCTTTTTTAAACCCCCGATGTTCACTAAAAAAGTTATAGCTTAAAGGTTTTATTCTTTGTTTGTCATCTCTTGTCTGTATAATCACTAACCTTTTGTGGTTTAACTAAAAAACGCAATTTCTTCTTGTTTTCATTACTTTAGAACACAATACAGTTAGTGGATGTTACGAATGAATACTGCAAACAGACTTGAGTAAACTGTTACAGACTATTTATGTCCGCACTGTTCAGCTGCTGTACTGCCAAGTTATGGAGAGAAGACCAATTCACATCCAACAGGAGCTCAACTTCAAAACTATTTCTTTTCGAACTGTACTTCCCGTGACCTCCACTCTGGTGCTCTCCTAAAAACACAGCTGCTGTTTGGATTGCCCAAAGCAAAAACTGAACTCAGACCTGCTTCAGGCATTGCTCTCTGAGCTCACTGTCACTCGTATCCAGCAGCACGCTGATCCCTGACATTCACACTGGCATTCAGGAGTCATGTAGAGAAATAGATGGGCTCAGGGCACAGAAAACCCTCAGGGGGCTTCAGGCGCTGCTCCATATGCTGGCATTGACAAGAGCAGTGCTGGTGGCACCGTGCTTTTGTATGACTAAGGGGTGAGCGAGCACAGGGTTGCCAGGCAGCTGGGAACAGGCACAGGGGTGCATGGAGAAGAGTTCATATTATTGCACTTGAGGCTCCTTGTCTGCAACAAATTCTCTGTGGCCATAGTAAAACCTCATATAAAGCTGCATCTATAAAGTTAAGATTAATAATTCAGATTATGTCATCATTTATTTACCTTCATGTCATTCAGAACCTGTATATGACACTTTCTTTTGTGGAACACAAAGAAGATATTTTGAGAAATGGTTTTGTGTCCGTACAATGGAAGTCAACGGGAGTCAATGTTGTTTGGTTATCAACATTCTTTAAAAAACATATTTTGTGTTCCTTAGAAGAAATAAAATCATTCAGGTTTTAATGACACGAGGGTGAGTAAATGATGAAATAATTTGTATTCTTGTTTATCGATTCCTTAAACTATATTTGAAAGGGAATATAGTATAAAATAGTATAATATATATAAAATATTCAACTTTAAAATGTGTAAAATATTCTGGTTTAATGTGGACTTTAAATGATCCATTCATGGATGATTTCCCACCAAAAAACACTTGCCATGTATGCATCCCTACCTCGCCAACATCATCTCAACCAATGACGTTACTTTTAGGCGGGACTATCTACTGTATTTGGTCGACCAATAGCAGATGAGGAATGTTTGGAAACATGCAAGGTTTCTGCAGTTCCATTTGTTGGAACAGAAATGACACATTTCACCTTTAATGGCTTTTTCTATAAAATTAAACAAGCCTACTTATTAGAAAGATTAATATAGGATCAATATGGGATTTTAAACTTTATTTTAATTTAAGTCTCCCACTTTTTGTTAGCGTAGAAGCAGCACTAGATGGCAGACTTGATGAGTTGAAGTTTGTTTCTTTCCAGAGAACTTGATATTATCTCTCGTTGCTGACTCTACGAAATGTTTCAGAGGAATCGTTCACAGTATTATTGCGCATCCTTCCTTGAATGGATTGAAAAAGATGGTTTACGTTTGCAAGCAAATAGAATGAGGTCCCTCCTCTGTAATTTATCGAAAAGACCATTGGAAAATATTAGTTGAACCAGATAAATACGTGAGGTATTCTCAGAGATCGTGAATCTCATTTGGTGTCTCTAGATTGTGTCTCTGTCCAATCCCTTCTTTTCTGTCAGCCTTCTTTGATCTGATTGGTCAGATGGTCTAGTCTGCTGTGATTGGTCTACCGTGTGCAGTGTCGCAAATGGAACGTAGGCGGGCATTACACGCAGTGACCCAAATCTGACTCGAAACAGAAATTAGAACGACAGACCACTCGTTCGCGTGATTCAGAGTCTCTTTTTTCCTTTGTTATTCGTTCCCTTTCGGCTTTACAACTTGGCAGACTACTTGCGTACACACACAGCAACATTACACACTGCATGAAATATAATTTTAAGGACATTTTAATAGTTACTCTTTAAATTTCCCCTTTTCAATTTTTAGCGGTGTTACCCACAGTAATGAGTTGCTTTTTTACAGTATAGCCCAACTTTTGATATCTGATCCAGGGACTAAGTTTATTCAGTCTTAACGTGCCGTTTAACAGCAAAGCTGTCGTTCTTATCTTGTACAAGTTTCTCCTGTTTAACTTTAAGCTTGCTTTTCCTCAATAGTGTATTAACGTCTATTGACCTCAGCTGTATAAGCCAATAAAATAATATACCTCAGTAAACCCCTGAAAGAGCATTTTAAACATGACAGAGAGAAGGCAACCAAGAGAGCGGTGTTGCAAAGCCCTATTGTATGCTCTTTCCTCTCTGTAATTGGCAAATTCCTGGCAAACAGACCCAGACAGAGGTTAATCGTTTTTTTAAGAATGAGCACGACAGCAGATCATAAATCAGAGTCATTGTGAGCCCTGTGTATCAAAGCTGGTCTTTCTTTCATAATCTCTTCTTGCACACACGTTCCCTTTGCGTTATCCAAGCAAACGCGCATGTGTACACGTTAAACACAGGTCAATTTTAAAGTTTTCTATTTTTACTCAGACCAGGTCTCACCTTTGGGAAAAAATTCAAAATACTCTCCTCAAATCCACTGATAATACGATCAGTCGGGTTTGTTAATACCAGAACTGTCGGTCCAAGTGCTCTGGTACAGATATCTAAATGTAACTCGCTCTAACATGAAATGAAAGAACTATTTCAAACAATAAGACAGCAGAAAGCCCGGGCTCAGGGGTGGAGGATTATCCTCTGATAATGATGTATGGGTTTTGTTAATCTCTGTCTTTACGGAACCACAGCACGTTCAGATCTCAGATCTCTGCATTAGGGCAGCATCAGGGTCTTGATCGAAAGAGGACCGGTGCCATTAATGGACATTTCACACTAACTTATAACCTTTCCTGAGACTTATATTTTTAATCTATGTCAAGAGTTAAAGACGTGTTATACTGGATTTTTATCTTGGTTATACATGAATTGGACCATGAGTAAATCTCATAAAGAATTATCTCAGTGATGTGTAGGAGAAACAATTGAGATATTAATGTAAAGGGTTTTTTGTGTGTTTATTGTTTCCTACAGAAGGCTTCCATCCTTTTCTTTTCCGTTGATCCAAGTCTTCCAGACGTTCTATATTTACATCTGCGATAGACATGGAGGACCACTCAGTATTGCCAGAGACCTGTTCCACAGTCTGGAGCTGAGAACTGGAACGGGTTTATTTGATAAAGCATAACGCTCATTTTCTGTTCAAATAAGCAGACGTGATGAGTTGTTAAAGTAGTTCTGATGAGATTGAATTCGCTGTCACAGGTCCAGACAAATAAACACTCTGGGGCAAAGTTCTGCCAGATCTTCCTTCTCATTTCCATGCAAATGCAACAAGTGCATTCATTTTCCACTGTTGTCAGTAAGGAAATCATAGGACTGAAGAATCACAGACTGCGTTTAAGTTGACTGGATGCATGTTTTGAAATATTAAGTGAATTGTACACTGTAAAACTCGCCAGTAACTGATTACGTCTTAATATTTTCCTATTGGTACTGTTTTTCATTTGAGGTAAACTTTACTTTAATCAAAATTAAAATGCATTACATGACATTCCTCTCAAGCATTTTTGTTTTATTTTCTCATAAAAATATTAAAAGTCTTCGTACACCGGAAGTTGCAAACCGGAAGTTGACCTACATTGATAAGCTATTTACAATAAACGCTGCAACATTTCATGACAAAAAATAAGAATGGTCATTTTTAATTTCAGTGGGAATTTAAAGAAGAAAAGTAATCTGAGATATTTAGTCTTGTTTAATGAAAGAAAATATAACAACTGGGTACATTTATGTACAAAATTGTAAATTAAATCTACAGTAAGTTACTTGCAAAGCTGCTGCAAAACTACAGCAAAGTTGTACAGTGTATCGCCGCTAATAAACTTACATAATGATTTCCTCCTCAGCATTTGGTAAAAATTACCTTATGAAGTCTGAACTTTTTTGGTTGAGAATCAGAATCAGTTATTTAATTCAAGTTTTTTATTTAGCAAGTACATAAAAATCAGTGTCTTGTTATTTGCTGCAAAAGCTTATACTAATGATTTAGTGGAGGTGTCAGATGCACACAAGTTGTTGTGTATTTGTGTAATGAATGTATTGTATTGTCGTGTTTATAGACGGTTTCAGCGAGAAATACAGATGTTATGTTACCCAAACTGAACATCCGGTTCGAAAAAAATCAATAACTGATGAGAAGATTTAATTTAATACAATTAATATACCAAAAATGTTCTTATAAAACGGTCAGGTCTGGTCCTTGTTTCTGATTGGCTGAGCGGAGTTCTAAACCGTTATAAAATACCACCGATATATAACGGCCCCAAGAAACTGTTGGTTACAGTGCATTTTATAATAGCTAAGGGTGTTGCTAAAACCCCGTAGCTGTTATAAAATGTCAAATTAATCTGAATTAATATAGATTAATATAAATAAAATATATTGTTATATTACAACCAAACACAGACCGAAAGTTAATTTCACGTGCTTCTATGAAACAGTTTGATATCAGTTTGATGTAATTTGACACCAACCAATGTAAAGACAACCTTTGGAGGCAAAATTTTTGAACGTTTAATCAACATTTAAAACAAAAATTTCATAAACTTCTTGACAAATTCCTTTGAGGTTGTGCTGTACAAGTATGCAGTATTATGTTCCCAGCGAATCAATTCCATGACCCTGTATTTAAAGTGCAATTTAGTCAGTTTCAGATAATATCAAAGTCTGTTATCTGACCAATAAATTGTAATTGAAGTGATCTTTCTGACATCATGTATGACGGTCAAGATTCTTGTAATGGATGGATACACAGTGACCGACTGGCCGTCTTCTGCTCGACTGGTGCAAAGCATTGATTAAAACCGCTGTGACTCATGCACGGGCATCTGGCGTCACCACCGCCCACCGACCCTTTAGTTTCTAATGCAGTTCCCCAGGCTGTCACACAGTTTCAGTGGAGTGAGTAGATGCACGTCGGGGTGTGCTTGCGAGCGGAAGTGTGTTTATCTGAAACGGTGTGTTAAGAGAGTGAGTTGTTGTGTATCAGGTGCAGCTGTTTGTGCTTTGCTTGCAGATAGGGATCATTTGTGTCAACAGGCCTTTTCCTGGCATTATCGGTAGTGTATGTGTGTGCTTTTGTACGTGCCGAGCAATGCGTTACCAAATTGAATCAAAATATACAACAGAGCACAAGTTACAGGCACCTGCGTCGTGAACGTGAATTGAACCCTGTGCATCTCTTATGTGCGCTGACCACATCAGCCCCAAATGTGTTTATAGATGTTGGCTGTTTCTCAGTGTCCATTTGCCTCACAGACAAAACACTTCCCATGATTTATGCGTTTAGATTACAAGGCAATTGAATAAACGCGTTTCACGTCATTCGTGGAACGTCACACAGAGCTTGTGCAACAGTGTTTGTTAAGTTGCATTTGATTAAAGCAGTCATGCATCGTCAAGAATCCTCATTTTATGTATACATTGGGGAGTCATTAAGTACTACAGCAATCTGAGCTGCCTTTAATCTCACGCTGAATTTGGAATGGGGGTATGATAGCAGTATCACTGTCTGAATTGGAAGTGCTGTATACATGTTAGCTAAATGTCAGACATTTGATCAAGCTAGCCTCTTGGCCTTAAGGGTTCTTTAAGAACCATAACAGTACATTTCTGGTGAAGCCATCGTTGGTTTATCAAATGTTGAGATTATGCATGGAATTGAAGGCATGTTCAAAAATCGTTATTGTGGCTTTTAACAAAATACATGCTTCTATGTATAATAATTTACATTTATGCATACAGAAACAGTTTATTTAAAAATACATTTTGTGGGTATTTTAGCCGTCTGATTCTGGATCAATCTGGAATCACGGTTTTGTGATTCTAAATAATGTAATTAAATGAAGGTTTCCTCACAAAATATTAAGGTCCCTTGTCGGATGATTATCTCTCTCTTTTCTCTTTTTTTTAGGTCTTGCTTAAAACTTATTTTACGACATATATCGCAGTCGTTGTCCAGTTGGTACCTTCTGGTAGGATGCATCATTACAAGCGCAAAGAGCATCCATTGTACCAAAATGAATGTTTTTGTAAGTAACATAAATCACAAGTAGATAATTATATTGTGTTAGATGTTTTCCCAAGAACCAACTGGATTTAAATTGGACTCCCATGTAGTATTACACATGTTCATTAAAAGCATATTAAATAAATGTATCACTCTTCTCCTGAATACCCCAGATCTCTCATTTTGAATGGGACTGATACAGCTTTTCTTTAGTCGATCACATGTGTTGGCTGGTTTGAATTTCTCCCGGCCGCACATGTATGTTCTCAACCTGATTTTCTCTCTATATAATCCCAGCCATAAATTCTTCCTGGGTCAACTCAAATCCAATATGAAATGCACTTAATCCAATCGAAATTGTCCTTAATCTCTTTGAAATTGGCCCTAATCCTAAAGGGATGGGTTTGACAGAGATTTTCACAGAGATATTTTTTAGTCTCTGCGGATAACACCCCCCACGTCCCCCTGCTGGTACACTAATGTCACCAAGGTAACAGTCTGCCTCTGTTGCTAGAGTAGGTAGACCTTGAACATGTGGATTGACCTTGAGTTTGTGTTTTAAGCATGTCATATGTTTAACATGAAATATTACTACAACAGTAGAAATTATATTTGCTCTTAAATATCTTGAGATATAAATAATTTGCATCTGTTTCTTGTACTGTATATAGTGATTATTAATGTATATGACAGGTTTAGTCCTTACTTAACTTAAACATTTAATAAATGTATAAATATAGGTGAGAAAACGACTGTATTTGCAGGTTCAATTCTTACTATCTTGAGAAACTGGAGAGCTAATGTAAATTGTGTCCTTTATCAAGATACACATTCCTTTGTTGCTTTAGGACGACAACCCCTCCAAATAAGTAATTTAAAAACCTTTTTGCGTCTGCAAAACTGATAAGGCCAAAGATTTTTAGCTAAATTAATTTCAAAAATTCCAACTCGAACCAACACTGTCCATATTAGCACCACAGCTAAACGTCCTTGAGGTGTATGCTAACCATAAGGCTCAGAGTAAAGTCGCAATTTATACTAACCTTTAGTTCATGACTCAGTCTTATAAAGCAATTCAACAGTGATTTAAGTTTAAAAGAATCTTGCCGAGTGCTCATCAAAGGTACATTTATTCTGCATTCAAAGTGCTCAGAATGTGATAGAATGTTTCATTGTGTGCTCGTATTAAATTACGTGTCCATATTCCCTGAATATTGCGTGCAACATAGAGCGAAAGTCTCTCTCTCTTCCTCTCTCTCCTCCGTCTATTGTGTGTCTGACGTCAATACAAGCCTTTCATGAGCAGTGCCATTAATCAGTGTTCTGCGCTATTTGCTCCGTCTCGCATTCTCATTGTGTGTTTGTCTCTGTTTCATTTCTCTTTTTTATTCCACGCTCATGTGTGTCTTTGTGTTTCCATTTATTCCTGTCTTTTATTTGTGTTTGTAATGTTAAACCAGCGTACTTAAATATAGAGGATACTGCCTACTATTTTTATCATTTGCATGGTTTGCATAATAGGACTAGGTGTGATATGGTCCTCTTATATTCAGGGATTATCTCTCACCTTTACATTCCCTTGGAATGACATCATAACTGTAAGTGGGACCGTCTTTCCAAATAGACGTTTCAAGACCAGTATCATTCACCCTTCATCTAAATAGCCAGTGGCTCTATTAGCTTTCTCCATTTGTTTAAACACACGCAGGAGTCTGCTGTAAAGTATATTCAGGTGGTTTCAGTTCAGCTAATCATCTGTTCTTTGCACCCGCGACCTGCAGAACGTTATCGGCCTCATCAAATTAAATATTTCCAGAGAGGAAATAAAGGACATCTGGACACCTGATATTGCTCCAGGTAGATCTGATAATAACCGTGAACAGAAATTGAGTATGAATGTGCGTGTGAATGTGTTTATTTGTCAGTATTAAAGGTCCAGTGTATAAAAATGTAGCATCATCTAGTGGCTAGGATGCGAATTGCAACCAACGGCTCACTCCACCCAACCTTTTCGAAGCACTTCGGTGGCTGACACAGAACCAAGATGATATCACGTTTTGGCATCTTTGCCGGAGGAGATCATTTATTTAAAAAAACTCACTCTGCACAGCAGTTTGTCCATTTAGGGCTACTGTAGAAATCACATGGAGTATTCCATGCTAGGGGACCCGCGGTGTATGCAGGTAGCTTTCCTGTAGCTCAGTGGTAAGAGCATTGCGTTAACAACACAAGGTTGTGGGTTCGATCCCAGGGGATTGCAAATACCTATGTATGAAATGTATAGGATAATGCAATGTAAGTCGCTTCGGATAAAAGCGTCTGCCAAATGAGTAAATGTAAATGTAGAAACAGCTCATTCTAAGATAATAAAAACATGACACTTCTTTATGGAAGGTCTTTATACACCTTTGAAGACAAAGTTATGTATATAACATGTACAGCATATTGCATTGGAATCCTACAAGCAATCACACATTGGACCTTTAAAATTGAATTTTTTAAAGGTGTCATATGACACGGCTAAACGAATATTACCCCTTGTTTTAGATGTAATGCAATGTGTATACACGATTTAAGGTTAAAAAAACGCTTCATGTTTGTATCTCCTCTTTGCCCCGCCTCTCTGAAATGTTCAGATTTTTACTAAACTCATCACTCTGAAAAGCGAGGTGTGCTACAGTTAACAGGAGCTTTGTGAGTGGTCGAACGTTGCAAGCGTGTGACGGAAATCGAATGTTTCTTACCATATTTGGAACATCAGGTTCCAAAGGAATTGAACCGACAGTTACGTCCACCTTTCTTGAGTATACATTTTGGCGGTCTTAGTCAAATTATTCCCCGAACTGACATAGATTTCAGGGGTGTGGTTACACGAGGCGTTTCAGGCTGGGTTAGCATTCGCTTTTAGATAGAAAGCATCTTTTTTCCTACACTTTAATTTTTGCAATCTTCTCACTCTAATACATGCATGTGCAACTCATAACACACCAAAGATACATAGAAACACGTATTCATGCCATATGACCCCTTTAAGAGACCAGGTTAGTGAAAATGATGGTCATTATTTATTTAGTCTTGCACCACAAAAGGAGAATGTCATTGACACCAGCCATGTTAGGTCATGGGTAACATGACCTTATTAAAATAATATGCAGTGACGAATTAATACCTTTTAAAGTGTTCAATAAAACCAGGAACCTATAATGAAAGTAAATGCTTTATAATTGCATGCTATCTTAAAAAACCCATCTAGAGATTTAATTTTTTCCTTAGAACATGTCTGTGGCACACCTCATTGCTTTTCTCTTCCCGTCTGTCTGTTTGTTTGTTTGTGTAATGTGTTTTCGTGTGTGAGAGCTGACTCTCCCTGTGTGGATTTATTGCAGGCTGTGCTCAGTGCTGATGGAGTGACAGATTACTGCATTTCCATAACAAAGCCCAGATAGATTGGTTTATATTCCCCTGAACACGGCCACTGTTGTTATGCTACACTTGTGGAGTGTCACCAACCCTTGAGACAGCACTCAATCTGCGAGAGACAGCAAGAGAGAGAATAAATAGGATGGATGACATAGGCATGACTGCATATTTTTTATGTCATGATCTGTTTGTGTAATGGAACACAGTTCTTTAGACCTGCCCGAGGTCAGTTGATTCACCTGATGTGGCATTAGTTTATTATATATTCTGGAGCTAGATGATGACACAGTCTGCCGGTAATTCTGAGTGTCGACCTGTGTCACGTCTTTTACGCAATGTGCTGTTTCATTATCCACATCCTCTTTTTCATGAGTTATTTTTATAATGTAACTAGGTTTTCCATTTTTCTTTAAAGAGCATGAACTTAAGTTTTAACCTTTAAAAACTGAATGCACTGTTTCCTCTAATTGAAAGCGTTGAGTCTGGGGAAATATTATTTTACGTTAGAGGGAGACCTAAGACATTGTTCGCTAACATTTAATAAAAACAACATTAGAACATATTATTGCATTTTATTTCACTTAAAGGAACAGTTCACCGAAATATGAAAATGATATCTTCGTGTAAATGTCTTTAATCTGATGAACAAAGAAAAATTGCTTTTTACATTCCCTATTTCTTTGTTCTGTTAAACTCAAAAGAAGATATTTTGAAGAATGTAGAAAAGCAAACAGTTCCGGGGCACACCTTGAAAATGTTCCTACTGTAGTGGTGGCTAAGAACTGTTTGGTAACAAGCATTTTGTTTATTAGAACAAAGAAATGTATACAGATTTGGAAAACTTGAGGGTCAGTAAATGATTACAGAATTTTTATTTTTGGGTGAGCTGTCCCTTTAAACTTTAATGGGTAATTTCATCCCAAAATCCAATTTGTGTGATTTGTTTACTCACCTACATGACGTTTAACATGTTTTGAGACTTCCGGGCATCTTCGGAGCACAAATAAAGATAGTTAGGTGACTTCCGAGAGATTTCCAGGCCTCCTCATAGACATAACGGTTATAGTCGTTAAATTTGGTCCATAGTGGTTCGATAAAAATTTTGGAAGCGACAAGAACGCTTTTTGTCGTTATTTTGGTTTTTCGCAAATAAAGAATTCTCGTCACTTCAAAAAAATTCAGTTGAGCCACTATGAGCGGATGGACCAATTTGACCATGTCTTTTGTACATTTCTGGACCTTGACAACAACTATAACCATTATGTCTATAAGGAGGCCTGGAAATCTCTCGGATGTCACCTAAATATCTTCAAGTGAGTTCCGAAGACGGCAGGAGGTCTCAAAACATGTTTAACGTCATGTGGGTGAGTAAAAAAAATTCACACAATTTTGATTTCGGGATGGACTTACCCTCAAAGTGACCATTAGAGCATTTGTGTTCAATTTTCGATTGTTCCTATAGTTTTTCTTCCATATAATACTGACTATATGCTTTGCCAATTGTTGTATCTTGCTGGATTGTGTGTGTAATGCTGATAAGGATACTTAATTGAAAAAAACAATACATCATTTGTGGTTCAAAACGTACAGTAAATAAAAGTCAAAGGGGGGCATAAATTATATGGGTTTTAAATTTAATGAGGGTGAGTACGGTTAATGATGAAATATTTTTGAATTTTTAGTTGAATTACGTTTCCCTTTAATTTAGCTTGGAAAAACTTCTGCTCGAAAATCTTTTTTTTTCTTTCTTTTTTTCTTTAGAGTTAGTAACGCTAACTACATCTTATAAAAATTGCAGTAATACCATGTAATTTAATACCATATATTCAGTGTATTTTACAATTTCATTTTTTCTTGTCTCTACTCCTCTGGAACAATGCAGATATGTGAAAATTGTAGGAATTGGATATTCTCTATAGGATTTTAAGTTTTTTGCTGTACATCCTCAGGGCCCATTATGTCATTGACGCAGTCATTATCAGAGAGCCCAATATACCAGCAGCCTCATATCCATCCATTACAATGAAGCCTGCTTAGATTAGCACATCCATATAGCCGTTTCTGTGCCAGGTGTCGTGTAGTGAGACCACTTCCCCTCTCAAGGTTGTCTTGGTGCCAAAGTCATTTAAGCAGGCGGTTTATTGACTCGCTCAGATAAAACCAGCGCTCACATTGAGAAAGGACAATGTTACATACTCTCACAGTTCCCTTCTATCAGCGCTCTGAGAGTGCTGGAAAGGTAAACATGATCTTCTGGAGACACGAGTGCAGACAATGTGATGATTCAACTGTCTGCTGGAGTCTTTTAGCATGGTTCATTTAGAACAGAGACTGACCTTTCGGTACAGAGAGCTCATTTGCTCCACATCTATATTTTTCCCTTCTCACCCAGATTAAGATTGCTTTATAACATGACTATCCAACACATGATTGAGATATTCTGTGGTCAAACATTTTTATGACGTTAAATTATACAACAGAATGACAATCAGGTGCGGATGTAATCATGATGATGAACGGGTGCAAAGGATTATGGGTAGTATAGTTAGTGTGTCGATACACTAAATGTAAAGACATCTACTGTTAATTTCCTGGAAAACAGTGAATTTGGAGGTTCAAGATTGTTCATGGACCGTAACAAATATACTTCTGCTAGTAAAAATATGTTAAAAGTAGATTTTATTTGATTGATTTATTAACAATTAAGATGTAATGCAATGTTTATTAAAGCTGCAATCTTTTTCTGTTTAAAAATCAAATCTGTCATTAAGAACATAAAAAATCAGTGTTCAAAACTGTCTCCTCACTTCAATATGATTTTCAGTTGAAAGTTGAAATGTCAGGTAATATTTTGAAAGAAATATCAGTTTCACTTTACTGATATGTAAAGTAACCTGAAATGTTTGTTCAAACCGATATTGCAAAATAGAAGCATACGTTTTGAATTGCACTTTTATTGATTTAGCCAGCAAAATCACTGCATACATTCTAAAAATGTTGGGTTACTTTTAACCCTTGGTTGGGTGAAAAAGAGACAACCTTAAGAGTTGGGTTAAAAATGGACAAATGCTAGGTTGTTTCAACACAATGTTGGATCAATATTGGACATTTCTTGGTTAATTTATGGGTCTGTCCCTTTTTGACCCACCACTGGGCTCAAAATAAGAGTGTAAGGAAACCATTCCAAAAAAGAACAGACCCGGCAGTTGGGTTAAAGGTTCAATGTCTAATTTTTTAGAGGATCTATAGACAGAAAGGCAATATAATATGCACAACTATGTCTAGATGTGTATAAAGACATTACAAAATGAAGCATCGTGTTTTTATTACCATAGAATGAAATTTTTCTAACTACATACACCACAAGCATGGAATTTGTCATGTTGTTTCTACAGTAGCCCTAAACCATGTCTTCACCTACTTTTCTTTGAGGACCGGATTGCTAAAGTATAAATAGGATGTGGGCCAGTTTTTTACCATATCCTCGTGTCATTGTATTTTTGTTATTTATGGCATTTTGTTCCTTTCATGCTGTTTTTGTAGCTGTTACTTTTAGGTCATGTATGAAAACATGCATACAAATATTCCATCTAGCATTTGTGCCTTTTTATGCTATTTAATTAAAACGGATATTGTATTTTTCATTTTATTTTATATTCCTTGATGCGTTAGTTTACAAAAAATAAAATTCCTGTACATTTACTCACCCCCAGTCCATCCAAAATGTGGGTGGCATAATTATGAAGAAATTTGGTTGAATTAATCAAAGTCAAATCGATGAAAGTCAAAAACGCTAATACTGTACATTCGGCACAAAAGTAATCCCTGCCCCTTTATAACCGGCGTCTTATAATGCAAATAAATTGATTTGTGCAAAAAACTAAATGCTTTTATCACATCTTCGGGTGAATTCCAGACGCATACATGTGCCCCGCGCACTAAGAAGGGCAGATCCTTTGTAGTGCGAGTTCAAGAGGGAGACGAACAGCTAATTTTCATAAATTTTGTCGTTTAAATCATACATAATGAATGCAGTAATAAAACCAACACAGTTTTCCCTTATCTGAGACATCGTTCATGTAGTGTACCCTTCCTGCAGTTACTTTGAATTTCAAAAGACCCCCGTTTTGGAACGTGACCTATTGCATACGTCTGTGGATTGCCGATTATAACATTTACAATAACGTTTCTTGGGCAAACCGATCAAATCGCTTTATATGAGCCGCAGGAATTTCTTTTGTAGCCTATTGAATGTAGCGTTTTGGACTTTCAAATATGTGGCGTCTCAGGACGTGCATTTCTGAAAGCACACCGTTCTTAAAGTCTCTCCACTTATTTGAAATGTTTTGAAGCGGTTAACTACCCCTGCCCTAAATGGACAAACTGCTTTAGTAAAAACATTAGGCGAAAACATGACAACATCTTAGTTCTGTGTCAGCCGCCATAGTACTTCGAAAGGAAGGGGAAGTGAGCAGTTGGTTGCAATTCACAACCTCACTGCTAGATGCCGCTAAATTTCATACACTGGACCTTTAAATTAACCTAGAAAATGGTTTATATTGACCTAACAATGGGTTTAAACAACCTTGCATAGTTTAATTTACTCACTTATGGAGTAATTTGGTGGTGACTAAACAGTGTTTTGTATTCTAATAGTCATTTGCTCATAGAGTTTGTCAAACATTAATAAAGTCAAGATCTCGCATCATTAACAAAAAGAGCTTACTAAACTTAGATTTTTGTTTGTTGCTAAATGATGTCATTAAGAGCTATTAATAGTACTTCGGTCATGCATGGGTGCATAAACCAAATTTCTTTCTCTATTGCTGTCCATCTTCATCAGACCTCCTGCTTTCGTTCCCTTATATGACGCCTCCGAATATAAATCTGCAGTGCTGAGTCATTCTGCTGTCCTGTGTTTTGTAAGCCTCCAGCCAGTCTTGCCACTAATATTTTGCCAAAAATAGAAGGGACAAAAATAACAATAAACTCTTATTGTATATACTCCCGGCAGTTAAACTGTGTTAGAACTGTGCCAGAGATTCCAAGGTCATGGGTTTAATTTCCTGACAACACATACAGTAATGTAAATGTATGTCTTTGTGTCAAACAAAATAATGACTCTCCAAAAGAGCAAGCGTCTTAAGCAACAACAGAGCAAGGAGGTGAGAGGAACAGGAGATAATGGATGAATAAATAAACGCAGCTCTGGCATGTCCAAGTGCAAGCGAGCATTCATAAAAGAGGCAGTGATGTCATCACACAGAGCAAGGTAGTGGAGGGGCTCGCGCTTCGCCTGCTGCCCGCCCGCTCGCTCGCTTTCAGAGCGCACACTCTCACACACACGCCGAGTTACAGCAAGCTCTCCAGACCAGAACACCAGCACATCCAAACACAGAGGCTTGCGTGCGTTCAGACACGCTCCACACACACTCTCTGTCAGGGGCCGGACACCTCTTAACGCTGAGTGAGCCCAGCATGCCCTCCAGAAGCGTGGACTGTAATATCTCCACCTTCATCGCCTGCGCGGTGGACATGGAAGTGTTCACCAGTCAGGAGGTCAAGGTAGGGCAGGAACTTTGAGCGTGACTGCGGGGCTACATGCGTGTTTGGAGTTAGCGTGGATGAGTGTTAGCGCAGCTGATTTAGAGAGACATTTAGATTGTGTCACAGCGTCATTCATCATTTTGAAGTACAAATAAAAAAGGGTTGTAATGTTTAGACTTGTGTGGGGGAAATGTACACTTAGCAGAGTAGCGCTGCACTACTGTGGTAGTATTTTCGAAAGGGGAAGTACACAGGGTATGATGTTTTTAGTCAGTGGAGAACTTGGAAAATTGGTGTGAATTTTAAATAGATGGTCTTTCTTTTAGGAGGAAATGTTGGTAACACTTTTCAAAAAGGTGCTATTTGTTAACAATTAGTTAATGCATTAGCTAAGATGATCTTACAGTGAACAATACTTCAACAGGATTTATTAATATTAATTTAGGTTTATTTCAGCCTTTACTAATACAGTATTAGACGTTGTCAATGTTAACATTAGTTAATGCAACATGAACTAAGATGAATAACTATATTGACATGAACATTTAGAATTAATAAATGCCGAAAACTAATTGTCTTGTTTGCTAATGCATTTACTAATATTAACTAATAGCACCTTATTGTGAAGTGTCACCGAAATGTTTAGTTCCCAGACGCTGCTCTTTCATAGCTCTGGAGAATTAATGGAGATTTAAGCTACATGTCTGAAATGTTAAAGTGGATATCGCTGGTGTCCTTCTGAAACATCGTGTCTCCATATTTCGTGATTTTTGTTTGCCATAAATCACTATTATTAGTCACCCTTTATATTTGTCACTGGGTTTTGCAAATATCTAATCAATATAAAGTTTCAAAAAGTGCTTGTCAACGTTGACAACACAGTATTCAGTCTTTTAAAAAGTACAGTGTTTATTTCCATTTCCCGAAACACAGCGAATTTGATGTACGAGGTTTCAAAAGGACAGCAAAGATAATCATAATTCTGAAAATCTGAGAGATGGAAATGAGTTTGCGTTGGAATCATTTAATTAAATCTGAGGAGAGTTTATTAAAAGTTCATTCATTCTGAATCTTCTCCGAGACACATGTGAGGTCACCATAGTCTCCCTGGAGAAAAACCCATACAACTTCATCCAAAAGTCTCTTGTTCTCTGTGTAATATCACTGTTGTCTATAAGAAATGATCATTGATATTTTACAGTAATAAGCACTCCTGTGGGATCTCAGATACAGACAACAAACAGAAAAACCTGTGGACTATTAGTCCTATAATAACAGAGAGCGTTCCATCTCTTGCCTTTCGAGTGATTTTTCTTGTAAACCTCTTTAAATGATTTTCTGTTGAATTGTTTTCTTAAAACCCGCTGGTTATATTGCACTCAGAGTTATTTTTCTGCGGGCAGGTATGCAATGACTCACACCATTGTTTTGACAGCTCTCTCAATCCCACCACAACCCATTCATTACGAAAAAATCACTTCATCTCCAGTGCGTCATTCTTCTGCCCCTCGGACCATCTTTTTTTGAAGCCTGCAATGCACTCATCTTCCCCATCGCACACCCTGTCAGACCTCCAGGGTCATTATTGATTTCACATCCTTTATTTGGATAGGTGTTTATCTTCAAGCTTTAATGGTCCACCGAAGCTGGTCTGGAATCGGTGAAATGTTGTATAATACCTGCGTGGCTACCAGGGTCAGAGAGGTCTTTTGCGTATCTCTGTGGCCTGACAGCATAGCGACTGTGATGACTTTTATGAAGCATGTGAAGAATGTTCGTAAAGACCATTCCAAAGACCCATCTATCCAAAAATAGAAGAGAATTTTTGTTTCATCATGGAAGAATTTACAAAGGTAAACATGCGTTTAACTTGTGTAATGTGTTTTTCAGCATGAAGTAATGCAGAATGGAGCTTGGTTATAATGATTGAGATTTTGTTGAATTGTGAAGTGAAAGCTTCTGTTGTTTAAAGTTAATGTTCCTTTAGCTAAGTTGGAGAATTGCTTTGGATAACAGCATCTGCCAAATGCATAAATATAAATGCTAGGCAGGTATGTATACTACCTCCGAATCTTTCCAAAAGACATCACTACTATTCGCCAAATTAAGAACATGTTTTTAAACCCTTCTTGTCCTGTTTCTTGTCCTGTCTCTCAAGTTTCTGAGACATGTTTCCCAGCCTGTGCCATGACTGGAGCTGAGCTTCCTAATGCTGAGTAATTGCAGGAAGAACAGCGGGTCTTTTGGACTCATCACATTTATTTGCTCCTCGCCGGGAACATTGCAAGTCAGAAGGTCACTTGTATTTTTTCTGGGTGCCATGTAGGTGACCTGCTTCCTCTAATAACAGCACGGGCATCTCAGCCACTGCAGCCCGGGCTCCATTTCCTGTCATATCGGTTCACTGTATAGTCATCCAAATATTATCAGTACTTTTCCGGAGAGGGAGCTGTCAATATTGCAGATTGTCCTTTGCTTGTATGGAGGACTCTTGAAATAGATATAATCTTGGGAACATTGTTTTGTTGCAAAATGAGATTATTTTCTTTTTTCGTGCCAAACGTAATTTTGATTGTATGCATTCTTGACTTGAGACTGCAAAGATCGTACTGCTTTTTCATTTTTATTTCCTGGGTCGGAACTTTAAAAAAACAGACCCTAGAAATGTCATGAATTTCTTGTAGATTTTCAAAAGAAATCCTAAACATCTCTAATCACATTCTACCTATCATTAATTGTATCATTTACAGTCTTTATTTCTGAACTTTGTATTTTCAGGAAACATTGTCTCCATACCTTTGAATCTTCTGTCATCGATTGTCATAGTTGTTGTCACAACTCAGATTTAGTGGAGGAGATAGCTTTTATGGCAACACGCCTGGTTAGGACGTACTGTTATACTCCCCTGTAACATTTCCGTTGTAATATTTATTTTCAGATGTTCTGAATATCTGATAGCTTGTCTCGAATGGTATGAAAATATGATCCTAACTATGACTCATCTCTGCCGTCTTGAACTGTGTTCCTAAGAGAAGCATTGTGCTGTTTTATAGTTGCACGAGTTATATTTAGCCAAGGTTAAAGTTGAACACAAAAAAAGGAGCCTGGGGAGACTCTGGCTGGGATCTGCTAAAGATAAATAGTGTTTTTTTTTTCTTGCAGAGGGAGACTGTTTTAAAAAAGCTCACCATTTCCCTCCTCCACCATGTGAGGCTAATTCATCTCCCGACAAACAGGGTCTGGTCTCGATTAAACGCTGAGGACTGTTAAATTTGACATTCATTTCGAGATGAATGTTAAGGTTAGGCTCAGTTTGTGTTTTCCCTTCTTCCACCCCCTGTTAAGAATGGTTTTATGCCACTAAGTCAGTAAATACAAGGCTTGGCCGGGGAACAGTTGTAATTGCTTTAATGCCCACATGCATAGCACACTGCCCTCGAAGAAGACTGAAACGGTAGCATCTCGATTTCTGAAGATCGAATTTTGGGGAGGGGGTTGTAGTGTCATAGAGCTAATGTGTGTTATATAGGCCTATAGCTTCCTATCATTGATGGATTTTCTGTCAGGCAGAAAGCTGGTAAGTGAGTGTGTCGTGGTGCAGTAATTTATATGCTTTAGGGGTGCTCAGAGGTATACTGCAGATGGGCTGCGACAGTTCCCCGAAACCCCAATCATTGGACCTCAATTACGAATGCACGGAGGAACGCGATTGCAAATTGAAGGAGGGCAATATTCCGTCTGAAGCTGCGCTGCATTCTGTGTCCTGTGCAGTGCAATTTTAGGCCGCGCTAAAATCTGCAGAGCATTACCTCTAGCCTACATCATTTAAGAAACAGATAGATTATAAAAGTATGTTTGTCTTTCAGACTGTAATTTCAGTATAAGTGCAAGTCTCTCGCTGTCTCTTCCGATGAGTTCAGAGTGCACGTGAAGGGAGTGGCGTGTAAATGAACTCCCTTTTCATATATTTCTGAACTTGGACGGCTGTTTAAAGCTGTTGAAAGTTAAATATGCAAAGCGCTATTTTCATCAGGCAAATGATGACACCACACCACGTCTGTATTATAAACTGGGAACAAACTCTGTCTCGTGTTAAAATCAATGAAACGCGTACCGTTCATCCTTTTTGAATAATGGCCAATCAATCAATCTGTCATATACAGGTATTTTTTGCTTCTCTCTATATATAAACTGTATCTAACTTATTTTACACAATATCTTATCTATTCTCAATATAGAGTTTGGGGGGGGGGCAGTTCTTTAAATGGGTTAACAGGGAGGGGCGAGCATGAAAAGGTTGAGAACCACTCCTTTAGTGGATTGAGATCATGCAGCCCGGACGTCAGCACAGGTTGTTTATACACTGACACGGCTGCTTGTCTTTAGCTCAGCATCCAAAACAAATGATTTAAAAAGAATCACCTTTAATGTACCTTCACATTTTTCCCTTAAAATATACATTTTCTTGAAATGATTGATCATAGTTTGAAGAAAAATGAAATTTCTTTGATTTATACTAAGGTTTCGTTCATTTGGTTCTTCTTTAGGTGGTATGGCATATTGAAAACACTGTACTTCATTCTTACAGCTTCGACTTGGCTTGTCAAATCTGACGTTTTACTTTGGATTTTATGTCTTTTCATTTTTTTTATGTTTTGGTGAACATCTAAATAAAGACTTAGTGTACAGTAGTCAGAGGTCGATAATCATCATGACATTGTCTTGACTAAAATGTGATTGATTCTCAAGTATCAGGTTTTTTGTCATGTCTTTATGATTTTCAAGATTTAGGTTACATTTAATTGTCTTTATATAAAATACTTGTAAACACTTGAATGGATTCTGCAGAAACAAAAAGTCTGAATGAGATGAGTGTTCCTCTGGTGCAATAACAGTCTTTATATCATAAAGTCATTACACTCTTTTCTTTACACTTGATGGAACCATTTAGACAATGAAGGTTCTATGGCATCTTGAAACACCCCTTTTTGTAGAGTGTACATGGAAGGCAAACTTTATAAAATTTACAAGGTGCCTAGGTTCGTTCCAGTAATGCAATAGAGCAATTTTAGTCAATGTCTCTTTAAAGAACCATCTCTTTCTTACCTTTTATAATCTGAACAGCCTTCTTTCACCACAAAAACACCTTTTGTGAAATAGAAAGGTTCTTCAGATGTTGGAGGTTCTTTATGGAACCATTTGATAAAAAGGTCTAAATGGTCTACGCTCTATGTTTATATCTTCCACAATTTCTTCACTTTGCAGTGTTGTTGATCCTTTCCGATAAGATATTTTTAGAAAGCCAGTGGCAAATTATTCCACTCCATATAACCCTACATCCTCTTCCTCCTGCCCATATTTGTAAAGGAATGTCATTTCTTTCTGCCACAAAGACTCCGCATTAAAATGTTTGTGGAAGGTTTTCAGTTTAACCCAATGGAAATCAAAGTACTATAATCCTGCTACAGTATATTAATCTCTTGATTCTCTTATTTATTTGTATCTTAGACTCAAAGGGACAGTTCACCCCAAATTTTGATAAACACAAAGATAGATATTTCAAAAAATGTTAGCCACTGCCATTTCAGGGACATCATTGACTACCATAGTACAAGACTTTAAGAAATCAAACAGTTCTAGAGCAACTTTGACTACCATTTCCATTTTTCCTACTATGACAGAAATGTTGGTTCTCAGACATTGTTTGGTTATTATGTTACTTGTTTGATACAGTTGAAGTCACTGAGTGATGAAACAGCAACTTGCGCACACAATTTTTACTTTGGGGTGATTTAGCATTTCACACACCAACACGTACCTGTTATATTATTAGCACTGGCTTTATTTAAGGAGGTTGGATAGAAGCGCTGAGTCATGAAGGAGATTATAGATTCTGTGCACATATGCCGCTCAACACTCTCATCGACTCAACTGGCATCACCTACTATTGTGGAGTCATTGAGAGACGGGCCAGCTGTCACCGCTGATGTACACCTCACATCCTGACACGCAGTTGACACGACACATCCACAGCTGTCATCTCCGGGGACGGTCTCTCCTGGAACGGAGATGAAGGAATACTGGAGGTTTTTCACAGGTTGTGACAGGATACAAGGTGTTTGGCGAATTGACGCAGATGAGGAAAGCTGGCTCAGTGATCAATCTGTCTCTGTAGCTTTAGATATTTTTGTCCTCACTCTCTGTCCTGGTATTCTTATAGAGCACAGTCACAATTTCATAAGTGATAACTTTATGTTATCATCCCATTACATCATTTTTATTGGTGTCTACTTGTATCGAGAGGAAAGTCCGGTCTCTGCACATAATGTTTAAGACCTCATAACTGCAAGTTCTGGATGTGTGTGTTTGACATTATTTGTTGTCATGTTGAAGTGTTTCACTAGCAGTTAATTGGAATTTAATTTGACGTTTTGTGGTCTAATTTTTGGTGCATTCATTGGTCTTATCCGAGTGGCTTTTTAAAGTTTGCCTTCTAAAGGGCTAAAAACACTGAGACATTAGCAGTTTAAACAGGGCTCTTATAATAACACATTAAATACCTCACTAAGTTGAACAATCAAATCAGGAATGTGATAGCCTGCGCACATTTGATGACGCTATTTTTTGCAAAGTAGTAATTGGTTGAAGTTTTTTTTTCCAGCAATCCTGTTTCAAAGGTTCCTGTAAAAGAGACTTTAAGTGGCATTTAAATTTATATATTTGCTATTAAAGAAAACTTTAAACATGAGATGTGCAATTTTGTTGTTTCCTCAAGCATTATTTAAGGGAGGGTCCACCCAGAAATGCAAATTCTTTCATCCTTCCGAACCTGTTAGACTTTCTTTTGCACTGCACAAAAGAAAATATTTAGGAGAACGTTGGTAACCGAACAACATTGGCTCCCATTGACTTCCATTGTATGGACACAAAACCACTGAGACATTTCTCAGAATATCTTCTTAAATTTGATTTATTCGACATTTGTGGGCCCAACATAATATTTGTTCATTGTATCATTACAGAAACTAAAAAATATACCTTTTCCCAAAGCGTCTTTTTCCAAACCTTATTTAAGGAAATAAATATGAAGTGTCATGACAGATTCATTTGTCCAGCGGGGTCTAGTTCTGGCTGAGCTGACTGAATATCTTTTGAGGATTTCCTTCCAATCCAGAAAGCTTTCTGTGTCATAAAACAATGCAATGAGTGTTCATCCAGTGATACGTGGACACTAATGGCAATCGTTTTTCGATAAGATTGATATCGCTGTGCCGGCCTTGCTTGTTTCTGGCTCAGTGTAAAGAGTTTTTTATTGCTTGCTTGGCTTTCGTTGTCCTCTCTGAAGATATATGAATTATTCATGCCTTGACATTTGCCTGTGGACAGAATCAGAATATTCGTCCCTTGTTAATTCTCCTCTTTTTGTCTTACAGGAAATGTTCGAAGCGCTTTTTCTCGCGTACGATGAAGGTGTGACGTTCCAGCAGTTTAAGAGCTTCCGACGTGTACGAATCAACTTCAGTAACCCCAAAGCAGCAGCCAGCGCCAGAATAGAACTGCATGAGACGCCTTTCAGAGGGAAAAAACTCAAACTATATTTTGCCCAGGTGAGAGAAGCTCAGTTCCCAAAAGTGCAGCAACAATTTGACCAGACATACATTTTGGGGTGTGTGCAGATGTTTAACTGTGTATACATACATACTGCTATATCATTTCTAACATTTTAAAATATTATTGTAAAAAAGATACTGTATCTTTGTTGACCTCACACAGGGTCATGAACCCAGGGTTGAGAAATGAGTTGAAGTGTTCTCATTCAGTATGGAAGGAGAACTGCGTCTGTTTAACTGCATCCTAACACATTCTTTGCTCTCAGGTGCAGAACCCAACGTCCGATGGAGACAATTTGCACTTGGCTCCTCCCCAGCCTTCGAAACAGTTCCTCATCTCCCCTCCTGGCTCACCTCCAGTCGGTTGGCAACAGATTGATGAAGCAACACCGGTTATTAACTACGACCTGCTCTACGCCGTTGCCAAACTCGGCCCCGGTCAGTCACAGCTCATCACATCACATTCTGTCAGAACTAAATCTTGTGGCACCATTTTCCCCTCTAAGGTTCATGCATCTTTAATGTTGTTTCTTTTAGACAGAAGTAAGTTTAACTCTGCTTCATAGATGATGTTACATGTCTCCTTTATAGTTTTATGACTGATCTCCAAGAGGCTTAGATTTGCTCAGCAACCCATCTGCAATCACATGTCAGAGATTTTAATATGAGACATAGCTGCAAGCTCGATTAAAGCACCATTGTATGAAATTTGGCGGCATCTAGTGGTGAAGTTGCCAATTGCAGCCAGTGGCTCCCTCCACCCCTCCAGATGTCGTTACGCTTTTGCTTCTTTGCCGAAGGAAATTGTATTTATGAAACGCGCTCTGTAGAAACGTTTGTCCGTTTAGGGCTACCGTAGAAACAACATAGCATTGCAAGGGGACCCGCGGTGTACATGTATACAGATAGTAAAAGCTCAGGGTTCCTACGTGTTTTGGAAAAGTATGGATATTAATTTGATTGTTTTCCAGGTCTGGATTAGTAGGAAAAAAGAAAATTGAGTATGGAGAAAGTTACGAGTTTCAAGACTAATCGGTTTTCTAATATAAGAAAGTAATTATTTCTGATAACAAATGTATATTTATGAAGTTTGGGGCATGTTTCGAGCGCTGCCAAAAGATCGGCGCTAGATCAAATCTGCTGGTACACTGTTTGTTGCGCAGTTAAACCCCCCCCGATGTGTCGACCTAAACATGTTGAACACAGGCCGTACCCAACATTTAGGTCCCTGACGTCTGGTTAGTTTTTCCATGGTATGCAGTAAAAGTTGTGAAAAAATTAGCTAATAGGACAAAACTGTACTTAGTGATTTTAATATTGTACAAAACGCCTAGATAACTGATCTCGGATCTGGTCTACCTAAGCTGTCTAACAGAGTTGGCCAAACAAATAAAGGAAGCTGAGGATTACTGTCCAATCAAATGAAAGAAGACGGGAGTTGCTATTGACAGAAGTCGAAAGCTCAAGGTCAGCTTTATGTGAAAGAACGCGTACCTAAATGTTTCATACTTTATCATAGAAATGCAACTCTTTCCAGAGTGCTCGGGAGTTTGCGCTCCCAATTTGAGCATGCTTGACACGCATCGATATATAAATAACAAACCTGACTAAACGACCCATCCAATAATGCAAACTACAAAATGGCGAAATGAGACAAAAACATGACCAGACCTTCACCCGTTCATCCTAAACCGCATGGCTCAGGTGCGCCTGACAACAATATTATTTGCAAATACTTCAAACACATCATTGAATGAGATAATGCAACTTTTGTAGTTTGATGTCTATGTCTGTAGCTACACGAAAAGTCAACGCAATAGCGCTTACATTCTAAACCCAAATCCTCTTGAAAGATTGATTGTATTTCAATTTGACAATATTTGTATAAAAATATAAATTGGACATGTGTTTACTTATCACTGATAAACATAAAAAGACAGACATGGTTTTAGCTATTGTTATCTAATATGACTCCAATTGTTCATTGTAGTAGAGTAGGCGGGGCGAGACCGTGGTTCGAGTCCGGTGAGTAATTGTGAATTAGCGCCAGCTGTGCGCACACCGGCCTCGAATCACGTAGGAGATGGGAGCATATAAAAGGAACGAGCGACCGGACCGTCGAAGAGAGAGGACCGGGCCCGAACTTGTTTTACGTTTGTATTTATATTGGTATTTATATTTATGTTTATGTTTTGTTCGCCGGCGGTCGTCCGTGAGGGCCGCCGGCTGTTATTATTTATATTAAAACTTGTTTAATGTTTTCCGGTTCCCGACTCCTTCCTTCCATTTTATTGAGATGTGTTACATTCATATAGGCACACATGTAGTTCAAGAAAATATATTTTAGTTTTTTGGGACAAACTCCATTTTGGACCTCTGCCTTTCTTAAATCCTTTGTACAGTCCAAATTGAACATCATTAAATTTTGAAAGAAGCCAAGTTAATGGACTTTAATTCTCTTTTCATGTTCTTTAATGAATTACATTTCACCAATCCTTCTGTTGCTTTGGGTTGAAGGTTTACAGTTATTTAATTTGACAATTCACATTGCACTAAATTCCAATAAAATGTCGTGTATTGAGCATGTCTTGGTTTGCTGTTAATTCAATTGTATGAGGTAAAGCTATAACAGTCGACTGATTATTTGGCAAAATATTATTATATATAAATGTGAATAGAAAACCACAACTTTTATGTTAAATATGGTCTGAAAAATCATAATTTCAAACATAATGCAAAATATGTAGGAACCCTGAAAGCTCATTCTAAGGTACTAAAAACATAACGCTTCAGGAGGATTTATGTGTTATATTTCAAAATAATATATTTGAATTACATTTTATATAATGCATTTCAATAGATCCTCCCAAAAATGACACATCAGACCTTTTATTCTTCTGAGCTATGAAAGAGCAACCCCTGAGCAATGGAGTGTTCCATTAGGATGTGCTATGCAATATATAGTTATCCTCTCGAATCAAGTACGTCCATTAAGCTCAGTCGTTGTTTTAAATGTTCCTCTTTACTGTGGTACTGGTGATTACATCACCCAATCACTGATCGCTCTTCTACTGCTGACCTTCAGCCGTCTGTGTGTGTGTGTGTGTGTTATAGTAGTTACTGTACTGAGTGCTTGTGAGGCTGTGGTGTGTTTTGATTAAACCCGGAGGAGAGATGCTCCTTATCTGGGTGTTTGACAGTCAGTGCAGACAGGGTGCTATGTTTGGTATGGACCACACACACACACACACACGCACACACATGCATACAGTAGGCCTGTGAGTACACTGTTACCTATTACCAAAATTATACAAGATTTAGCATGTATATCATTCAATAAAATCTATTGTATTTTAAAATCAAATCATTTTCTGGCATAAAAAATGAACACCCTAAACATGAATCCAAACTGTAATTGAACTGTGTTGTAGGTAAGGCTTTGCAGTGTTTTCTTTACATGCAATGTTCTTTTCGTCCATCCTGTAAGTTGCCTGTAACAGGATTACAAATGTTTTCGTGCTGCAGTGCATGCTGGAAATGTAAACAGCAAGACAATACTGTGGACGTATCACTTTTATGGTTCATTTGTAAATATACTGTATAGAGACAGCAGTGCAGACACAGATGATCGTTGAGTGTACATCTCAGTCAATACTGAGGCCGGCTACCATTAATGGTAATAGAATCTTAAACTGCTCGTATAAAGATAACTGAACATACAAATTTACATAATACTTCCTACAGTGTACGCTTGCTCTCAAGGGAACAACTCGACCATCTCTGTTTAAATAAGCACATTGAGGTCATCTTGGTGACCTTTTCAAATTGTGTCCACCAATTTTTTTTATTATTTTTTATATTATCGTGTATTAATTACAAATCGACTGGAATTTTTTCTTGATGTTAGACATGAATCCTCTTCACATAGCTTAGTACCAAACACCTCCTCAACCTGTTGAAGATTGCATGAGCGAATGCTTGTTTTTATGCACTTTGATGCAACTGAAATAGGCGATTCTGTTACATTTAAAATCGTGTCTAAATTCTTTGCCATGTACAACCTTCGGGTTACAGGGGTAGTGTGTGATGCATCAATGATTTGCTATGTATTGCACAGGCTAGAAAGAGCAAGCTGGCCTGTTTTTGCAAGTAACCCATGCATAATGCATCAGGACAGCAGGTCTGCCAGTATTGACTCTTGTTTAATGAATATCATCTCACAGTCGTATCAGCATGCCCATTCCAATGACCTCATATAAACAATACAGTCTGGAGTTTCTGCTTCTGATTTTCAATAATACTAGACCGCCTGCCAGACCCAGACATTAGCTCAGTTACTCTGCTCGAGGGATTTCAAAACACTGATGCTACATCGAGAGTACAATAGAAATTGTTGCCATTGTTTTAATATTATTTTAAGATTTAAATGAATAGTTTTTCGTTGTGTTCGTCGCATTGCTTTGTGACCCCCCAGATGAAGATTTAGGATCTTAGATGTCTTTGGTTTGAAAAGATATATTATACAATGCTGGAACATCAATTATTCTCAAAGCCCCCATTGAGAATGTTCTAGAGTACCTAAAATGTCTTGAAGAAGCCTGATATTTCTCTGTATCGAGCACTGAAATAATGCCGACCCTCATTTCTAGCCATTATGTCTATTAGCTCTATATATCTGCGGCACTGAATTTTCCCCAAAATCCAGCAGACACAAAACATTGTCACTGTCAATTATCTTCATAGCTGATTTAGACTATACAACAGAGAATCCATCAGAGAGTTTTTAGCCATGAGATACATTTAGATACATTTCTGGTAATGTATCTAAAATACATATGATCCATCTGCATTCCTGGAAAGATCATCATCGTGTCAGCTGTTTGGCACAGTTTGGCCATGTTGCCTTATTGTGCGTGGTTTGCACACGAGTAAGCAGCCTCCGGGAAGCCAGGCCTAAATGCTCTGGTTGGCAGTACATCACTTATGGAAGCAGGTCAATATTGAATGTCACCCACTGTTTGTTTGGTCTATTTTTAGCTGACAGTGTAAAAAGGCGTTTGGGGATTATGAAGTAGGAACATTTGAATTATGCAACAGGAGTTGGCATTATGGACTCTCAGCCTCAAGAGATTGATTTCAAAATCCCATGAAAACATCCTGCTGAATTTTAAATCTCTCTCTGTTTGGTTTTGTCTAAATAACTATGGGGGTGTTCGAGCTTAACTCTGATGTTTAACCCTATATTATTTATGTAATGGAGTTATTGCCCATGTTAACAAACGAGCCGTGGCTTAACAGAGAGTTGAAACATTTATTTTCGTTATTCAGATAAATGCTTCACATAATTTTTTAAAGCTATCCATATTTAAAAAAATGAGTCTCATAGTTTTCTTTATTCTTACCATTTTTTTTTAAAGGTGCTATGTGTAACGTTTTGGAGGATCTTTTGAAAGAAATGCTATATTACTATGTGTTCAGAGGTGTATAAAGCCCTAACATAATGAAGCGTCAGGTTTTTATTACCTTAGAATGAGCTATTTCTATCTACATACACCGCGATTCCCCTTACATTAAATTCCTCATGTTGTTTCTTCAGTAGCCCTAAACGGATAAACTGCTCTACAGAGCTCGTTTCATAAATTCGTTATCTCCTTCGGGAAAGAAGCGACAATGTGCCGACATCTTAGCCCTGTGACACCCACCGTAGTGCTTTGAAAGTTAGGGGTGGAGTGAGCCGTTGGTTGCAGTTCGCAACCTCACCACTAGATGCTGCCATTTTTCTTACACTGCCTTAAAATGTTTCGCAGAGACTTAATTCAGCAACTGCCCTTGAGATACACTATTTTACATCAATATGACAAACCATGCATCATGCATGCTGTTATAGTACTGCACTTACTGCAATAACAAACTGTTTACATACTGAAAGCAGGTCCGCTCTCAGTTTTCTCTGGGAGGTTGTGTAAGTCACTCAGAGACTCTTGCATAATCCCAAGCAGAATAATGAAAATGGTCCGCTGCTCTGGGTTGATGTGGTTTTACAACCTCTTCTGTGGTCAGACGATCTGGAGTGTTTTACAGTTTTTCAGTTGAGACGAGAAGTCACAGACTGGCTATGAAAAGAATGGTCTTTACTTATATCCCAGCTAACAATTTTTGGGTCCCATAACATTATAGGAAAGTTCCCAGACTGTCCCCCTAACATGAGTTTTTGGTTCCCGGGACGTAATATTTTTTATGGTTTGTTTTTGTTATCCAGGATAGTTTTATTTACGGAAATCGAAGGCTATATTAGCTCATATGTGAAGTACACAGAATCACAGAATTCTATATGTAAGTTGAAACTTTTTTGACCAATAACTAAGAACTTGAATGTTGGACATGACCAAGTCAGCCCATGATGGGTTTCAATTACTGTTCAGATTAATAGCGATTGAATGGGATTTAAGGAACAGAAACAAACTGACGAGCAGTCAACAGCGCTCGAGTGGAACCATGTGGCAAGCTAAACAAACAACCCATTCAGTCTAAGCACCTTGACTCTGTTAGACTGCTGTTTGACGGCAATAATGATTGTGGTCGTTGTGGAAGTTTTTTTCCATCGTTACGCATGTGTTTGTGTGTTACTATGTTTCCATACACACTTTTGTGTTGGAGATGCTCACAGTGAAATCATACAGTACAAACAATGCACACTGAAGCTCTTAAAAGCAAAATGCTTTTTTGTTCCCTTATCTGCTTACAAGGCACATACCCAGTCGCTCACCCCGAGAAAGGAACGACACTTGAAATGTTCCTGCTGCATCTGTGGAATGCTTAGATTGAAAAAAAAAACCTGGAGCCAAGCGCACGGGCCATGCAGGGCTCAGAGACCAGTCTTTTAGTTACACAAAGTACAGAGAAGTCTGTGGATGCACACCATGAAGCTGACACACAAACTATAACCCGTATTTATTTCAAAGTTCAAAGCCTATATTGTGATTTGCACAATTCTCAAAACACTTTTGACTTTTATTTATATAAACTATTTTATATAGTATTTCTTTTTATCTGCATCGTGTTGTCAACTGTAGTTTCTTGAATAAAAGGGCTATACAGTCATGAAATATACAACTGTGATATGCATGCCAAAAACAGCAAGGAACAATCTTTTAGAAATAAACAAACTTAATGGTTCTCAATAAATACACTAAATATATTCATTTATTTATTATAAATGTCTAGTTTTGTGCTATGCTGACATTTTTGAAGAGAGAGTTTACCACAAAATTGAATTCTTTGGATATTTATTCAACTTCATGTATTTTTATTTTTCAAAACACTAAAGGAGATATTTTGATACATCTTGGTGACCAAGCAACACTGGCCCCCATTCACTTCCATTGTATGGACACAAAACCACTAAGACATTTCTCAGATTGTTTTGCTTTGTGTATAAGTATAATGTTTTATGTCCGACAGAAGAAAGTCATAAACAGGTTTTGAATGACATGAGAGTGAATAAATGATCACAGAATGTAATTTCTTTGGTAAACTATTCCTTAAAGGCCCCAAACACATCATATCTATAAAAACATAAGAACATGACCCATTACGAATCGAGCATTTTACTTGCATTCGTTTGTGAAGCATCCCAGTAAAGTGACTTCACCTGATGTCTTCTGCACATTCTGTTGAGTAATAAAACGAATACACAGCGTCTTCAGAGCCTCGATGTCGGGAGTAAATGAAGACTTATGTTCAGTCTTGCATCCAACAACAAAACACCTTATTTGTTTACAAAACATTCTTGTAGCTCACTGTAAGTATTCCGGTATGAAAACAATGGCGGATAGTGTACAACTGGATGAGGGCGGAGACAGCAGAGTCCATCATAGTGACGTCAGGTTACTGAGAGAATGCCAACAGCTTGTTCAAGAGGACAGTTGAGGTTTATTGGGGATTTAAAAAAATGAATAGGTCGATTTTTATCATTCTAGGGTGGTTCTGTACACACATTCCTGACACACAGATATGTACTTTAAGGGTATTTGGGGTATGATCAATTAATGTGTACCATGGTGTGACATACCAAAATTCAGAAAACAAAGTGTTAATATTACATTGTTTATAATACATGACCCTGGACGACAAAACAAGGGTAAATTGTTCAAAATTGAGATTTTTACATCATCTGAAAGCTGAAGAAATATGCTTTCTATTGATATATGGTTTGTAAGGATAGGACAATATCTGACGGACAACTGTTTACAAAGCTGGAATCTAAGAGTGCAAAATATTGTGAAAATCACCTTTGAAATTGTTAATCAGAGCCACTGTAGCAGACCATCCATTCGCAAAAATAAAGTTTTTATACATTGAAAGTAGGACTCTTATAAAATATCTTCATGGAACATGATTTTTTGCATTAAAGTACCTTTTTGCGTATTACTATTTAGTAATTTAGTGATTACTAAAAATGTTCCCGTGCTACTGAAGACTGGTGTTGTCGTCCAGGGTCACATATTAATATTAATCATATAAAATAGCATAAGAGATTTATCTTCATTCTTATTTTTCTTCATTTTTGCCATCACTAAAAAGTTAACCAGCACTTTTAATAGCGCTATAGTGCAAGTTTGAAAGTGATGCTTTCAATGAATCAAAGTATTGCACAGCATTACCCAGTTTTTAATAGTCATGTATATTTTTAGTCACGGCCAAATACAGATCAATTGCTTTTGAGCACTTTTCATTCACTTGCTCTTATTCAATCTGCAGCTGTGGCTATATAAAACTGATTCCTCATGCATGTATAGTTCCCACTATAATATGCTTTTTTTAATCAAAAGACAAGCTTATTTTTGGATGGTTGCTATGGAATTCAGAAATAGATGTTTTTGAAAGGAGGGCTTCGAAAGGATCAAAGGAGGAGTTTTACCCCTCTTTTACAAGAACGCTCTAAAAATACCACCAACGCTTCCTTGTGCCGGCCCACTAAACCCACTCTAAATCCATCTGGCCTTTCCACGGCCGTACTCGCTCACCCCCTCCGTCCTTCTCAGACGCCTGTCGCGCACACGCATGCCTCTTGATGAGCGACGCTCATGAACTGCAGGGTAGAGCTGAGGAGATGTGCTCTGCATGCCAATGAGATCACTACCGTTGTAATAAAGCCTCATTTTCATGGTGATACTTAGCATCCCCCCTCTTGTTTTTCAGGGATGACTAACCTTACAACTTAGTCCTCTCGTTTTGAACGGCAGCAATGGAGGTCTACTTTCGACGCATACTTTTTTACTTTAATGAGCTTTTGTGCTCCAATTCCTTCCCTGACTGTCTGACCCTTGACGTCAATATGCAGCATTGACGTCACAGCAGATTCAGAGAGAGGCTCTCTGGAGACTACAGAACAGAGAGTGGTGGAGGCAAGACACAAAAAGAGCAATCGGTTTGTGAATTTTGTAGGAACGTAGCAGTGAGATTGTTTGAACGAGCGTGTTGCGAATGAATAAAATATGAGACGTGTGACTGGAAGAGGAGTTGGGGTAAAACAGTCAGGAAGCGCTTTGTGCGTATTTGTTTGTGTATGTGAGAATGTGTGAAAGCACAGGGTAGAGATGAATGAACACATATATTTAGAGAGCGGGAGGGTGAGCAGGGCAGAGAATTTGAAAGAGAATTAGATAAGAGGGCCATTACAGTGCGTTGAATCCACCGGGTAACCACAATGCACTGCACATTTATGCCACCCAAGGGCATCGTGGTAAACTTTGATTTAACGCTGTCCTGCAAACACACACAAATATCTGTTCGGCACATTTTTGTACTCTTTCCAGTCTTTTGTATAGCAGGGATGGTGAGTGATGCAGAATCGTGAGGGAATGTGTGTGAGGGTCGAGTTTTAAAGAAAAATCATAGAAACCAAGGCCAGGTGAACAGAGATACCTTTACGAAACAAGATGTATGGGAATATACTGGAAAACACAATGCAATATACAGTATTATATCATACGTTCCATTTGTGAAAACCAATTTTTCAATATATTCAAATATAAATATTATTCTGTATATTTTCAAATATATTATTTTGTTTCACATAATGACAGTTGATATATAGTAAAATATATTTTCTTTGCTTAAGGGTTGTAGTTTCTCAGTATCCACGGTCGGTTCTGTGATGTCAAATGCTTAAAAAGCTACTGCATGGATCAATGCAGTTTTTTCTGGCTACCACAGCAATTATGACTTCTTAAAATATCCACCAATAACTTTCCTCACAGCGATGTCATGGGAGAGAGCGCCACCTAGACGTGGCTTTTAGAATTGGGCAGAAATTACTGGATCGCTCTCACCGTTTAAAAGCCCAGACTTTCATCTGTAAAGATGTTTTGCTGTCCAAAGCTTGAAGGATGAGGATGAAATATATAAATATTGCAAAAAAAATCTGAAATGTTTTAGTAAAGACACATCTTCTAAAAAAGCAAATGACCAAGAATTATAAACCTTGTTTTCTGAAAAAAAGACAAAAAATCTTTTTAATTTCCCCAGTGGCAGATATTTTTTCTTTAATTGTCTTTTCCCAGATTTAACAACTTATGTCATATTTTTGATAAATACTTAAAATACAATATAAGATTTTTTTGCAGTGTGTTTGCATTTGTTTTGAAAATTTATATTTTTTTTATATTTTAATTTTCATATTTTATATGTTTTACACATTCTCCTAATGTACGTGATCTGGGTGCGCCTACTGTACCTATTTATTCAGCATTTGTTATGTCCTATTGTGTGAATGCTAAATTTACATTTCAAATGTAAATAATTTTTTTTTTTGATTATTTATATTATAAAATAGAATAGAAATAGACAGATTGATCTTCATTGTTAGTTCTTATTCTAGATTTTTGCTGTCACACATACACATACGGTTTATTTGTGAAGCACCCACAAATACGTTCATGGTCATATATAAACAGTGTTAATCTGACAGAATCTTCCCTTCTGTGCTCATAGGTGAGAAGTATGAGCTTCATGCAGGCACGGAGTCTACACCCAGCGTGGTGGTCCACGTCTGTGACAGTGACGAGGAAGAAGAAGAGGAACCAAAGTCCAACCCTAAACCAAAAATCATCCAGACCCGACGTCCAGACCTGCCAGTGTCGCACTGAACTCTACATTTCCCACACGCGAGGATCTCCACCCTCCCCATTCACTTAACAGTACCTTTGCCATCCCCCTTTAGGACCAGGGTCTGAGGGACTCGGATCCGTGTTCCTCGTTCAGCACACACATGTGTACAATCTTCAATGTGTGTCACACAATTTTTTTATGTTGTCAGTACTCTGTACCCGTTTGCGTTTCCCAATCTTACTCTGTTGTAATATCATTCATCCGCTCACCAGTTAGAGGCAGCATGTACCCATTCCTGCTCCTGCACCTACGTTTCGATTGGCTCCTGTGGCACGTGACGGTGTCAGATATGCCTATTGGTTGATAGCTGGCCATTTGGCTTTCTTGCACCAGAAATATGTACTAATTGTACCCAACGAAGCCATTAATAGTGCATTCTTCATAAGGGCATGCTAGGCACCGGATGTGGCTTAACAGCAGCGCTGCATGTGGCACAGTAACCCTTAGAAATATATATATATATTGCCTATCATTTTTTTCTCAATATGGTTAAATCATGCGTAGCAATGAGCGCTATGACCACAGGACTCTTTCCCATCATGCCCATGCATGTTCTGGTAACCTTCTGATAGCAAAGTGTATTGTTTTTATTTCCTCCTGTGAATAATCGTCAGTGTGTCTTGCCAACAGTGTTCTTACAGAGAAACGATGCTTTTTCCAACAAGGAGCTGAGATTTCTATTGTATAATCATGCACCTTTTGATAGAACCTATGAGTTGGTCTGACTTTTTTCAATGTGTTTCTTTTTTTGGGTCAAACGGTCCTTATAAAAACTGAAAATGACAAAAGAATTTATTCCAGATTAGATTACGTCGATCTGGTGTCATTTAATGAAGTCTGTGATATGCATGGTTACTTCTTTCTAGAGTTTCATCTCGTTGTGAGCGATCCATCCGCAGGTGTCCTCGTGGTCTGTGAGACTTCATTCACACGCAAGTTCATTTACAATCACGTATCAGAAGACATGCACGATGCAACGCAGTTAGTAAAACAGATCTTCCAAGTGCTATTACACAGTGGTTGAAAGCATTAAAAGCAAATAATAGGAGGGTGATGTCAACTTTTGCCTAATTTATTTACGGATTATCTAATTAAACTAAATAGATGTACTAAGCCGCAGTACTCTTCAAAAACTGTAGCCATAGATTTAAGACAAAAAATGCTCAATGCCTCACAGTTATATACATACAGTACAATATAAAGTTAATGTTGAATTCATTTCAACCTCTTCCAAGACTATAAATGAGTCCAGTCCCAGACAATACATTATCACTGTGATGTCATTTCTGTGATAGCTGAGGTATTGTTGTTCATGAGTATATTGTAAATTTAAGAGGTTATCAGGCCTAAAAGTCAGTTTTTCAGTGTTATCGGTGTGTTAAGGGTGGTAGCCACAGGGTCAACTTGCACAACCTGTTAATTTTCTTAAATCTACAGGGTTGGATTTTCTTTTAGCCTGAATGTATAATACGTCACAACTCTCAAACATCCCAACGTTTTCACACTTTAACTGAAGCAATGACTCTTGTTGTGGGAACAGGGTATATATACGGCTCTATGACATCACAATCTGTATTATGACACACAGGGATTTATTGTGCTTCGATGACCTCAAGCCTTATTTGATTTAACGCTGACAAAAAAAAGAGTTGTTCAGGTCAGCAATGTGTCGTGTTCTCTTTTAGAGAAGATGTAACAACACATATTGGGTTAGAACAAAGAATGAGAGCAATATCACATAAATGATAGACGCGGCCCCTATCCATTTTGAATCTTGGTCAGTCTGCTCTTCCCCATATTCGATTCAAACGATATACAAACATTATTGCAGTCTCACACGCTGACAGCCTTCCTTACCGTCCTGTAATTAAAGATTTTTTGTATTGTTCTGTATTGCACTTTCACATGACTGTATCATTCAGTAATTGTCTTTTTTTCATGTACTCCTGAAGACATGATATTATCTCTGTTCTTAAAGTCTTTGATCTGGAGTTTGTGTCACTGATGTTGGGAAACAATCTGTATTGTGTATACTCGTGCAAGACCGTCGGTGTTCTTGTCATATACATGTACGTCCTGCCCGCCGACACTATGGAGACATATCTGTATATATTAATCAATAATATTTTTACTGCATTTTTGTACAAATATTCATGGTAGCCATGTACAAGTAGTCGAGATGATTCTTTGTTAGTATTAAAAAAGTTTGGTTTTAAATCAACGGTGTGGTCTGATGACTGAGGTGTCACTCTTCTTTTAAACAGTAAAGGAGCCCTGTTCACACTTTTCTTTAATGTTTGGATAAAGTTTTTTCGAAAGCCTTTAATATATTAAGATGTGAGCAAATGATAGTTTTGTCCACAAAATTAATTCGGTCATTAAGGCATGTAGGCTACCAACAGTTTATAAAGGTTAATAAGTGACCCTAAACTACATCAAAAGTGTGATGTAAATAAATAAATAAATATAAGAAAAAGAAAGGGGGGTTGGGTTAAAATTGCAAATTCATTTTACAATAATAATAATTATTATTATATAAATATAAAGAATATGGTGGAGTAAAAGGGAAAGAAAAGAAGTGAAAAATCCTTGACTTTCACCTCACTAAAAAAGACTTTAATGTATTGTTGTTTGGAAAAAATAGCACAAAAAAAGAGAATTGTATAGATGCTCGTTATTTCTCTTTTTATTATTCTTCGCACAAACAAAGTCGTGCGGTTTCTAGGGCGATGCTGACGTAAGGCCTGTCAGTCAAGTGTTCTCGCGCTACATCTCAGCCATTGATGACAGACCACAATAAGATGCTTCAGTTCTTTTTACAGCATCATATTGTTATGACTCCTAAAATTCATTTCTGATTGAAATTTAGTACAAGTCATGACGTAAGCCACCATAGTTTGGAATGTCTCAGCATACTTGTGAATGTATTTTTAGACCGACCATATCTTCAAGGTTAAACAGTGAGATCAGTTTTTGAGACTTGATTGTGACCAGTTCCTTTCTGATCATAGATTTTTATTTGCGTCAAGGTTGTGTGCAATGATACGCTGTCTATGTGGACAGCCATCCTGCTTGGCAAATAATATAAAGATTTAAAGGCAAACTAAGTGTCGCCAGTGCCCTCGTGTGGAGAGCCATTAACACTACACGCTTACTACTGACCAGTAGATTACAATAGACAATCTCTCCCTCTCCCTCTCTGAAAATGCAATTTTACTACTCCACCAGAAGATGGCAGTGCACAGTAACATATGTTAAACATGTTAAATGCATTTAATGAGCATTTTTAATTTTTGAAACTAAATTTACATTACATTTCTCTACATTTAACAATAAACGCATCTTCCTACTGTATCCTATAACATATCATGTGAGCAATAGTTATCCCTTTGAATATAGTTTTAGCTTTCTAAATTTAAGCATATGACAGAAGCCATTGGCTAGTCGAAGTGAACATGATGTGTGTGTTCCAGTTCCAGGTTAGAAGGCCAACGTACCTGCGTCACCGATCGTTCTAGTTATACAGCATTGCTGAGAGCAGTGTGTTAGATGCTGCGCCAGGCCAGGTTCCTGAGCAGTATGGCCGGCTGTACCCAGGGAGCCCTCTCAGTTGGGCAGAGGAATAGGTACATGGAGTGGTAGCCACCTGCTCAGAGGACTAGCCAAAACCACATGCCCCCGGATCCACCAACAAATACCAATAGCTTTCCCATTCGTGCCATGAAAACCAAGTGTTTGACCTCGGAAGAATATTGTCTCTATTCTCAATGACACAAACATTTGTACAGTTTTATTGACTTATTACTTGCTTTATGCTTCAATACTCACTCTGGTCAATTGTTCGTTTCTTTCCTGCACGTATTAAAATGTGAATGAAGCTCAGCTCAAGCTCTCTGATCCATGCACAACATACACCGATTGTGCTGTGTGAATATAGAAGCGTCTGTTTGTTTGTGCGGGCCTGGAGTCAATTTTTAAATTGAGGAGATGAAATGCGCCACGACGCTTTTAAAAAGGGATGAGAGCGCTTGTTTGTGCTGATGGGATGGAGGAAAACACATAGGTAGCGGACAGATGGAGGGACAAATAGACATGTAAGCGCATGGAACAGACAGATGGATCTAAAACACACACACACACATCATGTCTGTTATAAACAGAAGGGTCCACATTTTAAGAGCTGATATCATTTATGCTGACAGTAGCCCTGAAAACTATTCTGATATGAGTGAATAAATGTCATTTCCATAAGATACTATAATCAATATCAAACCAATAACAGAAATCAGTAGATTTAGATTTTATTTAAATCTGACAATGGTATTAAGGCCTGAGTATTGCAGTAGAGATTTTTTCAGTTAAGGCAAATGATAGAAACATTCAATCACAGATGAGTGTTAATTTTTACTCTTCAATCCTATTGGACAGGAGACCCCAGTGCCGCCCAGTCCACAGTAGCCATTGGGATTCTTGCTGAGGTACTGCTGGTGATAGTCTTCTGCATAGTAGAATTCCTTGACCATTGCTATTTCGGTTGTGATGGCTTCAAAACCCTCTTCAGTCAGCACCTGTCAATAGAAGAGCACTAATGCTGAATAAGCAGTGACACCGGATTTAACCTGCTGAAACTGCTATATTGTTGTCGTAACAAATATCAGGTAACTTGAGTTTACCGGATTGTAATTGGATCAATTAAAGTTCATATCAATTCAACTCAAACATTAAAAAGGAAGAAATGCCAGTTAAACAAAACTTCGGACAGAAAACTAAAAGTTTAATAAACAATGTTCACGATTTCCGACACTCAAACAAGCACCGCAGAGCAACAGACACTTTCCACTCAAAAGTTGACTTCAAAAAGTTGTTCGGTTTTCGAGAGCAAAGTCATATTTTCATGACACATTCTTGTTAAATGAACTGCAAACACACAATTTCATAAATACAGTGCAGCCATCAGAGCTGTGATGTTTAACAGTCTCAGCTGTCCGCTGTTCCGTGCCAGAACTGTGCTGGACGCTTTGTGAGACAGAAAAGCGATCATTTAGAGATGAAAACAGAAAAAGAGAGAGAGAGAAAGGGGGACATCTAAATGGAGAGGGATGGGCAGATGTTCACTCTCATTCCAGATGTGCAATCTAGTCCATAAGGATTATGGGACGGATGAGGCACTCCCAGTGTCTGAGGCCAAGCACAAGCACACCCTCCTAATGATGCCCGCAGTATTCACAGCCTGCACATGCCGTCTATATTGATCCAGTCAGTTTTGTTTTTCTCTCTCTGAGTTCATTTGTGAAGAATCGCTGAAAGATATTTGAAAAAAAATTTGTAACCAAACAACATTTGTCTGTTGTATGGACAAAAAACCACTGAGACATTTCTCAAAATATCTTCTTTTGTGTTTGACAGAAGAAAGAGTCATATGAGGATGAATAAATGACACGATTTCATTGTTTCATTGTTGGGTGAACTATCCCTTTAACCATACAACTATAAAAGTGGTGACAGATGACTTATTGTATTCAGCTCTTTTTTTTTTAAAGTTTTTTTACTGCACATTAGTGCAGTAGCTCTCTCAGTTGACACTTTGGTTAAAAAATATTCTGCTAAAAAGCAGCATTTCTGTCCAAAGTTTAGTTATTCATTCTGAAAGGTTTTGACAAATTTGGTCACTTAACTTTTTGAGCGACCAGTCTCTTTCCCTCTCTCACCTCTTTCCCTCCTTGTCTGAGTTTCTGTGCATGGAAATGTGTTTTTCAGGCAGGGTGATTCTATGAAGGAACCTGCCAAATCCCACATTTTGCTGACCATCTGGCAAGAGGCAGTTATGCACCTGTTAGGAGCAGCTGCAGGAGACAGGAGCTAGGTACAAACACATCATCTCTCTTTCTCTCTAACGCTGGCTTTTTTATAAACTTCCAGCAAAACCTGCACGTCCATCCGTCAGGTGCCCTAAGGGTCCACGGGGAGCTCTGCCAGTATAAGACAAATTAATACAGGTTTAACCGGTAGGAAAGTGAAAAATGTGACTGCTTTCACCAGATGACGAACTTCATCCTGTGCAGAAAAATCTTGGATTTTAAAATAAAGACCTGCTGGAATGACAGCATGCTGGTCCGTTCTAATTATGCCGGAGTAGTCAGTGCTGGTTTGGTGTCATGTTAGTCACCTGTTAAACTTCATCAGCGATCAACCAGCATGGTTTTTCTGGCAAAGTTGGTCAAAAAGCCTTGTGGGCAAAACAGCACTGCAGCATCCAAAACACAACATATGCTAGTGACCAGTCATGCTAGCCTTTTCTGGACTCTTAGCTTTTAAAATAATATATAATTAAAGGTCCAGTGTGTATTTTTTGGAGGACTGACAGAAATGCAATATAATATTTATAACTATTCAGTGTTCAGAATGATGCGTTATGTTTTTTTACCTAAGAATGAGCTATTTCTAACTACATACACCGTGGGTCCCCTTGCAATGGATTAGGCATGTTGTTTCTACAGTAGCCCTAAACGGACAAACTGCTCTACAGAGCGCGATTCATAAATATTTTATCTCCTTCGCCAAAGAAGCAAAAGTGTCACAACATATTAGTTCTGTGTCATTCACCGTAGTGCTTCGAATGGGAGGAGTGAACCATTGGTTGCGATTCGCAAGCTCACCACTAGATGCCATTAAAATCTCCAGATGGCTCCTTTAAAATGTGCTATTTTTATGAGACCAAATACACCAATTTTAATGGAACGGATACAAAGATTAAAGCAGATTTATGCTAGGAAAGCATGATCTTGTAGGTGTGTCTTATTTACTTGATTTTATGTCATTCGTACTGCTTGCTCTGCACATTCGTGACTTCAAGTAAAGCTTGCTGTCAGGAAGCGTTATTTGTTCAAAAGCATTAGGCCTCTAAACAAGTGCCGCACATAATGTAATAAATTAGATAAATATATTCAGTTTAATTAGATCTGCAAATCATTGCGGTACAAATATAACTGATTAAACACAACCAAGTAATGCCTTTACACCAGCAGAATAACACAGCACAAAAACCCCAGGTTTCAACCATCAACCGCAGCTCTCAGCAGGGAAAGTGCCAACCGGCAGCTGGCCAAACTGGCATGTGCAATACGAAATAAAGCCAAGCATTCTGATGCCCTCTGCAAGGTTTGGCTCTACCCATCAACATACCAGCTCCCTCTGAAACACGTGCACCTATAAAGAGGATAAAAATGTCTCTCCACCTTTTTTCGAAAATGTAGCATCCATGCATTTCAAACGGACAGTCTATTTATGCCTGCATGGTTGTCACCATCTCGAAATATCATAAAACTTAATCCCCGTGTAAAGATTTTATAGAGGACATATCAATCTGTGATGCTGTATGTGGCATATGAAAGGTCTGCCTATGATTCAGAGAACAGGCCTGGCCCGTAGTTAACCTCCGTTCTGTGTTTGCTCATAATTCATACTAATATTTTACTGTATATACATTTTATTGAGTCATATTAAAATTACCCAACAGGCAGAGGTCTCCCTGAAATTATGTTTGGGAAACATAAAGTACATGTTGCTGCTAAAACAGTCTGTACATCCTAAACTGCTTGGACATTCATGTATCACACACTAAAAGTATATGTATTTGTGTATTTAGAAAGGGAATGATCTTACAATGTGCTTGCCAACTAACCAACAAACATGAAATCTCGTCCAATCAGCTTAAATTTATGACACAGACTTTGTAATCTACAACGCAGCTGCTGGAAATAATCACCAGATCGATCTGATTGGCTCGGATCGGGTTGATTGGTGTCCAATCACTCAACAGTCATCCTCATGATGAAGAGTCATCAGGCTCCTACCAATCAAAACGATTTGCAACCTTTCACCAATAAACAAATTAGATTCAAATATAAATAAATTCAAGAACGTCACTGTTGTTGGTTTCCCATGTTGTTTTTATGTGCCTAGTTAAATGCATTCGTTTAAAACCTCATTGATATGACACTTTTACATCATATTTCTAAGCATCCTACAGCTGGCGTGTTTTTGTAATACAAGCTTTAAAACAATATTAGGCCAAACATCATTTACAAACACGTCTGCCAGAGACTGAACACCATCTGGCACAATATTTCTTATTTATTATGAATTGGGACCCACTTATCTTAATTTCACGTTGTGTGTATATATATAGTGCCAAAGGGTTTGTTTGTGCTATTGTTTACCTATTTCCCCTGTCTCTGGAGAATTTACGGAGCGCTGATGTGAAGAACAACATTCAAAATGAGCTTGTGGGACGTTATTATTGAATTCCTCGATGCCGATTTTTTTTATAGAAGCACACGAGGAATGTAAACAATGTCCAGTTCTTTGATTTCAAACTTCTGGGAGGCTGAATGAATCAATAGGAAAGTGATACAGTCAGGTTTATTCTCATTATCCTTTTGTTTATGTCCTGACTCTCGCCTACGAATGAACTTGTCTCCGCTCTGTTGTCCCTGTTATGTTCTTTCTTTGTCCTTGAGCTCAACGTGTGTGTCGTGATATCCATTCAAATGAGTTTAAAAATCATTTGGACGATCCTCATTTATGAATCAAAAGCAAAACTTATCACAGGTATCTCAAATTCAAAATGAAATCCAAGGAAATAATAGGGAAATAAGTTAAGTTCTCCGTTCTTTTGTGTTAATGGAAGGATGTATCTAGTTTAATCAGAGGACACAGAGAAGCAGCTCATCAGCTCAGAGAGATAGCGGACAGATGAGGTCCTCTCTTTACTTCTATCTTTTATTCATTCACTTATTCAATCAGATCTTCATTATGCCACACGCCACCCACGGTCAGGGGTCGCTCTGCCTCCGGGGACTCCTCAGTTCACCCCACCCATGAGTGATGCTCAAGTCGTGCGGCCTCAGAAAGGGGGTCGCTAGACGACAGGGACTCGGAGTCCTCCAAAACAAAGAGGCTAGACAAACACGATCTGCGCTTCATCTCCAGACAAACGCGCGGGGCCAGATTTGAATGACCTTATGCGCAGCTTGTGTAGTTCAAAGGATGAAGCGAAGTTACACAAAGACCTTTAGCTTGACTCAGTGATGGATGATGTCAACGCTGACCACATGTGACACAAGGGTTTGTTTGACTGAGAGAAATCACATTCAGGTCGCTGTCAAAATGATTTTACGTCGACATCTCAGAAATCTGCACAAATGTTCATACTGACAAAGTTAAAAGGAAAATGTATTATTGTGAACTGTAGTCCAGTGACAGCCGTATGTTAAGGGGTCAGTTCACCTTCAAAATGAAAATTCTATCATTGTTTACATGTCCTCATGTCATTCTAAACCTGTATGACGTCTGTGTTTTGCAGAAGAAAAAATTAGTAAAGGATGAGAGAATTGTCATTTGAAGGTGAACTATTCCTTTACATGATATGGAAATTAAATAAACATTATTGTGACAACTTGTAATATTTGTTTTTTAGGGGTATAACACTAAGCTCATAATTTGATACAATTCAATTTTAGGGTTTAACAAAATTTTGGAAAATTAAATCCAAATGACATTTGTGCATACAATTTGTTATGGAATTGACAAACCTTTTAATGTAAAAAATATAATAAATAAAAACCGAATGTCAATGAAATATATTTTTACTAAAACATTTGAATAAATACATTGTAAATATTTTTTTATAAAATATTTTAAATAATTTTAACAAATTAATAAATAAAATAATAATATAATAAAAATTAAGGAAGCGAAATCTTTATAGAGAACATCATAAACCAGTAAAAGTTCAAAAAATTAAATGTTATCTAGCTTTACAATACATATCGCCAATTATTTGTATCACAATATATTGTGGCATAATAAAATATTTTATTTTTACTAAAAAACTTTTACTAAGTAATACATAGATTTTAAATATTCTTTATTAAATATTTTTTGTTAATTTTAACATAACTTAGCAATTAAAATATAACATAAAATCAAGAAAACTAAACCCTACTAGAGAACGTCTTAAAGCAGTAAAACCACAGGAAAAAGTAAAAAAAATTGTCTTTGCAATAACAATGTTGTCATTTATTTATATCACGATATATTGTGCCACGGTGTGTCTTTCCCTTACATTCATTTACAAGTTATATTCCTCTATAATTTTAGGATTAATCTGGTTAAGTATCAAACATAATGTAAAATAATTGAAACTTTTTGATCGATTGATAGTCGTAATCTTTAGGACTAGGTAATGAAACCCATGACGGAGGCCTCGCGCTCTGGATGCTAAAATATCTCTCAATTCTTCCAAATGTTAGGAATACAACACCTACGGTGTGACTCTGGATCGCATGGCGCTGCGGTGCTGAGCTGTTTAGTGACAAGTTCCTGTGTTTTGTTTGCACGCTGCTAAATGCAAAAAATTCAGACTAATTAATTTGCATGTCAGACAGAGCAGTCATTTGGTATGCAAATACCTGCATGTCCTGGTTCAGCAATAGGAAAAATGTGAGAGGCAGTGATAAGGAGCCTCATTTTTTGATAAAGCAATTTCAGGCTGTAGGGGTAACTGTTAAATTAGAGGGCGGAAAGAAAAAATACACCAGGTACTAGGTATGCTGTCTAGCCAGAACTGAATTAATGAGAGGAATATTAGAGGCAGTGTATAATTCTTTAAGCGGCGGCAAGCATAATTACACAAAACCTCAAATATGGATTACCTTGGTTTAAATGGACAAATGAACCATTCGTTGAAGGTGCAAAAATGTGTGTGATAAAAGATGGTTATTGTGTGTTTGTGCTGTGTTTGCCCTTGAGAGCAGGGTCTGTGTCTTTGAGAACGTGTCCATTGGCACTAATGTTGGCATGATGATGATGGTGGCATCATTCACGTTCTGGCAGCTCTTTGCCTCTGTCCATAATGATGTTTAGGGCTATCTGCACGCCGGTGCCAAAAATCTGTTCTATAGCATTTGTTGGGGTCTCATGTGAATATCATCATGGAAAATGAAACCTGGATTCTCTACAGATGATAGAACGAGCAGAGGAGAAAATGGGACGGGGATCAGTGGTCAGATGGTGAAAACAGAAAGCAACTGCATGAAGACCACATACCATCTGATCTGGAAACAGTAGATCTGTCATTAATGGATTTGGACAGAAATGGGGTCTTTGGTTTGTGGGAGAATGTTTAATTATGTATCAGATGACAGAGCCGTAAGGAGATTTTTTTATGAGAAGCAATGTGTTGAACTATGAGCTGTGAAATACAACTGAGAACTGAGAATTTGCAAGTTCTGTTCTGAATGTGTAGGAGGCTCTGGCAATATTGTATTTACAACAACCAACGCCAATAAAGTAAATTGAAAAATAAAATGGATGAAAAATAAACAAATGAGACTAGAAACGAGAGCAGATAAGACAATCAGAAATAAAAAGACAGATAAGACGAGACAACAAGAGGAGAATTGAGAATAGATGAGAAAAAAAATTAGAAATGAGAACAGATGACACGACAAGAAATAAGTAGAAAACAGATATGATGAGAAAAAACAAGAAGCAAAGATGACATGAAGAAATTAGGAAAATAACACCAGAGAAGAGTAAAAAAGAGAGCAGATGAGACCAGAAGAAGAGAAACGAGAACAACAGAGAACAGATGAGATTAGAAGAGTAGAAAAGAGAACAAATGAGACAAAAATGAAATAAGAAAACAGAAGAAACCAATGTAAATGAAAATATAACTGCAAGCAGTAATCATCGGGTTCGAGCAGTCTAAGGGGACTAAGGTCGACTGCCTTCGCTGACTACGGTCAGGAATCGCACCATAACACATCCGCAACGGATGACACTTACCCATATCCAGAAAAATGAAAGAAATGGTCAGCAACGGTTAATACAGACCACGCATGCTTACACTCATATGCAGGTTTAAACAGATAAGGGACGAGTGAAATTAACCAATTCTCATGTCTCTACGATGTTCTGTTCCAGAGATATAGGTCTAGCTTAATGGTTGCTAAGTTAACCTGTTTAGTTGCTATGGATGTGGCATGGCACCTGCCATACATTATGATAGACGTGTATACATTTTTTTTAAGGCTTAAGGCCAGGAGCATCTTAAATAGATACATTGATTCACATTCATAATATTCTAGAATGCCATGGCATTTAAATTATGCTTAATTTTATACAAACACCTCACATAATACAATATACCCCATTTTGATGTTTGCTTTGAACTTCAGGAAGTCATGTTTACCATGTCTAAATGCCTAAATTTATTGAGCTGCTGCCATGTGACTGGCTGAGTAGCAATTTGGGTTTACATGCAATTAAACTGGTTTTATCTAATAAAGCTGTGTTATATATATATATCAACACTCATCTTAAAAGCAAGCAGACATGTGCTATATTTATAGATGTGTAAATATGGAGCAACGTTTAATGTGTAATACATTATATTTCTAACACTGTCTTCCTGTGAGACACATTTCATTACACACACATGCACACTCTCGATCACACAAGACACACAGAACTATACAGTGCATTCAAACTCATATGATACAGAGGGAAATGATATCCATAAACACACACGCACACTACACACCTTTATCCTGCACATATTTATCGTTCCTTTAGCAAAGCTACATGCATTGTGATCTGGTGACTCTATAAGAAAGCCATCGAAATGAATGTCTCTTCCTATGAGCATCACATTTTGCATGCTTGTTAAGTGTTATAATATGTATAATAGTACTACATGGCAAGTCAGTTGGATTATTTATTAAGGAGTATCGACATATAACATACTCGTTTCACGCTAATATAATAAAGGACCCTGTTATGGTCACAAAACAAAAAAAAACTCAACATGATTTTGATGATTATTGACCTAGAGAGTCCAAAGAAATGAACTGAGGTGGAAATTTTGAAATTGCTTGAAAATCCTTGAACAAGTTTGAAAAAGTAGTTTTTTAAATCATCACCAATAACTCACAAACCATTTGATAGACATCAATGGTTCAAGAGGCAAAGTTGTTATGAATAAGGAGATCTATCGTTTGATATCAATAGTTTGTGTATTACTCAAATGTCACGTGACGAACAGTTGTCTAGGCCACCAAAAGACATGTGCATTTTGCCATTTTTATTATTATAGCGCCACCTAGTGTCCAAACGCCACGTTCTTTTTTATGTGACATCCTAGTGATGGTCTCCAGATATTTCCTGAGCCCCTTGCTGAAATGTTAAACCGTTGTTGATTTGAGGCCATTTAAATGTGATAGGCTCCGCCCATTTTTTTATTTTGGGGCCCCTAAGCGATCGTGAAAGGAAATTTCAACTTTTTTTGATAATTATTTACCTTCACACTCCACACAAGTCATCTACATTGGTTTGGGTCTGATCGGTCAAAAACTCAGGGACAAGTTTGCGAAGAAAGGTTTCTATCAATATCTGCGATAACTCACAAACCATTTGATCGACAGAAGTTGTTCTAGAGGCAAAGTTGTTTAGAATAAGGAGATCTATCATATAATACAAATAGTTTGGTTATACTTCAAGTGTCACATGATACACAAATGTTTAAGCACTACTAAAGCGTTATTTCGCCCCCCGGTGGCCAAATGAGTTCACATTTCTTACAGACCTTAAGGACCTTGAGATGAATAAGCCCAGCGAGTGTCGTTTTGATCGGCCTCCGTTTACCCGGTGTAATGAGTGCTCAAAATTCATTGGCCAATGGCGGCCATGTTTTTTGACATACGTCAATGTCCTTTTAGATATTCATGAAGCATGAGACAAAGACCCACCATACCAATTATCAAGTCATTCGGGCAAAGGGTTGCGTAGTTATAGCCATTTTCTAGCTCATTCAAATTATAGCGCCACCTAGTGGCCAAACGCCACATTTTTTTTATTATAACTCCGGACTGAGGGTCTACACATATGTTCCAAGCCCCATGAAGATATCTCAAACAGTTCACGAGTTATGGCCATTTTAGCTAAATATGCCACTTCCGGTTTGGACGTTTTAGCGCCACCTAGCGGCCGTGAGCAGAAAATTCAACTTTTTTTCGATAACTATTTACATTCACACTCCACAGAATTCATCAACGTTGGTTTGGTTTCGATAGGGCAAAAATCCAGGGACTAGTTCATTTTTTTTTTTTTTCATAAAATGCAAATTAGCGAAAAAATTTGCATACCGGAAATGAAATCGGAGATATACGTTTTTTAAGTTTTGAGCCAGTGATTACACTGATATAAGACACTTGGGTGTGCGACCAATGGTTTAGGAGTATAAGGCGCAAACGCGCTTTTCATCGTTGTAGCGCCACCTATGGGCCGATTTGGCTGGCTCCGTGTATCTGAGTAGCGACAAGGACTACTACCATCTGACCAAGTCTCAGCTCTGTCGGTCTTACGGTTTGGGCTGCAGCATCAGTTTTAGGGCAGAATAATAATAAGAATTAAAGCTGCAAGCAGCCTTTAAGCGGGTTTCGAGTATTTATGCCAGTCAATGGAGCAGTGCATCCACGAACAGTGTAAGGGGTCAGACCCCAACGAACCCACGACGGATCAAACTCCCACCAACACAGAAAAATTATAGAAATTATCAGTATCAGCTCAAAGAAGCGTTGCATGCTTACACACTCATGACTAGCTGTTTTCTCTCAATCAAACAACAAAATAAACTAATTCAAAGTTGGTTGGTGTCAGGTAATGGTATCATAAAATACTGCCTGCAGGCATAGCCTTTATCCCCTAGCAGGATTCCATCATAGTCACCTATATAATAGAAAAATGCAGTTCTGTTAGGCCCAAAATTAGTAATCCAGTTAGTTTGTAAAGTCTATTTGACTTGCCACGTCCAAATAATGTGCATAACTCTCCGATACTTGAGTCGTGAACAGAGCCTGGCCATTTCGCCACCAGATTTATAATGTGGAACATAGTCACACACCATCTAAGAGATGTGTTGTATAATTGAATACATTCCCTTGAATAATTATCAAACTAAATGTTATGAATGTTTACTGGCATGGTCATTTCATAATCTTTATGATCAATTATAATGTACCTGCAATAGAGAATTTAGAAATTGCTTAAAAAAATCAAAGAACTAGTTAGCAAAAGTCAGTTTTAAACACCATCACCGATAACTCGTGAACCGTTTGTGTGACATCAATGGATCAAGAGGCAAAGTTGTTCAGAATGAAGAGGAGGACTATTAAATGATATCATTAGTTTGTGTAAGTGTCAAATGTCATGTGATACACAATTGTTTAAGATATGAGATACACGTCAATTTTGCCATTTTTACTGTTTTAGCGCCACCTAGTGTCCAAACGCTACCTCCTTTTTTTACGTGACCTCGGAGTGATGGTCTACACATATCAACTGAGCCCCATGATGATATGTTAAGCCCTTCTGGATTTATGGCCATTTTAATGTGATAGGATCTGCCCATTTTAAGTTTTGGCATCCCTAAGCAACGGTGAAAAGAAATTTCAACTTTTTTTCAATGATTATTTACATTCACACTCCACAGAAGTCATCTGCATTGGTTTGGTTCCGATCGGTTGAAAAACCAGGAACTAGTTCGCGAAAGTAGGTTTTTGACATCATCAGCGATAACTCACGAACCGTTTGATCGACAGAAGCATGTCCAGAGGCAAAGTTGTTCAGAATGAGAAGAGCAATCTTATGATACCAATAGTTTCATTATATGTCAAATGTCACGTGATACAGAATTGTTTATGCACTCCAAAAGCGCTATTTCGCCCCCCGGTGGCCAAATGAGTTCACATTTCTTACAGACCTTAAAGACCGTGAGACGAATAAGCCCAGCGAGTGTCGTTTTGATCGGCCTCCGTTTACCCGGTATAATGAGTGCTCACATTTAATTGACCGATGGCAGACTTGTTTTTTGAGATACGCCAAAGTCCTTTTATATAGTCAAGGTTCATGACACAAAGACACACCATACCAAATAATATGTCGATCGGGCAAACGGTTGCGTAGTTATAGCCCTTTTCGAGTTCTTTGCTATTATAGCGCCACCTAGTGGCCAAACACCGAGTTTTTTTTATTGTGACCCCAGACTGAGGGTCTACACATATGGTCTAAGCCCCGTGAAGATATCTCAAACCGTTCTCTAGGTATAGCCATTTTAATGAAATAGGCTACTTCCGGGTTTGACGTTTTGATGCCCCCTAGCGACCCTGAATCGAAATTTCAACTTTTTTTCAATGAATATTTACATTCACACTCCACAGAATTTATCAGCGTTGGTTTGGTTCCGATCGGGCAAAAATCCAGGGACTAGTTCATTTTTTTTTTTTTTCCTAAAATGCAAATTAGCGGGAAAATTTGCATACCGGAAATGAAATCGGGGATATACGTTTTTTAGGTTTTGAGCCAATGATTACAATGATATAAAACACTTGGGTGTGCGACAAACGGTTTAGGAGTAACGAGCGTTAACGTGCGCAAACACGCTTTTCATCGCTGTAGCGCCACCTATGGGCCGATTTGGCTGGGTCACTGTATCTGAGTAGCCTGCACAGATACAACCAAATGACCAAGTGTCGAGTTTCTACGACTTACGGTTTGGGCTGGGCGACCGGTTTTATGGCGGAAAAATAATAATAATAATTAAAGCTGCAAGCAGCATTTAGCGGGTTCGAGCAGTCTAAGGCCTCTATTGGCCTTGCCATTGTCAACTAGGCTCAGGAATGGCACCGTAACAAATCCACAACGAATGACACTCTTCCACACCAAGAAATATGACAGAAACGGTTGGTAACTTTTAATACAGACCATGCATGCGTACACTTGTATGCAAAAACGGGCGTAAACCGATAATACCTAAGGGACGAGTGCAATAAACCATTTCTCATGTCTCTATGATGATTTGTTGCAGAGATAGAGATCTTGCTAAACGGTTGCTAAGCTAACCTGTTCGGTTGCCATGGGTGTCAATTAATACCTGTCAATTAATAACACATCAAACCACAAGCCAAACGAACCAAGCCCCGTGTCTTTATAATATTCTACTGCAGAGATGTAGTTCTGGCTAGACGATTGCAAAAAATAATCTGTTTGGTTGCTAAGGGCGTGGCTTGGCAGCTGTCAATTGATAAAGAATGAAGCCATTAGCAAAACAAAGCAACTCCTGTGTCTCTAAAACATTCTATTGCAACTATATAGGTCTTTTTTTTAATACAATGCACATTCTTCAAAATAGCTTATTTTGTGTTCTGAAGAATTGATAAAAAAAATACGACCAATTTAAATAGATAATTGATTCACATTCATGGTCTGCAACAATATTCCAGAAGACCTTGCCATTTAAGTGATGCTTATTTGGTTGAGTCTGGTGACTCTGAAGGCCATTGGAGTACAGTGAGCTCATTATCATGTTTAAGAAACCAGTTTGAGATCATTTGAGCTTTCTGACATGGTCCATTTTTTACTGCTGGAAGTAGCCATCAAAACATGGACATGGTTGGCAACAATCCTCAGGTGGTATGTGTTATCTAATATATCCCATACCATATATCCAATTGTTTCTCCATTTTGATGCTCGGTTTGAACTTCAGCAAGTGTGTTTACCACGTCTAGAAGCCAAAATGGATTGAGTTTATGCTATGTGACTGGCTGATTAGCAATTTGATTAGCAAATGATGTATTTATTAAAGACAAGTTTAAAATAGTAATTTTAAATGTATGATATTTCACCTTTTTGACTGTTGTGAAGGCATGCCTCTTCCGATAAGGATCACATGTTGCATGCTTGTTTTGTGTCATAATATGTATAATAGTACTTAATGGCAAGTCAGTTGGATTAATTATTAAGGAGTAGCGACCTTCACCGTACTCGATTCACGCTAATATCAAAAAGGACACTGTTATGGTCACAAAACTAAAAACACTCAACATGTTTTTGATGATTATTGACCTAGAGAATCTGAAAAAATGTACTGTGGTGGAAATTTTGAAATTGCTTGAAAATCCTTGAACAAGTTTGCAAAAGTAGTTTTTTACATCATAACCAATAAGTCACAAACAATTTGATAGACATCAATGGTTCAAGAGGCAAAGTTGTTATGAATGAGGAGATCTATCGTTTGATATCAATAGTTTGTGTATTACTCAAATGACATGTGACACAGAGTTGTCTAGGCCACCAAAAGATATGTACATTTGGCCATTTTTACTGTTATAGCGCCACCTAGTGTCCAAACACCACGTTATTTTGTAGGTGACCTCGGAGTGATGATCTACATATATTTCCCGAGGCATATGATGATATGTTAAGCCGTTCTGGATTTATGGCCATTTAAATGTGATAGGCTCCACCCATTCTTTTATTTTGGCGCCCCTAAGCGACCGTGAAAGGAAATTTCTACTTTTTTTCAATAATTATTTACAAACACTTCCCACAGAAGTCATCTTCATTGTTTTGGTTCCGATCAGTCGAAAATCCAACGACTAGTTTGCGAAGGTAGGTTTTTGACCTCATCAGCGATAACTCACAAACTGTTCGATTGACAGAAGTTGTTCCAGAGGCAAAGTTGCTCAGAATGAAGAGTACTATCATATGATATCAATAGTTTCTGTATATGTCAAATGTCACGTGATACACAATTGTTTAAGCACTCCTAAAGCGTTATTTCGCCCCCCGGTGGCCGAATGAGTTCACATTTCTTACAGACCTTAAAGACCATGAGACGAATAAGCCCAGCGAGCGTCGTTTTGTTCGGCCTCCGTTAACCCGGTCTAATAAGTGCTCAAACTTCATTGGCCAATGGCGGCCATGTTTTTTAAGATACGCCAATGTCCTTTTAGATATTCATGTAGAATGAGACAAAGACACACCATACCAAATAATAAGTCATCGGGCAAACTGTTGCGTAGTTATGGCCATTTTCTAGCTCATTCAAATTATAGCGCCACCTAGTGGCCAAACGCAGCATTTTTTTTACCTTGACCCCGGATTGAGGGTCTACACATATGTTCCAAGCCCCATGAAGATATCTCAAACAGTTAAGGAGTTATGGCCATTTTAGTTCAATATGTTACTTCCGTTTTGGACATTTTTGCACCCTCTAGCGATGGGGGATGAAAATTTCAACTTTTTTTTAATAATTATTCATATTCACACTCCACAGAACTCATCAGCGTTGGTTTGGTTCCAATAGGGCAAAAATCCAGGGACTAGTTCATTTTTGATTTTTTTCATAAAATGCTAATTAGCGAAAAAATTTGCATACCGGAAATGAAATCAGAGATATACGTTTTTTAAGTTTTGAGCCAGTGATTACACTGATATAAGACACTTGGGTGTGCGACAAACGGTTTAGGAGTAACAAGCGTTAACGTGTTCGGCATCGCTGTAGCGCCACCTATGGGCCAATTTGGCTGGTTCCGTGTATCTGAGTAGCGACAAGGACTACTACCATCTGACCAAGTCTCAGCTCTGTCGGTCTTACGGTTTGGGCTGCACGATCAGTTCTAGGGAAGAAGTATAATAATAAATATAGCTGCAAGCAGCAATCATCGGGTTCGAGCAGTCTAAGGGGACTAAGGTCGACTGCCTTCGCTGACTACGGTCAGGAATCGCACCATAACACATCCGCAACGGATGACACTTACTTATAACCAGAAAAATGAAAGAAGTGGTCACCAACGGTTAATACAGACCACGCATGCTTACACTCGTATGCAAAAACAGGTTTAAACCGATAATACCTGAGGGACGAGTGAAATTAACCAATTCTCATGTCTCTACAATGTTCAGTTCCAGAGATATAGGTCTAGCTTAATGGTTGCTAAGTTAACCTGTTTAGTTCCTATGGATGTGGCATGGCACCTGCCACACATTATGATAGACGTGTATAAAAAAAGCTTAAGGCTTAAGGCCAGGAGCATCTTAAATAGATACATTGATTCACATTCATAATATTCTAGAATGCTGTGGCATTTAAATTATGCTTAATTTTATAAAAACACCTCACATAATACAGTATATCCCATTTTGATGTTTGGTTGGGACTTCAGGAAGTCATGTTTACCATGTCTAAATGCCTAAATGCATTGAGTTGCTACCATGTGATTGGCTGAGAAGCAATTTGGGTTTACATGCAATTAAACTGGTTTTATCTAATAAAGGTGTGTTGTATATATATATATCAACACAGCATCATAAAAGCAGCCAGACATTTGCTATATTTATAGATGTGTAAATATGGAGAAACGTTTAATGTGTAGTACATTTTATTTCTAACACTGTCTTCCTGTCAGACACATTTCATTCCACACACATGCACAATCTCAATCACACACGGCACACAGAACTATACAGTACATGCACACTCTTATTATACAGAGAGACATAATATCCATAAATACACACACACACAAACACAGAATATGAAATACATGCACACGTATGCACATATAATACACACTGCAGTGCACGATAAGGCGCTACAGTGGACAGTGCATTGAACTACATGCATTGTGATCTGTTGACTGTAAAAAAGCCATTGAAATGAATGATATTTCACCTTTTTGACTGTTATGAAGGCATGCCTCTTCCGATGACCTTCACATTTTGCATGATTGTTTTGTGTCACAATATGTAAAATAGCACTCAATGGCAAGGCAGTTGGATTATTTCTTAAGGAGCAGCAAGCTTTCAGGTAGACTTTTGAGGTTAATATAATAAAGGACCCATGTTATGGTCACACAAATGAAAAAGTTCAACATGTCTTTGATAATTATTTATCTAGAGAGTCCAGAGAATTGTACTGTGGTGGAAATTTTGAAATTGCATGAAAGACCTAAAATTAGTATGCAAAAGTACATCTTTTTCATCATCACCGATTACTCGCGAACCATTTGATTGACATCAATGGATCAAGAGGCAAAGTTGTTCAGAATGAGGAGAACTATCATATGATATCATTAGTTTGTGTAAATGAAAAAAATGTCACTTGATACACAATTGTTTAAGCAAAGAAATACACTTAAATTTGACCATTTTTAATGTTATAGTGCCACCTAGTGTCCAAACGCCACGATCTCTTGTAGGTGACCTCGGAGTGATGGTAAACACATATTTCCCGAGCCCCATGATGATATGTTAAGCCGTTCTGGATTTATGGCCATTTAAATGTGATAGGCTCCGCCCATTTTTTTATTTTGGCGCGCCTAAGCGACCGTGAAAGGAAATTTCTACTTTTTTTCGATAATTATTTCCAATAACTTTCCACAGAAGTCATCTGCATTGTTTTGGTTCCGATCGGTTGAAAAACCAACAACTAGTTCGCGAAAGTAGGTTTTCAACATCATCAGCGATAACTCATGAACCGATCCATCGACAGATATGGTTGAAGAGGCAAAGTGGCTCAGAAAAAGGAGTCCTATTATATGATATTAATAGTTTGGGTATATGTCAAATATCACGTGATACACAGTTGTTCATGCACTCCAGAAGCGTTATTACGCCCCCCGGTGGCCGAATGAGTTCATGTTTCTTACAGACCTTCAGGACCATGAGACAAATAAGCCCAGTGAGTGTCGTTTTGATCGGCCTCCGTTAACCCGGTGTAATGAGTGCTCAAACTTCATTGACGAATGGTGGCCATGTTTTTTAAGATACGCCAATGTCCTTTTGGATATTCATGTAGAATGAGACAAAGACACACCATACCAAATAATAAGTCAATCGGGCAAACTGTTGCGTAGTTATAGCCATTTTCTAGCTCATTCAAATTATAGCGCCACCTAGTTGCCAAACGCCGCATTTTTTTTATTATGACCCCGGACTGAGGGTCTACACATATGCTCCAAGCCCCATGAAGATATCTTAAACAGTTCAGGAGTTATGGCCATTTTAGTTCAATATGTAACTTCCGTTTTGGACATTTTTGCGCCCTCTAGCGATGGGGGATGAAAATTTCAACTTTTTTTAAATAATTATTCATATTCACACTCCACAGAACTCATCAGCGTTGGTTTGGTTCCAATAGGGCAAAAATCCAGGGACTAGTTCATTTTTTTTTTTTTTCATAAAATGCTAATTAGCGAAAAATCTATAATGGCGGAAATGAAATCGGAGATATACGTTTTTTAAGTTTTGAGCCAGTGATTACACTGATATAAGACACTTGGGTGTGCGACAAACGGTTTCGGAGTAACAAGCGCAAACGCGTTTGGTATTGCTATAGCGCCACCTATGGGTCGATATGGCTGGCTCCGTGTATCTGAGTAGCGACAAGGACTACTACCATCTGACCAAGTCTCAGCTCTGTCGGCCTTACGGTTTGGGCTGCAGTATCAGTTTTATGGCAGAATAATAATAAGAAGAAGAATAATAAAACCAACAAATACAATAGGTTTCTAGCCCTTCGGGCTCGAACCCTAATTAAAGCTGCAAGCAGCATTTAGCGGGTTCGAGCAGTCTAAGGCCTCTATTGGCCTTGCCATTGTCAACTAGGCTCAGGAATGGCACCGTAACAAATCCACAACGAATGACACTCTTCCACACCAAGAAATATGACAGAAACGGTTGGTAACTTTTAATACAGACCATGCATGCGTACACTCGTATGCAAAAACGGGCGTAAACCGATAATACCTAAGGGACGAGTGCAATAAACCATTTCTCATGTCTCTATGATGATTTGTTGCAGAGATAGAGATCTTGCTAAACGGTTGCTAAGCTAACCTGTTCGGTTGCCATGGGTGTCAATTAATACCTGTCAATTAATAACACATCAAACCACAAGCCAAACGAACCAAGCCCCGTGTCTTTATAATATTCTACTGCAGAGATGTAGGTCTGGCTAGACGATTGCAAAAAATAATCTGTTTGGTTGCTAAGGGCGTGGCTTGGCAGCTGTCAATTGATAAAGAATGAAGCCATTAGCAAAACAAAGCAACTCCTGTGTCTCTAAAACATTCTATTGCACATATATAGGTCTTTTTTTTAATACAATGCACATTCTTCAAAATAGCTTATTTTGTGTTCTGAAGAATTGATAAAAAAAATACGACCAATTTAAATAGATAATTGATTCACATTCATGGTCTGCAACAATATTCCAGAAGACCTTGCCATTTAAGTGATGCTTATTTGGTTGAGTCTGGTGACTCTGAAGGCCATTGGAGTACAGTGAGCTCATTATCATGTTTAAGAAACCAGTTTGAGATCATTTGAGCTTTCTGACATGGTCCATTTTTTACTGCTGGAAGTAGCCATCAAAACATGGACATGGTTGGCAACAATCCTCAGGTGGTATGTGTTATCTAATATATCCCATACCATATATCCAATTGTTTCTCCATTTTGATGCTCGGTTTGAACCTCAGCAAGTGTGTTTACCACGTCTAGAAGCCAAAATGGATTGAGTTTATGCTATGTGACTGGCTGATTAGCAATTTGATTAGCAAATGATGTATTTATTAAAGACAAGTTTAAAACAGTAATTTTAAATGTATGATATTTCACCTTTTTGACTGTTGTGAAGGCATGCCTCTTCCGATAAGGATCACATGTTGCATGCTTGTTTTGTGTCATAATATGTATAATAGTACTTAATGGCAAGTCAGTTGGATTAATTATTAAGGAGTAGCGACCTTCACCGTACTCGTTTCACGCTAATATAATAAAGGACCCTGTTATGGTCACAAAACAAAAAAAACTCAACATGTTTTTGATGATTATTGACCTAGAGAGTCCAGAGAAATGTACTGTGGTGGAAATTTTGAAATTGCTTGAAAATCCTTGAACAAGTTTGCAAAAGTAGGTTTTTTACATCATCACCAATAAGTCACAAACCATTTGATAGACATCAATGGTTCAAGAGGCAAAGTTGTTATGAATGAGGAGATCTATCGTTTGATATCAATAGTTTGTGTATTAGTCAAATGTCACGTGACACACCGTTGTCTAGGCCACCAAAAGACATGTACATTTAGCCATTTTTACTATTATAGCGCCACCTAGTGTCCAAACGCCACGTTATTTTGTATGTGACCTCGGAGTGATGGTCTACATATATTTCCCGAGGCATATGATGATATGTTTAGCTGTTCTGGATTTATGGCCATTTAAATGTGATAGGCTCCACCCATTTTTTTATTTTGGCGCCCCTAAGCGACCGTGAAAGGAAATTTTAACTTTTTTTCAATAATTATTTACAAACACTTCCCAAAGAAGTCATCTGCATTGTTTTGGTTCCGATCGGTCGAAAATCCAACGACTAGTTCGCGAAAGTAGGTTTTTGACATCATCAGCAATAACTCACGAACCGTTCGATCGATAGAAGTTGTTCCAGAGGCAAAGTTGCTCAGAATGAAGAGTACTATCATATGATACCAATAGTTTCTGTATATGTCAAATGTCACGTGATACACAATTGTTTAAGCACTCCTAAAGCGTTATTTCGCCCCCCGGTGGCCGAATGAGTTCACATTTCTTACAGACCTTAAAGACCATGAGACGAATAAGCCCAGCGAGCGTCGTTTTGTTCGGCCTCCGTTAACCCGGTCTAATAAGTGCTCAAACTTCATTGGCCAATGGCGGCCATGTTTTTTAAGATACGCCAATGTCCTTTTAGATATTCATGTAGAATGAGACAAAGACACACCATACCAAATAATAAGTCAATCGGGCAAACTGTTGCGTAGTTATGGCCATTTTCTAGCTCATTCAAATTATAGCGCCATCTAGTGGCCAAACGCCACTGTCTTTTTATTGTGACCCCGGACTGAGGGTCTACACATGTGTTCCAAGCCCCATGAAGATATCTCAAACAGTTCAGGAGTTATGGCCATTTTAGCTAAATATGTTACTTCCGGTTTGGATGTTTTAGCGCCACCTAGCGACCGTGAATTGAAAATTGAACTTTTTTTTAATAATTATTCATATTCACACTCCACAGAACTCATCAGCGTTGGTTTGGTTCCAATAGGGCAAAAATCCAGGGACTAGTTCATTTTTTTTTTTTTTCATAAAATGCTAATTAGCGAAAAATCTATAATGGCGGAAATGAAATCGGAGATATACGTTTTTTAAGTTTTGAGCCAGTGATTACACTGATATAAGACACTTGGGTGTGCGACAAACGGTTTCGGAGTAACAAGCGCAAACGCGTTTGGTATTGCTATAGCGCCACCTATGGGTCGATATGGCTGGCTCCGTGTATCTGAGTAGCGACAAGGACTACTACCATCTGACCAAGTCTCAGCTCTGTCGGCCTTACGGTTTGGGCTGCAGTATCAGTTTTATGGCAGAATAATAATAAGAAGAAGAATAATAAAACCAACAAATACAATAGGTTTCTAGCCCTTCGGGCTCGAACCCTAATTAAAGCTGCAAGCAGCATTTAGCGGGTTCGAGCAGTCTAAGGCCTCTATTGGCCTTGCCATTGTCAACTAGGCTCAGGAATGGCACCGTAACAAATCCACAACGAATGACACTCTTCCACACCAAGAAATATGACAGAAACGGTTGGTAACTTTTAATACAGACCATGCATGCGTACACTCGTATGCAAAAACGGGCGTAAACCGATAATACCTAAGGGACGAGTGCAATAAACCATTTCTCATGTCTCTATGATGATTTGTTGCTGAGATAGAGATCTTGCTAAACGGTTGCTAAGCTAACCTGTTCGGTTGCCATGGGTGTCAATTAATACCTGTCAATTAATAACACATCAAACCACAAGTCAAACGAACCAAGCCCCGTGTCTTTATAATATTCTACTGCAGAGATGTAGGTCTGGCTAGACGATTGCAAAAAATAATCTGTTTGGTTGCTAAGGGCGTGGCTTGGCAGCTGTCAATTGATAAAGAATGAAGCCATTAGCAAAACAAAGCAACTCCTGTGTCTCTAAAACATTCTATTGCACATATATAGGTCTTTTTTTTAATACAATGCACATTCTTCAAAATAGCTTATTTTGTGTTCTGAAGAATTGATAAAAAAAATACGACCAATTTAAATAGATAATTGGTTCACATTCATGGTCTGCAACAATATTCCAGAAGACCTTGCCATTTAAGTGATGCTTATTTGGTTGAGTCTGGTGACTCTGAAGGCCATTGGAGTACAGTGAGCTCATTGTCATGTTCAAGAAACCAGTTTGAGATCATTTGAGCTTTCTGACATGGTCGATTTTTTTTACTGCTGGAAGTAGCCATCAAAACATGGACATGGTTGGCAACAATCCTCAGGTGGTATGTGTTATCTAATATATCCCATACCATATATCCAATTGTTTCTCCATTTTGATGCTCGGTTTGAACTTCAGCAAGTGTGTTTACCACGTCTAGAAGCCAAAATGGATTGAGTTTATGCTATGTGACTGGCTGATTAGCAATTTGACTAGCAAATGATGTATTTATTAAAGACAAGTTTAAAATAGTAATTTTAAATGTATGATATTTCACCTTTTTGACTGTTGTGAAGGCATGCCTCTTCCGATAAGAATCACATGTTGCATGCTTGTTTTGTGTCATAATATGTATAATAGTACTTAATGGCAAGTCAGTTGGATTAATTATTAAGGAGTGGTGACCTTCACCACACTCGTTTCACGCTAATATAATAAAGGACCCTGTTATGGTCACAAAACAAAAAAACTCAACATGATTTTGATGATTATTGACCTAGAGAGTCCAGAGAAATGTACTGTGGTGGAAATTTTGTAATTGCTTGAAAATCTTTGAACAAGTTTGCAAAAGTAGGTTTTATACATCATCACCAATAACTCACAAACCATTTGATAGACATCAATGGTTCAAGAGGCAAAGTTGTTATGAATGAGGAGATCTATCGTTTGATATCAATAGTTTGTGTATTAGTCAAATGTCACATGACACAAAGTTGTCCAGGCCACCAAAATACATGTACATTTTGCCTTTTTTAATGTTTTAGCGCCACCTAGTATCCAAACGCCACCTTCCTTTGTATGTGACCTTGGAGTGATGGTCTACACATATCATCTGAGCCCCATGATGATATGTTAAGCCGTTCTGGATTTATGGCCATTTTAATGTGATAGGCTCAGACCATTTTAAGTTTTGGCGTCCCTAAGCAGCGGTGAAAGAAAAATTTCAACTTTTTTTCAATGATTATTTACATTCACACTCCACAGAAGTCATCTGCATTGGTTTGGTTCCGATCGGTTGAAAAACCAGGAACTAGTTCGCGAAAGTAGGTTTTTGACATCATCAGCGATAACTCACGAACCGTTTGATCGATAGAAGTTGTTCCAGAGGCAAAGTTGCTCAGAATGAAGAGTACTATCATATTATAACCATAGTTTGGGTAAATGTCAAATATCACGTGATACACAGTTGTGCATGCACTCCAAAAGCGCTATTACGCCCCCCGGTGGCCGAATAAGTTCATGTTTCTTACACACCGTCAGGACCATGAGACAAATAAGCCCAGTGAGTGGCGTTTTGATCGGCCTCCGTTAACCCGGCGTAATGAGTGCTCAAACTTCATCGACCAATGGCGGCCATGTTTTTTGATATACGCCAATGTCCATTTAGATATTTATGTAGAATGAGACAAAGACACACCATACCAAATAATAAGTCAATCGGGCAAACTGTTGCGTAGTTATAGACATTTTCTAGCTCATTCAAATTATAGCGCCATCTAGTGGCCAAACGCCACTGTTTTTTTATTGTGACCCCGGACTGAGGGTCTACACATGTGTTCCAAGCCCCATGAAGATATCTCAAACAGTTCAGGAGTTATTGTCATTTTTGCTAAATATGTTACTTCCGGTTTGGATGTTTTAGCGCCACCTAGCGACCGTGAATTGAAAATTGAACTTTTTTTTAATAATTATTCATATTCACACTCAACAGAATTCATCAACGTTGGTTTGTTTTCGATAGGGCAAAAATCCAGGGACTAGTTCATTTTTTTTTTTTTTCATAAAATGCTAATTAGCGAAAAATCTATAATGGCGGAAATGAAATCGGAGATATACGTTTTTCAAGTTTTGAGCCAGTGATTACACTGATATAAGACACTTGGGTGTGCGACAAACGGTTTCGGAGTAACAAGCGCAAACGCGTTTGGTATTGCTATAGCGCCACCTATGGGTCGATATGGCTGGCTCCGTGTATCTGAGTAGCGACAAGGACTACTACCATCTGACCAAATCTCAGTTCTGTCGGCCTTACGGTTTGGGCTGCAGTATCAGTTTTATGGCAGAATAATAATAAGAAGAAGAATAATAAAACCAACAAATACAATAGGTTTCTAGCCCTTCGGGCTCGAACCCTAATAAAAATCCTTACAAAAACAATAGGTTTTCAGCACTTCGTGCTCGAAACCCTAATAAAAATCCTTACAAAAACAATAGGTTTTCAGCACTTCGTGCTCGAAACCCTAATAAAACTAACAAATATAGCTGCAAGCAGCAATCATCGGGTTCGAGCAGTCCAAGGCGTCTAAGGGGTCGACTAGGCTCGGGAATCGCACCATTACAATCCACGACGGATGTCACTCTCCCACACCAAGAAAAATGACGGAACAATGACAGCCATGTGACTGGTTGAGTCACATGGCGTAATAAACGTTTGTTATGTACATAAATACAGCATCTTACAACCAGCCAGACATGTGCTATATTTATAAATGTATAAATAAGGACCAATGTTTAATGTTTAATACATTTAATTTTTATCACTGTCGTATTGTGAGACAGATTTCATTCCACACACATGCACAGTCTCAATCACACACGACACACAGAAGTATAAAGTACATTCACACTCTTATGAAACAGAGAGAAATTATATCCATAAATACACACACATACACACACAGAACATGTAATACATACGCACGTATGCACACATAATATAATATACAATAAGCCGCTACAGTGGAACTACATGCATTGTGATCTGTTGACTATAAAAAAGCCATTGAAATGAATGATATTTCGTCTTTTTGACTGTTATGAAGGCATGCCTCTTCCGATGACCTTCACATTTTGCATGCTTGTTTAGTGTCATAAGATGTATAATAATCCTTAATGACAAATCAGTTGGATTATTCATTAAGGAGGAGTGAGCTTTCAGGTGTACTTTTGAGGTTAATATAATAATGGACCTGTTATGGTCACACAAATGAAAAAGTTCAACATGTTCTTGATAATTATTTATCAAGAGAGTCCAGAGAATTGTACTGTGGTGAAAATTTGGAAATTTCAAGAAAGACCTAAAATTAGTATGCAAAAGTATGTCTTTAACATAATCACCAATAACTTGCCAACTGTTTGATTGATATCAATGGATCAAGAGGCAAAGTTGTTCAGAATGAGGAGAACTATCATATGATATCATTAGTTTGTGTAAATGTAAAATGTCACGTGATAAACAACTGCTTAAGCAATGAAATACGCATCAATTTTGCATTTTTTTGCTGTTATAACGCCAGCTAGTGTCCAAACGCCACGTTCTTTTGTGGGTGACCTCGGAGTAATGGTCTACACATATGTTCCGAGGCCCATGATGATATGTTAAGCCGTTCTGGATTAATAGGCATTTTAATTTGATAGGCTCCGCCCATTTTTTTTATTTTGGCGGCCCTATTCAACCAGGAAAGAAAATTTGAACTTTTTTTGGATAATTATTTACCTTCACACTCCACACAAGTCATCTACATTGGTTTGGGTCTGATCGGTCGAAAAACCAACGACTAGTTTGCGAAATTAGGTTTTTAACATCATCAGCAATAACTCACGAACAGTTTGATCGACAGAAGTGGTTCAAGAGGCAAAGTGGCTCAGAAAAAGGAGTCCTATCATATGATATGAACAGTTTGAGTGTATGTCAAATATCACGTGATACACAGTTGTGCATGCACTCCAAAAGCGCTATTACGCCCCCCGGTGGCCGAATAAGTTCATGTTTCTTAAAGACCTTCAGGACCATGAGACAAATAAGCCCAGTGAGTGGTGTTTTGATCGGCCTCCGTTAACCCGTTGTAATGAGTGCTCAAACTTCATCGACCAATGGCGGCCATGTTTTTTAAGATACGCCAATGTCCTTTTAGATATTCATGTAGAATGAGACAAAGACACACCATACCAGATAATAAGTCAATCGGGCAAACTGTTGCGTAGTTATAGCCATTTTCTAGCTCATTCAAATTATAGCGCCATCTAGTGGCCAAACGCCACTGTTTTTTTATTGTGACCCCGGACTGAGGGTCTACACATATGTTCCAAGCCCCATGAAGATATCTCAAACAGTTCAGGAGTTATGCCCATTTTAGTTAAATATGTCACTTCCGGTTTGGACGTTTTAGCGCCACCTAGCGGCCATGAATTAAAAATTCAACTTTTTTTTGATAGTTATTTACATTCACACTCATCAGAATACATCAACGTTGGTTTGGATCCGATAGGGCACAAATCCAGGGACTAGTTCATTTTTTATTTTTTTCATAAAATGCAAATTAGCGAAAAAATTTGCATACCGGAAATGAAATCGGAGATATACGTTTTTTAAGTTTTGAGCCAATGATTACACTGATATAAAACACTCGGGTGTGCGACAAACGGTTTATGGGTTGCGCAAGCCAACGCGTGCGGCATCGCTGTAGCGCCACCTATGGGCCGATTTGGCTGGTTCCGTGTATCTGAGTAGCGACAAGGACTACTACCATCTGACCAAGTCTCAGCTCTGTCGGTCTTACGGTTTGGGCTGCACGATCAGTTTTAGGGAAGAAGTATAATAATAATAATAAAACATACAAATACAATAGGTTTCTAGCCCTACGGGCTCGAACCCTAAATACAATAGGTTTCTAGCCCTTCGGGCTCGAACCCTAAATATATTAGATGATCTGAGATGAGTCGAACTGAGAACAGAGACAAGTGGACAAACAAATGACACCAAAATAGGAAAAATATGATGAGTAACAACCAGAACAAAGGAAACAAAAAACGAAAATATTTCAGATTACCTGAGATGATAAGAAATGAGAACAGATGCCAAAGAAGAACATTTTGGTCCCACAAAGAACCTTTAACATTTGTAGAACCTTTCTGTTTCACAGAAGGTTCTTTGTGGTGAAAAAAGGTTCTTCAGATTATAAAAAGCAAGAAAGAGATGGTTCTTCAAAGAATCTATGGCCGAATGGTTCTTTGTGGAACCAAAAATGGTCTTCTTTGCCATCGCTGTGGAGAACCTTTATTTTTAAGAGTGAACAAGAGACACAGATAAAAACAAGAGAACAGATAAGACAAGCAAAGCAAGAAGAGAACAGATAAGAAGAGAAGAGAAGAAACAAGAAGAGAACAGATGAGAAGAAACAAGAAGAGAACATGTGATTACAAAAAGAGTAGAAATGTAAAAAAGATGAGACGAGAAGAAAGGAAGAGAATCAGATGAGACAAGGAACAGTAAAAGTAAAAATGAAAACAATTGAGTTTCAAAAAAGCGAAGACATCCGATGAAAAGAAAACGAGAAGAGAACAGGTAAGATGAGAAGAAACAAGAAGAGAACATGTGATACAAAAAGAGTAGAAAAGTAAACAGATGAGATGAGAAGAAAGGAAGAGAATCAGATAACACAAGGAACAGTAAAAGTAAAAATGAAAATCGTTGAGTTTCAAAAAAACAAATACATCAGATGACAAGACATTGGTAGAAATTCAGACGAGAGAAAACGAGAGGAGAACAAATGACAAAGAAAGAGAAGTCAGAACACACCACTTAAAAGGGAGAAGGAAGAGATGAGTAATGACACGAGATGTGATGAGAACAGACGAGATGACAAATGATGAGAACGGTTAGGGGAGCAAAAGAACGGCAGTGTTGAGGATGGACAGGAGAAAGAGAAGCGAGAGCTGAACTGAGCAAAGAAAGTTCAGTTTGTTACTAAAGCAATTCGAAGACAGATTTGGCCGGCAGATGGTTGGCAGCGCTGTGTTTGTTAAACCAACTGGTCGGGTACATTAGGATGTCGGGGAGCAGCATGCATTGAGTCTCCATTTAGAACAGCCACACGTGGGGGATGGGAAGAGGGGGTGCCGGCCTGGCAAGCTGGTCAGGAAATAACGGGAGCGTTCGCGGAGCGGCCGGGGGAAAAGATAATTAGCCCACGCATGGCCTGCAGTCACACGTACGCACACGCGCTCTATAATGAGACTAGTGGCACTCAGGTATATTTGACACCTCATGCAAATGGAAAGACCTAGAAAAACGCTCATCCCATCACCTCTGCTTGCCTTCCGCTTTGGGTTTATTCTTATCGGCCTAATGAAGTGTACTCTGTTTTCTCTCCCGGTCTGTTCTAGTAGTTGTCAATAACAACAGTATCATTGGCATGGACCCCTGGAAGGCAAAATGCGGTGAGATCATCAAATATTGAGGCAATTAAAACAGGTGTGTTTTAGATAATAAAAAATATTAAACAAAAATAATTATGAAAAATGTTGTTATTTACTCCCTCTCCTGCCATCCCAAATTTATGACTTTATTCTTGCAGTAAGTTTTAAAAAACGAATATTTTTGTTGTAAAATAAATATTTTATATAAAAGAATAATTCAATATAATAATTATAGTAATAATCAAATATGCTATTTTATATCATAAAGGATCATTTTTATATTATCTTCTTATATGGGAGTCAACATAATCCAGAAATCACATAACATGACTCAAGAAAGCAATTCAATATTCTTGAATTCTTCTGAGGTGAAACATTACATTTGTAAAATAATTAAATTTATATTTTGAGCTTATTTAGCGACTGATATGTTGCGTTTCCGTGGCAACATTATAGATGCTTTAAGTTTGTAAATATGCAGATACGTTGATAAAGTCGAACCTCATTGGTTCATTCATGTCTTGTGAACAAATGGCATATGCGTTTAAATAGATCAAATATATAATAATTGATTCAATATCGAAGTGCCACCATATTTGTTCTGTAATGTTTGTATTCAACTGAAGAAACAAAGTTGTGCATTTGGGATGGCACGAGGGTGAGTCAACTGTGATAGAAGTGTCCTTTAAATCTCTTCTAAGTAGAAAATACCCACAAATGTGTGTTCCTCTACATGTCCTTCCTCAAATTACTGGCCACATTATCCATGCAGACTGGTGACTACAGTGCGACTGTGCTAGTGTGTAATGAAGAGGGTCTGCAGTAGCTAATTAAGGCCATTGTGGTTTCTTGCAGACATTGATGGGGATGTGTAATTGGTGGAGTGCAGTCAATCACCTGGATTTTGCTCAGGGCACACGGAGACTAGGTAAACCGCACATGTAGAGGCCTCGGAGGGAAAAACCTGTCTTTTGTTAGCCCTTAATTGAGATGCTAATAGATGGGAACATGCCACACAAAGTTCTTGAGACGTGAGGAGATAGAGAGTGGGAGAGAGAGGATATGAGCGCAGAGGGAGGGGAATGAACGGATCGAGTGATACCCCCTGTGAACAGGTCACAGTGCCCCCTTGTGGTTGCCTCTACCAGACAAATTTCTGACTTCTGCACTCACAGATTGGTGCAAAAAAGCAATTAAATAAGAAATGATGAAGTCATTTTGATGTATATTCCTCAGAAAGACAAGAGATATTTACAAATAAAGAAATCCATAAGTAAATTTACATCTTATGTCTCACACACATTTTGTATCCGATTGTGGACTATTTAGCGATTCAAATTCTACAAATCTCTCCAAAGATTTACTCAATCTCATTTTGATCTCACTGATCTTTTTGATTGACAGTTTGACTGGAACCTAAACGGAGATAAAACAGTAGGTTACATTTGTGATCATGTGCTGATGTCACCTAAAACAATACAGAACAGTTTGTGTAGGAGCTTTGACCATAACACTCCAGTATCTGCTGAGCAGAAACTGTGTTCTGCTCTGGTTCCTCTTCAGCTTACACATCTACAGTATAACTTTTTATTCCTATAGTGAAAACTCACCAAACTTTGCATGCATAAAGGGTCTGCGGCTAATTGCTTTTTGTGCAATTACAGCAGGGATGGGATGTATGGTCGCCTAGCAACTAGCGGTTACATTTGCAATATTCTAAACGTTAGCTTCGCCTTCCTGTCTGAGCTAGAGATTTGACATTTTGCATGAGAGTCTCTCTCCTACTGGGGAACAAATTTGCCTCAAGGACCCATTAGTTCCTCCATGTTTTTTTTGTATTTGACATTTTAGGTAGAATTAAGTACTGGGCTATACTTTTTCATAAAACACTTGTTCAATAGATCTGAGGGTTTTACATATCATCCTGTGTTTTCAGAAGTACCATTTAAAGAGATTTAGTTTCTAGATCCATGAAAACACAAAATCCAGTCTCAAACCCAATTCAGGTCCATATGTTTATACTCTTTTATCTGCTGTATTTTCATCATTCCTGTTTGCAGCTAGTGTAGATTGGTTGTTTTTGGTCAATCCAAAATGGTTGACATGCTCGAGAGAGAAGAAAACAGACTGAAAATAACTGAGTCGAAATGTTGTTTTTGAAGCAATACATTAACACGAGACAAAAGCAGAACAGCATCCATTCAAAGAACATCAGCTCTAAAGGAGCACACTAAAACCTCAGCAGCATAAAATATTCACCGTCCTTCTGAAGTTGGATGTAATTTTATATTAGTGAGGGATAAGCAAAACCAGTGCCGCTGGGCCATCGCAGTCAGTCCTCCCGTACCCCCCCATAAAACAGGCATCCCACTCACAGTTTTCATATCTGCCTCACAGACAAGATTTATGGCGACATCAAATCTTCCCTTACGCAACACAGACGGCCCCCAGCCCAAGATGTGTACCCATCTCCCCCACCATCCCAGCCAATAAGCCACCGTCCCCCCACTTCCAAAAGCTCCCCTCCTCAACCCCCCCTCCCCACCGGACCCCTTCCTGTCCCTCACTCATAATGGACCCAGCTGCCAGTCAGCGCAGGCTTTATTAACCCCTTGCCTTCTGACACTCATTTCATTGTGGCTGGAGGTCAACAGCTGATTAGAACACCAGTGAGGCGGCACTCTACACATGACCTTCGACCCCGGCAGCCTCTCCGTTTGGGCAGCGGGCCAATAGGAGGCAGCGCGGCCTCCCCTGTTGCCATGGAGACATAGCCTGCCAAAGCGCAGATGGCTCAGCATGGGTGGAGTGGGTGGAGAGAGAGAGAGCAGACAATGGAGGATGGAGCGCATAAGTGAGAGGAGGGAAACAGATACGTATGCAGTGGCAGAAAGGCCAGTAGAGGGAGTGTGAGAGCCTGCGAGCATCTAATAACAGAAACACAATGAGAGATGCAGTACTAAATGTAGTACAGATAAAAGCTTCTGACAGCATGCATGTGTTCCCATGTCATATAAGTGTTTTTATAGTTTCAGGTTGAGTTTTTATTTACTTTTTATATTTAAAACATTTCTGTTCTTGCTGTATAAGGATCAAACGATTCAAAACATTTATAAGATGCAATTTAACTTTAGGTTTTTTTACACCCCGTTCACACTTCTTTTAGTATTCCAGAGAACAAAATTGTTCATTTTGGGATTGTTAAGTCAGACGAGTTTGAATGTTAACTATAGCAAGATTTGGCAACACTAAGTGAACACTGTGTCTGACAAGCTAAAGAGGTTTTGCAAAACAAATTTGATTTAGGAGGGATCGACCTTAAGAAAAAAAACACTACCATTCAGTCAATTTGGCCTGATCTCCAGGAGAAAAACACTGGTGTAAAAAATTCACTGCTCCATGAACATGCATTCAAGCGCACAACGTGCCAACTGAAAATGATCCATTTGCCAGAAAAAAACACATCTGAGCCCTCTTCATGCTCATTTTATAACAGAACTATTTAGAAGCAGTACGCCGTAAAGACTCTCACCTTATGTCACAAATCTGTATTTGTAAATTTTGAAGACAAGACAATAAATCAGTTTGCACTGGGCTGGTCTCCGAATAAAACGACCGTGGAAGCATAGTAGGAAAAATGACAATGGTAGTCAAAAGTGCCAAAGAGCTGTTTGCTTTCCTACATTCTTCAAAATATCTTATTTTGTGTTCAATAGAACAAATACATTTACAAAGCAATTTTTCCTACTGTGGTAGTCAATGGTGGCAAAGATCTGTTATGTCACAAGCATTCTGTTTTTATCAGAACAAAGAAATGTATAAGAATTGGAAAAACTTGAGGGTAAATGAAGACAGAACTGTTGAACTGTTCCTTTAAGCAACAAAAAACACAACGTGTTCAATATTGTAGTCATGACTAAAACAGCAGAGCGCTTTAAACGTGACTGAGTTCAAAATATAAGACAGTCTTGAGTGCCATAATGGTTTGAATAAAATTTTTGGTATATGTTTTACAATTCTAAACACTCCAAGAGCGTCAACATTTTAAAAGTGGGTAACTGAACAGAAGGTAGGAAAGCTTCTCAGGCAGATCGGGCAGCAAAAGGTACAGGCCATTGGGGGGGGCATCATCAGCTGGAACCAATGCTGCATGAAGAGACAAATCGCACCCATATGCTTTTCCTATTTCTCTGGCTCCCAAGAGGCGTGCGCCCCTTTTTCATCCACTGGGCTCCAACACGGACTATGTGTCTGTATAAGTGAGTATGTGTGTGCTCGCGTGTGCGTGAACAAATAATCATTCCAATCTATTAAAACAAGCATTTTCGTTGTGAACAGTGAGGTCTTCATTGGTGAGTGTGTGCCTGTGTCCAGTAAGATCTATCCTTCAGAATCAGTTGCCGAGATACCAAATGTACCATACCACAAGAAAAGATATTGAATATTGTGTTCAGCATTCGATCAGAATGGAGCACTAAGCCAAGAGCGCAGCGTGATAAAGACACACCGCACCGTTCATTTGGACCCAGAAAAGGTAGCTGCAGAAACCTTTCGTATCGGCACAAAAGCGGGCGAGATATGTCGGATGTGATGTATGTGCAGAACAAGAGAGGACGCAGGGACAGTCAAGGTTATCTCATCAATAGTCAAATGTGTCTCACGCGACACCGTCTGAGCACGGCTCCTACGACACAGTGTGGTATAGAGAACACTAATTTCATTTCAGACAGACATCCGATCTGAGGGAATGAGAGAACCCGAAAGGGAAACGGCATGAAAAACGAAGTACGATCATACACGAGGGATGGGGGGGAGGGTTTCGAGGAAGAAAATGAGCCTACAGGGGTAGATTAGTAGCTGCAAGAACAACAGTCAGCTTCTATTGTTCCAACAGGCTTCGCTTCGACGGCAAGGGTGGGGTTGTCGGCATGAACCGCATGCGGGTTTCTATCATGTTGCACCACCGAGAGCAAGAAACCTCAATTCCGGATGAGAAAATGGTGTTTCGCAATTATAAAAAAATAAAATGCATAATGCAGAAGGAAGGTTCGCAGTCTACTCCGACAGGCTTTGAACCTCATCGCGCTCGGATTTGGAACCGCCCTACTCTAAGCTGTCTGAAAGACAAGCAGAATTACTATTTCATGTGTAAGATGGCGTTGTAGCTTTGTAGGAATTATTTCGCCTGGTGTGGATTCACAGGTTACCACAGGTAGAATTTCTAACAATATTTGGGGGGGAAATGATGTGTCAACCCCTAAGACTGAATCTCAAAACACCCACAACATGGCTAATGCCATCAATCCACATCACAACCGAGAAAACGTGGCGTTATTCATATCAACAAGCTCAACCCTTTCTTAATCTTTATAATCTATTAAATATGTTTTGAACAGAAACTCGTAGCTTGGAAACTTTTTGGACGCCCATTGTTAAATTAAAAATCTTTGTGAAAACAGGTCCAGAGGTGCGAGTATTCCATTAGCCGAGTCTGCAGTCAACACAATCAACCTTTGTTCTGTACATAAATATGAACTAGCGTGTTAGTTCGTATCACCAGAGGGTCTTTAGATGGGTCACTTCATGCATGGAGGTGAAAGAAATGAAAAGATGCCGTCGAGATACCTTTTGATATTCGTCCTTTGAGTGCGACGCCTGGTCAAGCTGCTCGTGCGTGTATGCGTAGATGGCCGATCGATAGGTCGTACCGACGTCGTTGCCCTGGCGCATTCCTATCGAAGAAAGGGCAGGGCTGTGTTAGCGTTAAAACATTTCTGGAGACATTGTTTGCTGTTTGAAGGAATAAGAACTGATTACAAATATGCGGTCATTATTCACTCACGAATGGTTAATGTAAAATATGAATACTGGTTCGAGGTAACGGACCTTTAATCTTTACCTCCACTGAATTCACACACTTGTTAAAACACCACTTTTGAATACAGATTCAACCTTCCAGAAATGTCAGCTTTTGTGTTCCACAGAAAATAAAAGCATCCAGGTAGTTGTGAATGGCATGAATGTGAATAAATAATGACAGAATTTACATTTTGGGGAGAACAGATCTTTTCCTTTATATGCAAAGTCTTTTTTCTGAACTCTGAATAGACATCTGAGAAGTATAGCAAGGCATTTGATGTAATCATGTGATGTAATCATGCAGCACAGTCACTGACAAGATCTCTGGGTACGAAATTAGCTTCTATTGGCGCTTAGACTCTTGGGAAACAAACTCCCAATCAGGCAGCGGTGAGCCTATCTCAAATCTTGGGGAAGGGTGCAATTTTAATTAAAGCTCTGCTCCATCTGATCTTCATCCAGATCTGACTTTATAGCTGCTGCTTTATGAGCAGACTTTGCGCTGTACTGTATTGGACCGGACTGATTCGTCTTGGTCTATGTGATTTGTTTGAGAGCAAAAGTAAACATGACAACATGATGGTTTTACATAACACAACCATTCTCACATTTACAACCAGGTGCTCTTATTAAGACATCGGTATCAATAGCTGAAGCAGGAGGAAGATTCTTTGATTATTTAAGATTAAAATGTGATGTTACATTCAAAACATGTGCCCTCTTATCGTAACCTAAAACCTTTACAGATTGTTTCATTGGACGCACATGCCTGTTCTAAGGTTAACTATTGGTCAGTGTTTGGTTATAAATAACCGATTATTTTGTATTTAATTTATATCAATATTTTATTGTGTATTAATTGTACTAAATGAAATTAAAACTACTCAACAGTTATTGATTCTTTGCGGAGGTCTACCAGAAGTAAAATTTGGCCCGTGCAATGTACATTTATGTTTTTGCCGCTGAAAAGCAGATGTGTCCTTCTTATTGACATCATATAGTAAAAAATTCAGTCATCAGAAGGTTAATTATTAATAAAATAGTTTTTTCCTGGTCATGTGATCTCAGCATAACGGCCTCCACGAGGGGGCTCACCTTTACGTACAATAAAATAGCTTTCTAGGAGTCTTTTTTTAAGAAAAACATATTGATTTTAGTAAAGCTGAAGTCAATCAAAGAATGAGATGAGCACTAGTTATCACCGCAGACACAATCAGACTGTTATACAAGGTATCTGGATGAGTCTGAATGTGATTGGATGACTGAGACACTTTAATCGCTGCCCTGAATCCTCTGGTCATGATTGCAGCCACTCCAGCTGTTGCCTCTTCTGACTGTGAATTCATAATGGACCTCTCATGCCTGGAACTTAAGAATGTACTGTATGTGTTAAAAGCTGCACTTTCTGCATGCTTTTAAATGGCTTTTAGCACTTTGGTTTTCTTTATTAAATCTGTATAATAAAAATGCATATGCACTGTTTAAGGGCACGTTTTAAATATGAAAATCTACTCTTAAATGAAGATTATTTAAACTGAATTGGAAAGGAAATACAATTTTAACTTGATTTACAACACTAAATAAAGAAGAAAAGTTCACTAATAAAGAATACAACTAGTCAAGGTATGGCACTGAATTAAAAACTGAATTTTTTGGTGATGAGAAACGTTACCTTGTGTGGGATTGTGGCTTTCCCAGAATACCTTGAGCAACTGGGCTAAACTGATTTTCTCTGCCTCGTACACCACGCGAACCACCTCTGAGTGTCCTGTTTTACCTGTGAGTAAAAGAAGCAGAGGTGACCGTGTAAACATCATCAGTGAAGACTCACACGAGTGGTGGCCTGCGTTCCCATTCCAGTGAGGTCACAACAGGTCATCGACTCTCTCTAGTGGTGGGTCAGTCCTCGATAGTGATTAATTTTACAGGATGCATCTTTTGACCCTATCATGAGAACACGGGGGCAGTCGATCTACCCGTGCTCATAGACTCAGCTGGATGTTTTCTACAAACTGAAAAATAATTGCAACCTCACGAAAATCACGTAGAGAGGGAAAGGGCACAGGAAAATGAGAAATTGTTGAAATGACTCACTTCGGGTCAGCAAGCATGGAGAAATTGTGTAATAAACAGGGATTATACTGTTCATTATAATGTATTATAAGATCCTATGAAATGTAAACCCAGGAGTATTAACAGGGGACACATCCACCAATACACTATAGCTTGAATGCATTGTTATTCACTTTGGATAAAAACATGTATTAATACAAATGTATAAATGCAAAAGTAAACTTCAAATGCGTGTGTTCATGCCTTTATGGGAAAACATCAATGTTAAATTAACGTCTTTTGTTGATTCGCTTTTGATCACATGAGAACAGCATCTGATCCTTGAAATTGCAAATAATGAGAAACCATTTTAAATCCTATTGTAAAAGAATCATGTGCATGTGTCTCTGTGTTTGCGTTCATTTCAGAGCCACACATTCAGCACCTGCGCTGAATGTATCTCCTAGCTATTTTTATATACTGTATATATATTTTTCTACAGTTTATGATTCAAGCTGCAGCAAATGAATCCACGAACAGCTGCGACCGGCACCCCAAAACTGAAAACGCGAGGCCCTAATTCTATATCTCCCATCATTAATTCATTACCCAAGAACTCTGCTTAATAATCTCTGCCTCAGTCTTATGGGGAGACCACCCTCTACGTTATCTCCAGTAAATCTATATTGCTTTCATATTAAAAAAGTAATAAAGGACTAACCTGTGGGGTTATTTTCATTACCAGGCAAGACAGCAGAGGGGTAGTAACATTAAGAGAGCTGAGATATAGAAAACCAAAGCGGGGCCATTGCCCATGCACTCAATTCACAGAGCATAGGACGACATTTGACTGATATAATTTTAAATGTAAATAAGCATTTTGTGACCGGCTCAAAAAAGAAATACCCCTATAATAATATAAAGATTACAACCCGTTCAAAAATACTTAACTTCAGTCCAATTAACACAAAAATTACGGATAAATATTCCGTATAATTTATTCATAGTCAGACTGCATATGGAAATCCATAATTGGAGAGGTTTTGTAGGACAGACAACACGCATGCACTGCATAAAACCGCAAATGCTAAAAAGCCGAACTGTACGTTTTCTGCACTCATGGAGACCTTTGTCAGTGTTTTATGCAAATATTCATACATCCAGCGTTAAAACAACAGCGTTCTAATGGAAGCGTAAGTGCGGCAGGGTAATCCTTAAACTGTGTTATGCATGTTGGCTTATGAAAGAGTAATGAACTCAGTGAACCCGCTCTCACATCCCCCCGCTCCTCTCTTCACACGCAACCCTCTGCATTTCTCTTTTTCTTCCACTGCGTAGCTTTCATCCCTTCTTAGTTTCCTCTTTGAACTATCTTTTTCTTGCATCTTTCAGCTCAAACCCCCCCAATTTTCTGGTGTAATACCCGCACCCTTCCTCCCTTCCTGCTCTAGGCGGTGAAGGTCGAACACGGGCAGACATCTTGCTGCAGCCTTCAGACTCATGTCAGAGACAGAATATGAGAAGACGGGCCAGTCGTATAAAAGGAAAAGAACGATTTGTAACCATTAAAAATATCTCAGCTGTAGGAAGGGAAAGCACCATTTTGATCGAGACCTTTTTTGCTTTTTAGCATACAATTTTATGGCATGATTTGAGCCAAAAAGGAAACATTGAGGATGTCAGAAGATGTTGCTCTTTGTCTATTCAAACATATCCACACATAAAATACAGCAGCGTTGAGGAATCAAGATGGCTGCCGATTGAAAGGGACTTCCTCTTGAGGGCTTCAATAAACGCTGTGGAAACTCCAATCCTGTGATATTCAGAGGTAATGGTTATGTGCAATCCTGCAAGGCGTGAAAGGCACGTACGCGCCATCATCTCACGCTGTCTCTGCGAAAATGCTCTCACAAAATGGTTGAAAAGTACAACCCTGGGCTGCTTCAGTTTTAAGATGTTATTTTCTGTAATTATTTGTGTCAGTGGCTTTATCTTTAGTGCATTTCTCCGCATGGTGAATGTGTCTGTACCCTTTAATCCCCTGTTGACACAAGCTCCTGTACAGACAGCGCTGAGATTAACAGAGAGAGAATGAATGCATAGACAAAAGAGAGAGAACATTGAAGGATCAGCGAGGTTGATGGCACCCCCCTCCTCCTGTGTATGATTCTATTGCTCCAGAGGAAGCATTTTAAGGCATCATGGGCACAATTGGGATTTTCAAGAGAAAGAAATTTTTTGTTAGGAACCCTTTGACTACCGTAGTAGGAAAGATTGCAATGGTAATCAAAAGTGCCCCAGAACTGTATGCTAACTGTTTGTTTCTAAATTCTTCAAAATATCAACAGAACAAAGACATTTATATAACAATTTTGCCTACTATGTCAGTCGATGGTGGCCAAGAACTGTCTGATTATACGCATTTTTCCAAATATCCTTTTTTTATACAGATTTGGAACCACTCGAGGGTGAGTAACTGATGACAGATTCATTTTGGGGGGAACTGTTCCTTTAAGAGTGACAATTTCAGTCAGTTTTAGCACAAAGCTAATGATCATCACATAGACAAAGCGTGGCACCATTAGACATCCAGATCTTTACAAATATCTAAGGGCACAACAATAACTAAAAAGCAGCCCTCTACTTAATTTAAAGGGATGTCACCATTCAAACCCTGTGAACATGCATACGATAACCGGAGTGCTGGCAACCATTTCAGCACCGGACCAATGGACAGCTCCCCCTGATCAGTGTCTGTACATGAGCACGGCTTTCAGCCTCAGACCACATGCTGAATCATCACACCCAACCATACAACATAACTGACTCTCAAAATGTAACCATTGTAAAACAAAGATGGAATAAAAATATGAATGCCCTGCAGTGAAATGTGTGCGCTTGCATCTTCTCTTCTGCAGTGAGGAATAGCAAAGCATAGCACCCTGTGAGAGATCATTAGCGCAATTTCACTTGATAGGAAATCGTTGTGACTGAACTTGAGCTTCAGAGGAACACAGAAAAAACTCGGAGATCAAAGAGCGAGCCTGTCGTGCGCCTTCAGACTGAAGTAAACTGCGTTCGTGAGTTTGACGAAAAGTTCTGCTTTTCCTCACTCTAGATGTCAGGACATGAGCGCAGAGGCTCTGTTCCAAAAATTTGCAGCAACCTAACTGAAATTTCCCTAGGCTTGTTGCATTGATTTCTGGGTCATCTGCTCTTTAAAGAATATTTTTTTTGTCCCAAATCATATTTTATAATCTATGTATTTTTGACGGAATGCAATTGCAAAGGAATATAAATGAATTGGTTGCAGATCTATATTTTGTAATCTGCCCTTGTCACCATTTTGCATAGAGGATTAACGTATATTTCTCTTTTGTAACAGAAAAGGAGATAATATTCTAAAACCCAAATCATGCAAAGCAGGATAAGTAAGAGGAGGCTAGGATTGAAAATAATAGGCGAACAGCTGGCGCAGCTGGCGTAATTCCACCCATGTCAAAAACGCCCATCTTGATGATCGCATTTAGCTGTGTGATGAGTTTTCGAATAGCCAAATCTGTACAGACTGTATATTATTGAGTCATTTGATAACTGATAGATGAGCAAGATGGATCTTCAATATGACTACAGTATATATAAGAATATATAAAAGCAATCTGGAAGTATGTAGATGTCAGAGAAGGCAAATCATGACTGGGTTTGTTAAAACTATGATTTAAGATGGTAAGGGAACAATTTTTATATATACAAAAGGTAAAACTACTAAATCGCATTCTTAACCGGCCGAAGTACAGTATAGTATATGGCCTTTCACAGTATGTAGCTCTGGAAAAAAAATTCAGAAGGAATTTTGTCAGTAAAAAACCCCAAAATGACAGGAAATAATCTTCCTTACGTTCTTATGATGCTTGTAATCAGACTTTTGTCGATAGAAATCTCTCTCAAATCTTTCTTTCACCAAGCGTATGTGTCATAGTCCCTAGTGCTCCCTATCACTTCTGGATTACCCTGGATTTAACTTGCCACATCCTCACTAATTCTTTCCTCAGTCTCGGATATCCCTCTTGATGTTTCTCAGGCTACTATTCCTCTTACTACCATCACTTGGCTGTCATCAGTCACCACCTTCGTTGTCTTAGTCCCAACATCCAATTTAATAAGATTTAACCATCCATATACATATGCTTTTTTTTCAAGGTCATGAAGGTTTGCCATATATCTCATGACATTTACTATATATGGAGATTTAACAATCATTTCAACATGGTCAGCACGGAGGTATTATCAATACATGCATAATTTATGATGCTCGAAATGCTAACAGCATGCTTTATGGGAATGGTGCTCCACAGACGAAAATGGATAAATAAAAAATAGTCAGCTATGAGATCTACTCAGATCAAGTGTGTTTGACACACGAGTTTGCAATTTGGTTAAACTTAAGGGTAAATCATGGACTTACCAGTGCACACTTCTTCATAGGTAGGGTTTGGGGTGTAACCCCCAGAGTAGCCCACTTGTGTAGAGTAGACCCCTTTCTGTTTCCAAAACTTCCTCTCTGCCCCCCAGAAACAGCCCATACCTGTGAAAAAAAATACTTAAACTCCATTTGATGCTTGTGCTATATTCATTCTTGTGAAGTCATAAGACAATTCCGAGTGAGGACCAGACTGAAATGTAAGTTAAAATACTCACTTGGTACATGACATCTTTAAAACTACTTCAATCGCCACAGAGGTAAAATTTCTCAGTGTATTTGTTTTTCTTACAAAATACATTTTCTTTCTGTTGTGCATGTGTGTTTGTGTTTGTGTGTGACCCAGCTTCCTCTAGCACTCTCCCAACAGAGTTAAATCATTCCCTAAAATTCAAAGCTTCGTATTTTAGCGTCAAATTTACAGTCCCATAAAACTAAAGACTCCTCCTTCACACATTTATCCTGGAACAATAAAAACATATCAACCACCATAAAACTAACACCCACTGTAAGCATTTATTACCAAATAATACTTTCCCCTCTATAACAGTAAAAATAAATTAGAGGGTAACTAGTATATTGTTATCTACCACAACGTCCCACGGGTGGAGAATAATTCAATTGCAAAAAAAGACATTCTCCACTGTCTGCTTGACCAGATTTCTCTGATTTACAAGCTGCCGTGGAAAGGCGAGCATAAGGCGTGATATGGAGAATCTAGAACCTGGAGCTCAATTACATCAGCCCGAGGGACGCACAGACGCTATAACATCGAGCTTTTGCAAAAGGACGTGCGTATGCATTTTCATAGTCAAAGGTACACGTTTTTCTTCTTCGCTCTCAAATATCACACTCATTGAATAGTATTATATTTGTATACAAGGCCCTTGCGATAACAGCCATTTAATTTCTGTCTGCCATAATGAATTACACATTTTCAGCCCTAATATAGAAAAAAAGAGGCTGAACAAATGCATTTATTAAAGAGATCCTAATCACGCTGCAATTAATCGCCGCATCCCTCCCCTTTATTTTCCTCCTCCCTTTTTTCAGTTTTGGTTTCGCACGTCTTGGAGGTGATGGGGGGGACTAATTACCTTCCACTGCTGGTCGCCATTGCTGGATCTACCCCCACACGCAATGACACACTTCATACTCTCTCCCCCAACACATCTCCCATCTCCACACACACACACGGACATGTCTCGGCTCGGATCACTTACCAAATAAGACCATCTGCAATCCCTCTGGGAATGGAGCCACTGTCCTGTTACCGTTCACATCGTGCTTGGCTGCAGGACACAGGGGGAAACAATGGAGAGAATGCCCTTATAAATCAACACAATGTCAACAGGATTTCATAATGCACTTTTCCCAAAGCAAGATCGCACACCTCACTGTACGGAGGATAGTCTCAGGGGGTTAGCGCGATGTTTCTCCGCAGCTCATTAAGTATAACACATACGTTCTGGGTTGATTCTGCTATCGCTTCACGTTGGGAGCATCAGGAATAGGGTCGGGTGGGAAGAGGACAACGGGAAGGTTACAAGAGCACAGTCATTCAGAAAACAGAACAAGGTCGAATGACGGTCAACTTCTTTTATCGTTTTCTACAAGCTGTCTGGAAGCCAAGATACATCAGATGAATCGTCTGCTATTTTTTAAAGAGACCGTGATTGGCCTTAAAAATTAAAGGGACAGTTCACCCAAAAATGAAATATTTTGTCATTATTTACTCACCCTCAGGTTGCGTTAATGTCTTTGTTCGGTTGAACACAAAGGAGAATATTTGCAGGAATGTCAGTAACTAAACAGATCTCATTCCCCATTGACTCTTATAGTACGGAAAATTAATACTTTGAGTCTATGGGGGACAAGATCTGTTTGGTTACTGACATTCTTTCAAATGTTTAGCAGAACAAAGACATTTTTACAGGTTTGGACAATCTGACTGTGAGTAAATGATGACAGATTTTTTTTTTCCGGTGAAATATACCTTTAAGGAGTATCCGTGCTTTACGTAACATAAATCATGTAAAATTACAAAAAAATTAAAATGATAGAATATATGATTTTTTTTCTTCATTTTGAGCACAAAAAGAAGATCATTTGAAGAATGTTGGTAACCGAACCACAGCGGTACCCATTGACTCCCATTAACTTACATATTTTTGTGTAGCTTTTACATCTCATCCTGTTTTAAATAAACACTGTAAGTACACTAAGGTTTGCAGTGCAATGCAAAAATTGAAATTTGTTTTCAACAAGACCAAGCTGAGTGCTAGCTGACCGCTCTCACAGACCATCATTTCAAGTTCATTTCAGATGTCTGAATTGGCGAGTTGTTTATTTGTAATTAGTCTGTCTATTTTCAGCAGATTGATACTTTCGTGTCAATTTGCAGACCGGCTGCAAGCAAAGACGGCCATGATAGCACTGATGGGCCACATTGATTTACACACCATTTTATCTAACGTTTTACAACATTTGTTTAGCGTCGTTTTCATTCCGTCGATTATTCTTTCATCTGCATTATCTTGAGAGGACACCGCCTCTCTTGTATCCTGGGAGAATGCCCCTGAGACGAGGTAAATGTCACCTGGCTGGATTAATGTATGTCAATGCGACGTTTCATCGTGTGACAGGGATACAGATGGGCAGAGGAGCGGTTAAGACCACCGCGTGGGTTAGAATAAATGGAGGGTACCGAGTTCAACATCTGGGCGCAGTCATGCGGTTTATTCTGAATGCATGTACTGTATGAGTATGTTGCCATGGCAGCAGGGCATGCCAATACATTCAGAGTGATGGCAGAGCCACAGCCATGGCGTACAGAATCTTTCTAACTCACTCATGGCTACACTATTTCAAAGTGTGAGATTGAACTTCTTTCAATCATCCATTATGTTACACAAACAATGTTTTCAAGAACAATTCAAAATGGGAAAAGTTGTTGTTTAAATAAAGAAATGTTTAGTGTGTTGTTGTGTCGGTGTGTATTCACTGCCATTTAATAATCACATCCTCTGTTTATGTGTGAACATGTAAAACATGTCTGCGTCCAAGGACAGCGACTTGTCTAATAACGGCTTCCTGAAACTGTGTTAAATGAAAACAGAAAAAATAACCAAATTGGGGGCAAAACAGAGTGAAAATCTTCTTTTGGCACAGTAAACCTCTCCGTTTTAGAATTTTAATGGCACTCAAACAGCACAGTGAATGGACAGGCTTTCGGTGGAAGCCAGAGATTTAATTTAATCTTTGTAAGTGGACTGAGGAGAAGCATTATAATAGACTTCATTAAATCACTTTTACATTCTGACTGCCAGTGCTGATCTGTTTTAGCACCGCGCTGTTCAACACTCTCACAGGCTAAAGTATATGCGTGTACATCTTTGTGCATTCCTCATTTGGCCCGTGCAAATGTGTTGGCAAACCAAAGACTTACTGCAGGAACGTTTGATATGTAACTGAAAAGTATGAGCATTCCGACTAAAATGTAATTTCTACCGAATGTCAGAGATGTATTATTGTACATGGAATTCTGTGGTGGAAATACAGACATTTTCTTGCCGTCTTGCTAGATTTTCTCACTATTTTCCTAGTTTGACAGAATAACAGCTTGACTAGAAATGGCCTTAATGTGTCTGTTTTCTTTATAAGTCATCGTGTGTCATTTTTTAAACTCTTTACCGACACTTTCGTTTCCTTGGCAACCATATAAACTTTATTTTGATCAAAGGAAATTTTGTTTAGATTATAGAGCATTTTGCAAGATCTACTGTAAACAACACATGGTCCAGAAACACTTCCTGTTTTAGTTTCTCAACACTACACAAAGGTTAACACAAAATACAACTAATAGAACATTTAAAACTGAATCAAACATTAAATGAAGATATTAAAAGTTTGATTAATGTGAAATTCTACTTTCTTATGTACAGAATGTTCATATATATATATATATATATATATATATGTGTGTGTGTATAAATATGTATGTGTATATACAGTATATGAATGTGTGTATATATATATAAATATATATATATATATAAATAACTTAAACAGGAAGGGCATCAGGACCTGTGTTTTTTCATCTTTCAAAATGGTATATAGACCGTTTCACCAGCAACAACAAAAACAAAAAGGATGTTATCCCACTGCTATTATATGGCCCAAACTGAAATTCCAGTAGACTGCGATAGACGGTAGAAAGTATCCATTTTTTTTGTTTATTTTTATGTAATTTAATACAAATAATATATAATCCAATATTAATTTATATTACAACAAATGAAATAGAAAATAAATTGTTACATGATAACCAAGGTTGACTGGAACTTCGGTCCAGTGGGTGCTTCTGATGAAACCGTCTATAAAAGCTTTTAAAATGTAAGAAATAATGTATTGGGAAATAAAGCAATTCTCTCTATGCTCTCGACACTACTCAACACTCTCTTGCTTATCGAGTTGACTTTTTTTGAGACTTTGGGGGCGGGACAATGGGAGATTTCTCCCCTTCTTTAACTGGTCACTTATAACATGCGTTTAGGGACTGAATAAACGCCATAAAATTGTACCCCAGGGACATACAGTAAAGGTTTCTATAGTTTAAAAAAACACCCAGTGGGCAGCGAGCCATTCTGAACATACCCCATAAGTTGCTCAGGGACTGTCTGCAGTGCGCCGAGATGGAATGGTATAGACGTATTGATCTGCAGGACATCACGCCAAGAAAAGTAGCTCAGAAAAGCCTTACAAAAATTAACGGCGAGGGTTGAGGGGCGGATCGCTGGCTGCACTTTTGACTTTTATCGTGAGAGGAGAGACCAGGTCACTGCCCACGCTGAGTTAGAGAGCATTCTATTACCCTCTCACCATGCTTCTGCTCTCTAATGGCCAGCACTCACCTCAGCTGTATTTCACCGCTAAAGCTCAACCCATTCTATCATGTTGAATCCAAAGCACTCAGCTCTCTGTGGATGTCCGAGCTGATGTTTGCAATGACAAAACCTTGTAGGCAGATTTTAATAGATTTAAAAACCCATCGTTGGGTTGTTTCAACCCATAGGTTGGTCAAATATGGAGATTTTCTAGTTTCTTTTAAAGGTCCAAGGTGTATTTTTTGGATCTACTGACAGTGATGCAATAAAATATACATAATGTATGTCTTCAGAGGTGTATAAGACCTTATATAATAAAGCGTTATGTTTTTATTACCTTATTATAAGCTATTTCTATCTACATACAGCTGCATTTTGTTTCTACAGTAGCCCTAAACGGACAAACTCCTTTACAGAGGGCATTTCGAAAATACATTATCTCCTTTGGCAAAGAAGTGAAAATATGAGGACATCGTAGTTCTGTGTCATCCGCCGAATTGCTTCAAAAGGGAGGGATGGAGTGAGCCGATGATTGCATAAATGCGCTCTCACCCCTAGATGCCGTTAAATTTCATTCACTGGACCTTTAAACTAACAGTTGGGTCCGTTCATATTTTTCCCAACCAATAGTCAAAATTGAGTGCTGCCTACTTTCTCTTATGTTCTTGTTCGTATGAAATAACCAACTAAAGTAAAAATGTCTCCAAATTGTCTAGGGTTCAATTTTAATTCTAGAAAAAAAAATTGCTTAAAAATAGCTTGATCTCTTTGTATATATAACAAGAAAAAGGCTAGTTTGGTTCCATTTCACTGGACTTCATATAAACATTAAGCATTATGGAGAAGCAAGCTGCGCTGACCCCATCATAATATCTAACCATAAGCCCGGGAGAGATACGACTTTGGGATGACAGGAAAACGGACTCAAAGCCCACCGTGTTCCTCCTGCCTCGCTGCAGCGGGCAAAAAAGAACAACCGTACCGAGGCCTTTTCTCTGCCGTAGCTAATGCCCACCTACCACATCTCTCCACTTTCATTATCTTAACACAGAGCCGGTAATTGGTGCCTTTCTGGAACAACAGAAGCATATTCATTAATGGTCGGACACCCCCCACAGTCAGATAAACAATCTAAATGTAAATGTCAGCAGGCAAAGACAATGAGTCAAGACAGAATATTAATGACTTAAATCTAAGCGTGAAGCGGCACGCTTTTTCTCCGCCGAAGAGGTTGGTGGAAAAGAAACAACGGAGGGGTGGGGGAGCAGAGGGGTGCACTAGGAAACATTCCACCCCCCAATACACTGCCATGTGCTTCTGTATTCCCAACCATACACTCTTAAATAATAAAGGTGCTTAAAAGGTTTTTCACAGCGATGCAATAGAGGAACCATTTGGGCTCCACAAAGAACCATTCAGTCAAAGGTTCTTTAAAGAACCGTCTCTTTCTTGATTTTTTGTTATCTAAAGAACCTTTTTTCGCCACAAAGGACCTTTTGTGACACCGAAAGGATCTTTAGACGGTAAAAGGGACCAAAAGGTTCTTCTATGGCATCAAATAACCTTTTAAAGCAATTTTTTAAGAGTGTAACCGTCCTTCGATTCGCCCCCCCCCCTCATCAGTGAAATTTGTGTGTATGAAAAAGAGAAAAGAAATATTTTTAAGACGTTCAACAAAATGACTAACACAAAAACATATTTTTGGCATTAGTGCATAATTATCTTTCTCTTGTCAAACAGACAGAATCAATTATTCTCAGTCAAGCTTTGGGTGCGGATGAAATCCAGTATTATGAATTCATAAAAATTTTCTTGCATCTGTTTGTCTTACGTTTTTACCTGTATAGGATTCTTTCTTCAGTAAATATTTTGAGAATTTCTAAGTGGTTTTGTGTTTGTTCAATGTACGTCAATGGGGTCCAATGTTATTTGGTTACCAACATTCCTCAAAATATCTTACTATCTGCTTGGTGAAATTTAAACAAGAACCACTTCAAAAATGTATATTTGTATCAAATAGTTAAAAATGCATGACAATTATTCATAATAATGTCATTTGCTTATTTAAAATCTCAAATTGTAAAGTCACACTGCTTCGTTGTTGGGTTGGGTTACATTAATTCTGACCTAAATAGGTCAGAAAACCAATTCAAACAAGCACAAAATAAACGTTGGTTTTTGACAATGATTTCTGAAACATTCTTATCCAAAGCAGCTCTTCATAGAAGCCCATTTTCAACCAAATTACTGACACATGAATTTAACATTCATAAGAAATGAGAATGGTAGAGGATGTACGGTCTAATGGAGAAGACGGCGCCATGACAGTACTAACCCTGAAGCAAACATGTCTGCTCACTTAGCCTCTTCTGTCCGGGTTTAGGATGACTAACTAGGCTGCCTAGGAGCCCTTTTGGTAAAGCCCAAAAATCTGTCGGAATAATGAGGCTAATCGTGGGCAAGTCTTTATCCGCGCTGGCATTTGCGCTTTCGGCCAGCCGATGCCATTCCCGCGCAACGCTCAGCGAGTTAGTGATGCTCTATTTCAGCTCTGTGCACCACAGCTATAAATATTCTATTAAATACGTAGAGCTCCTTAAAGAAAAGCCAACTTGGACTGTCAAACCAATTAATCAGTATTTATGTCGACATAATTCAGGAGTATCTTTTGGTCATGTCAATTTAATCTCAATGGGCACATATTTGGGATTGGTAAACAAAGAAGAAAAAAGAAACCTTTAATAGAAAATTAAAGGAAACTTCTTAATTCATATTTTCTAGTTAAGACCTTCAGGTGAATTTTATATATGTTCTGCGCTTTTGAAAACCGTACAGAAGTGACTGACGGCTCATTCAAATAAACACTTCTCCAGTCCTCAACTAACTACATTCTAAAAAAGCATATTCCAACAGGAGCTCAATTACTTTAAATATCATCTTCACATCTCCATGATCTAAAACATGGCACAAAATCCATCCGTGTGCGGCGACCAATCTTCAATCTGATTGTATAATATAATGAATGCTCTTTTTAGCCAGTTTCTGCTCTCATCAGTGGCAAGATAGCTAGTTAGATACAGTTTCGAGATGCTGTATTAATGTATAATAGATAAAGTATTGAGTGATCCGCTGGCTGAAAATTCAAACTAGCAGCATAATCTTCTCTCCTCGCTTTGAAGATCCTGCAAGCTTTGCTATACTCATTTACAAGCGTGTTCGTTTCTCTTACTTTTCTTCATCAGGTCTCCATTGATCTATTCTCGCTCTACCTTTACTGCAACGGTTGGTTAAAAACCACACCATTGACAACTGTACCGCCATAAGCGATGTATATCTGCACTTGTTTTAATAAAGCGAACACCAATAGTGTCAAGTCGCCTATTTCTATAAATCACCAAATGTGATGAAGCACATTATTAACAATATCACAGCACTGTATTTCTGTGCACGTGCTGAGCTGTCAGCTTCATGCCTCTGTGACCGGCGACAGGCATTGATAAAGACCCAAGCCGAATGTACCCAGGCCAGAAGTCATTGATTACTCTGCGGTGACTTGTAATGGAGGAAATGTGGTCGAACTGGACTGCCAGTAATGAGTCACTGGAATTCCTAATAACACTGTACAATAAGGTTTCATTCGTTAATATTAGATAATCCATCAACTAACATAAACTCACTGTGAGCAAGACGCTTACAGCATTTATTTTATTTATCTTTGTTAAAGGTACAATGTGTAGGATTTTGAAGGATTTATTCACCTAAATGTAATATATAATACAAAACTATGTTGTGAGTGGTGTAGAAATACCTTACAAAATGAAACGAAATCTTTATATTACCTTACAATGAGCCATTTTATGTATATACACCGCGGGCACACCCTTACATGTAATTTATTAATGTGCACAGCCATGTTTCTATAGTAGCACTACACGGACAAACTGAGCGCGTTTCGTAAAACGAAGGATGCGCGAGAATATGTTCTTCTTCTTCGGCTGTTTTTTGGGGCAGCTTCAAAGCGACTACATAGAAGGATTAGCAGAAGAAGAGGAAGAACAATAACAGCATTTACTTGTCGTGTTTTTTAGTAGAAATATAAACGGTTCTTTGTTGCAGTAAGAAGCAAAATTTGCGCTAATGGCGGACCACACATACTCCGCACAAGAGCCGTTAGAGCGTCAATCTGTTCGTTCAAAAAAGAGAAAATACGACGCAGCAAGGCGAAGTCGAGACAAAAAACGGCAGAAAACCCGAATAAACATCGGCATGGCTTTTCCCAAATGGAGGGCACTGAAGCAGGAAAAGGGTTTGCTAAGCGACGCCGAAGTTGCCAGCTTTCTGCTGGACCGGTAAGTTTGTCTAATTTCCGCTATATAAGTGAAGTGTTTGTTTGATAGCTTTAGCTAATAGATGAGCATGAGCATCAAGTGAGTTTTTCTTGTTTTTAGCACTTTGTTATTGTACTATTATTCCTTTTTGCATGGCCGTGTGCAAATCAAGTTAGAAATCATTTTTACAATCATAATTTGCATACATCGGGTGTAAATTATATTATAATACTGCTTAGCTTCTGTGCATACAAATGTGTAATTTAATAATTGATAGGATAAAATCCAAACTTCCACGTTGCATAGTTTATCAGTAATACAGTGTCAACGAAGATTTGAGAAGATACAATTGATCAATTGGGGTGATGCCTTACTTTAGCATTAGCAAGCGGTTTAAATAGGCTGTATGTTACGAACCAAGTTACCGTGCCAAAAAATGCTATGCAAAATAAGCGAATACATCACTGACACAATGTTATACAAGTAACAATAATTTTCACTATAACGATTAGAGTAAATAATGAATTAAGTCAATTTAATTAATTTGTTTTTCTTTGTAAATAAACCTCGTCACTTGATTTGCAAAGGTTACTCTCTGCTGTCTCAGACGACGACATCTCTGTCCTGTGTCCGTAACTTCAGTGTGTTGTTCGCCTGTGAGATGTAGATTGCAATTATCAACACCACCGATAGTGGCCGCTATCATTTATTGAACCCTTTTGTCCTGTGACGGCAACCGTAGCTACTCTAATAGAAGGGAGAGGATGGTGGCGGAGCTTTAGGTTGCATTTTCCAACTACGCCAATAGTGGTCTCTGTTACTTACACAGTTCACCTTTAACTGAATTAATCTCTGATAACTGAATAAATAATATAAATGAATTGTTTATTGTTAGTTAATGTTAACCACTGTAAAGTTGTTAAAAATGAAATTCTGAATCATTTACTCACCCTTAGGTTGTCCCAAAACCTGTATACATTTCTTTCAATTCTATTTCTTTGTTCTGCTAAACACAAAGTAAGTTATTTGGAAGAATGTCAGTAAACAAGCATATTTATTTTCCCTACTATGGCAACATTCTGAGGGTGAAATATCACTTTAACAAGACGGAACCTTATTATATTGTGTCACTGCATTCCCTTCCGAAAAGCAAGCAAAGAAAACACACAATTCTGTAATCGCTTTTGCAATCTTCTGACGGTTCAACTAAAACCAAGTGAACTCTTTTGTGTTTAACGTCTACAACAAGAAGTCTCAGATCCCTAGTGTTCCTCCAGCGAGTGCACTTCTGAGACACCACTTTCCGCATGCGCTACAGAACATTTCAAACTATGGGAAAATCTTTCCAACCCGTTGTCGAGTTTGCACGCTGTCCTGATTTCCTCAACAATGAGAAGCATCCTGTGACAAAACTAAACAAAATAAATACAAACAACAAACTGTCCTATCAACAAGATTTTCAATAAGGAATACGTTTCAATGCAAGACTCATTTTGTCTCAATAAATGGCATGTAAATCTATATTTGATGTGTGCAACATGTTTTCATACAAACGATTGACCTTCATACAGCCAGTCTTTAAATGCACGTTGGATCCTGGTAGCATGCCTTTGGACTAAAGAGACCTGAAATACTTTAAAAGAAGGAGGGATTTATAAATATTGTAGAAACTGCAGGCTCACACCTCAAGCAAACTGAGCGACTTCAAAGATGACTCTTGCGGAGGTAAAAGCGTGTGTCAAAAGGAGAACATTAAACGGAACGGCTTTTTCTCTACCCCAATTCGGCAATGAAGAGAGCTTGCGAAATGCGATTGGAAACAGTGGAGCGGGAGGGATTGGGCGCCGTGTGCGCGAGGAGATATGCTTTCTCGGCCGCGAACCCCTCCTTCCCCCTCCCGATGTCGTCCACCGCGTCTGCAGATTAGCAGGCCCAAGAGGCCTGGGAGTCAGAGTGCACACGCAGCCAGACGACGGGCTCGGGGACTTGGGTACCATTCGCCTCGCCGCCCCTCCCCCTCTCTCTCATCCCCGTCCACCCCCATCTCGACTGGATCTATTCAGAGTGACAGTGATGAATGGGCAGGCTCGTCTAATGGTGGTCTGCGGCTGATTGGAGCGGCCTTCTTTCTTTTTAATAACAGAGCCAGTGGCCATCATCAGCTGCATCATTTCTTCCCGAGGAGCGTTAGCACCATTACGGCTATTGTGAGCCATAATAGCAATTATCTTAGCGAAGTGAGAGCGCCTTGATGCAGGAAACAGCCATTATGATCTTAGAGCGCCACGTCGCAGACCTGTGAGTGGCAAACACAAACAGCAGGTAAACACTAAGAGAAATTAGGTGAAATTAGCTTGGCTACCTACAGTTCTTCTCAAACCACGCTTTGGGCTTCTTCAGAAAGAAAGGGAAGGAGTTGAAAGGCGACATACGAGGTAGAACTAAGAAAACAAGCCCTGCGTATGACATCGTATACTGAGACATTACACAGTATGTGTGAGTGAATTAAGCACATGTTTCTGACATTCTACATGTTTCCTTGCCATGTGGTTGCGTGTTTTTTGACCTACGACATTTGAAAACATTTATACAGCCGCGGTTTGGTTAAACTTTACTCAGATTTGGTTGAATAAATACAATATATCCACAAAGAATTACTTCTTGGTAACTATATTACAGCCACCGCCTCACAATTTTTCAGCTTTTTTAAAATGTCAAGCAATGCTCAAGCAGTTTGTCCGTTTAGGGCTACTGTAGAAACATGCAAGGGGACACACAGTGTATCTAGATACTGATAGCTCATTCTAAAGTTATAAAAAAATAACGCTTCATTCTGTAAGGTCTTTATACACCTCTGTAGACATAGTTTTGTTTATTGTACTGCATTTGGTCAATAGATCCTCCAAAAAAATTTAAACCTTTAAAAAGACCTTGCCGCGAGCAGTAGACCATCCAGTTATACTAAGGTAGGGGTCTTCAACTACTTTCTTTGAGGGGCAGATTACAAAAGTATAGATAGGTTGCGGACCAATTTTTCCCATATCATTATTTCTTGTTATTTTGTATTTCTGTTTATAATTGCATTTTGTTTCCTTTTATCTGTTTTTGTTGCTGTTACTTACAGTTCATATATTGAAGCATCCAATATATACCTATTCATGATATTTAATTAAAAGGGATATTGCCTTTTAATTGTATTCCATATTCCCTAATACGCTAAATGAAATTGCTGTTAATTTACTCACGACCAGTCCCCCAGTAGGCCTAATTCCAAGATGTGAGTGGTATTGTTTTCTTAAATTAATGAAAGTCAAATTTAAAAAAGTCAAAAACGCTAATACATTCAGCACAAAAGTAATCCCTGCCCGTTGACGTTAAACTGGCGTCTAATAAAGCGAATCAATCGGTCTGTGCAAGAAACTGAACGCTATTATCGAATCTTCGGTTGAATGCCAATCGCATTCATGTACCTTACACACTAATAAGGGCAGATCCTTTGAAGGGGAAGTTTTCTTAAATATAGCCGTTTAAATAATACATAATAAATTTAGTAATATAAAACAACATAATTTTTTCCTTATCTGAGAGAACAGTTCACGTGGTGTAGTACTCTTCTTATAGACACTTTCAAGGGCACAAGATGCGTTTTGGAACGCAACTTATCGTGTCCGCAAACCGACTTGTGGATTGCCGATTATAACATTAAGTTTCTTGGACAGACCGATCAAATCGCTTTAAAAAACGTCAATCGAGCCGCGGGAATTACTTTCTTATTGAATATGCAGCGTTTTGTACTTTCAAAGGCGTGGTGTCTCAGGATGCGCATTTCTAAAAGCAAACCACTTATTTGAAATGTAAAGGTGGGCCAGATAAAGATGTTTGGCGGGCCGCATTTGGCCCACGGGTCGCCAGTTGACTAGCCCTGTACTAAGGCTTCGGACATACTATTCATAATGCAGTGCGGATATGATATGCCTTCCACTTTTTTAATTCACGCTTATAGATGCACATTCAGTTCATACACGCCTATTAAACCATTACTGTCTTGTACTTTAAACGCATTAAAACTAAGAGAAAATCTAAGAGGTTGATTTATATCAGTATATAACTACATAAACAGTTGATTTAATGAATATTCTCTTATCACTCCGTTGTTTTGTTTTATCTTCCATCTTTGAGTTCTCTGCGTGAAAAAGAGCTTCGCAGAAGGAGGTTAATATCTTGCACTCAACCAAAGACCCTTCCGAGAAGCCAGTCACCTTCAGACCCTTGCACACTTTCCGCAACATATGTGCACTCGCGCACACACGGACCTGTCGATATTCAAGTATGTTCCGCTGCTGCAAACTAATGGACTGCTAATGGAGAGGACAAACTACGCAGAGAGCCACAATTATCCATTCACATGCAGAGTGACATCAATTAATAAACAAAACATTCTCCGACGGGTTTATTTATTGTCACATCTTAAAGTCCCCACGCACACTACATCTAAACACATTCAAACGAACCCTATTTTTATTTTCTGAAAAGGCAAGCTAATTACACATTTTAAAATATCCTGGAATGACGAGAAGAGTGGATTGTAAGATAAGGCCTGAATGAGCTATTAAAATACGTCATTGAGTCAGGATGGGCAATTTGTAGGCACCGAGCATTCAAACAGATTAGACCCTGCGGGATAGAGCCGCATTGATTCTTCGGCAGGAGCTATGATAGGAAATGAGAATGTGGTCAAACACCACAAAACATTCGGGCATGGACCATGTGCTCAGGAGATTCATCAAACTACAACTTAATTCAAAAAAGACAAATGATAGATTGATCTCCACCGACAGGCCTGACGTTATTAGACCCGAGATTCAGTCTGATAGATCTTTCTTAAAGCTTCTGACTTCCAAAATTAATAATTTCTCTTGTATATAAGAGTGTGGAAACATTACTTTACTTCCACTGTACTACTGTACCAACAATAATGTCTGCCTTCTCAGCATTTGGTAATAAAATATTTCTTTTTAGAACTCAACAATTTCATTTCATTTAATGCTTTATTTTTTATTTTATTTATCATTTTATTCATCCATCATTTTATGTTGGACACCTATACACCCTTATTTTTACATTTCTTTTAAGGCTGTCAAAAGATTAATCGCATCCAGATTGAAGATTTCTTTCCACAACATAATATAAGATACGTCTGTGTACTGTGCATATTAATTTGTATTTATAAACACGTACACATACATACATACAAATTTATAATAAAATATATATTTTTATAATTAACAATAATTTCAATTACAAAAATATTAATGTTTATTCATTAATATACACAGTACACAGACATATATTATGTATACACAAACATTTATTCTGGATACGATTAATTGTGATGAATTGATTAACAAACCAAATTTAATCTTGGGGAGATAATAAAAATATGTTTTTCTTATGATGCTATGGTTTCATGCCTGAATACTTAACCCCAAAAAGAAAACCTAATTTTCTCGCTTTTTTACCCAATATACGTAATCTTTTATATAGCCTAGCAAAACTACGAAATAAAAATAAATTGCAATAAATGTTATAAGAACTGGATTCCTTTACCAATAGAAGTGGACCGATCTACACACAAACCCCAAAACACATCAACTTTTAAAGCTCACATGCTGGATTTTGGATAGATTTCTAATTTTTTGAAGAGCAAGACAAACAGTTAATACAAGGAAACATTGGTAGGTCATGAAAAAGACCCCATAAGACATTATATCAAATAAGACTTCAATCTAAAACTATAATGCTGCCATTTTTGGTGGTGTTATTGGTCTTTGCTTGATTTATTGCACTGTATATCTCTCGAAACTATACACAATTTTCCAAGCAGCAGCAATAACGTGTACACAGGAGAATTTTAAAATATATTACAGAAGTCAAGCTCTCCAGAAAATATACGGTCATGAAACACGTGGAAACAACAGACAACTTGCTTATTGAATGTGATGGAAAGTCATACAATATTGCATAGTGCTAAAAGTCAGAAAGCTTAAAATCCCTCAAAAAAGGAGAACCTATTCTTAGGCACAATGCAGATGGGATTTGTTTTCTAAATAACGTTTAGGTACAAACAAATAAGTCACACTTCCTATTGTCATTTATAGAAAGTATCATTTCTCCTTTCGTGATTTGATTTTCACGCGAGGGTGACAAATTATTTATCAGATTTCCGGTCAGCAGTTATTATTCTGTTTGGTTTTGATTGACAGGTGCTTGAAAGAGAGTCAAGAAGCAGCAACGGTGCCACAGACAGAAGTTCAGACCGTTACTGCTGTGTCTCTTGTTAAGGGTCCCTCTGGCTCCCTCTGGACTTGCCCTTTGGTCCCTCAGTGGTCTAGTGGCCTCCCTGTGGACCTGACTCGATCAATGCACGGAGAAACCCATTAAGAGCCACAGCATCACAAGGGGACGGGGCCAAATGCACCCCTTAACAAAAGAAAGAGTGGCCAACGCCAGTTGAGTTAAAATGTGTGTATGGGTGCTGTGGGGGCCGAGGATAAAGACTAGGGGGTCTTGCTCTCTTGTATAGATGGGACCTGACAATAACGTGGCCCTGCGGATGCCACTTTGTCAAAGAAAAAGGCTCTGAATGGACTCGGTGGACTCGTACAATTAGCCATCTACAGATCCAAATATATCTCCCGGATTCTATCAAGACAACTTGCATCCCATTCAATATGTACGGTCCACAAACAAGCCTTTGTCCTGCCTTGAGGTACTGTAGATGCATCCTGGGTAGCTATGAATAGGTGGCCTAGTACATTTTTCTAGGACTGTCTCCTGGATAGCCTTGTCATAGCATTTGATTTTACCATTGCCGCTCTAATATACAACCGCGAAGATGAAAAGTGTAAATTCTGCCATCATTTACTCCCTCATGTCATTCCAAACCAAGTCTGTCCTTCTGCAGAACATAAAAAGATGCTTTGAAGAAAGTTAGCTATCAAACAACATTGGTCCCCATTGACTTCAATTGTATAGACAAAACCACTGACACATTTCTCAAAATCTCTTCTCTTCCACAAAAGAAAATCCTATTTTTTAACCATACAAGTGTTCATAAATGATAGGTAAATAATGGCAGAATTTGTATTTTTGGGTGAACTATCTCGTTTTTAATGTTAACTTTCCACCGTGTACAGTCTCCATTTTCAGCTTAAAAAAATGAATCAACGCCCCTATAGTGACACTCTATAAATTACACGTTCCAGTTAACTTCCTGGAAATATACATACCGATACCTTAAATGCACTAGATTTGTCTTTGATAAAAGCTTCTGCCAAATGCATAAATTTAAGGTAAATGGATTTCCTCATTTCACATAAATGTGCAACACTCAAAATACTTCGTCGTCTTTCCACAATCATTCTTCCCTGCACGTCTGTTCATAAACCTTTAAGCATGCACACACACGCCTGAAAGGAAAATGTCTGCCCTCAATCAACGAAGTGACAAAGAAAAAAAACGCAACATCGCCACAGATTCACAACTAACATTAAACACATCACAAATAACACATTCGCTAAGACGGTTGACTCGGGGCCCATACTGCTCAAGTGCTAATAAATGGGTGCTAGTCTCTGCCCAGCAATCAGTAGCTCAATAAGTAATAACCATTCACCTTGGCTAGTTCCACACCATTACACCAGCAGTGCTGATGAGTCAGGAGACACTGCAGACGTGGCAATCACGGACAGATTGCTGTGGGGGGTTGAAAGGAACGGAGGAAGAGGAGAAAAAGAGAAGAGTAGACACAGCATGAAAAAAGAGTAACTTGCAAAGACAGAAAAAAGAAGGACACTGAGAATGTGGAAGTAACGGAGCAATGACAATCTCCAATTTCCACATTTCTAAATGGAGCTTTTTAAAACAGACAAAATACTACATTCACAACCGCAAATAAAAGCTAGCTAGCACACTTCAAATAAGCCTTATTGTGGTTTCTCAATCCTGCACATGTATTCAGATTCCCACGCTAACGCCCATGTTCCTCTTTTCCATCTTTTATTGTGTCCTTTAGTAGGGAAAGGAGAGAGAAAATTATCTTTTGTCAGTAACTCGGCGGCCATCTTGGTTATGCTCCTGCATGTGCACCTATTTGGCAAGTCAATTTGAATGGGAAAGAACAGAAATGTGACAGAAAATGATTTTCAAAATTTTGATTCTTAAAGGACTAGTTTGCAGAAAAAGTAATCTTTAAGACATCACTGGGTTAATACATGTGACCCTGTCTGTAAAATCCATCTTGAGTCTCAAATTATTTCTGAGATTTTGAGCATCAAAGTATTAAAAGCCAAATAATGTATATGTAAATTTGTAAAGTATTTGTCACTGTAAATGATTATTTACAGATTTGGAGAAACAGTAATCAACTTTCCATATAATACTGAAATTAATTATATTATTGACAATTTTTTGATAGTTTTGTTATTTTGCCAGAGAAACAGCAGATGTTGGCATCCCAAACACTGATTTAAATCTTTCACATGTGCTTGTACATGTGCATAGTCAGTATTTAAAAATATCAAGGTTGTAGTTTCACAGAAAGTTTTTTACATTCTGTATAATTAATTTATGTAAAAAAAAAAGCTCTGGCTTGTTTTTACAGGTAATGTCACAAATATTTTCTGAAGCAAAACTATGTAGAAAAAAATGATATATATTATCACCTTGACATATTTGTCCAAATAGAGTTATCCAAATGGACTCATTCTGTGACTGTGAACTTTATGTGATGTTTCTTTTCCTTTACACATTTTGGGACTTTTTTATGAGAAAAAGGTTTAATCTACAAAGTCAAATGGAATGCAAAAATTGTTAGTTTTCTCAAAACTACTCAACATGCAAATTCCAAAGTGATGATATTTCAAATAATATTTTTAACTTTTTAAATGTTAAGCTTTGGCTTCCGGTGTGGTCGTATGCACATTAAGTGAGATCGTTGAGTGCTGCCTCAAGTGTGACCTCTGACCTCATGCATAACATAGCCGTATCGTAAAGCTCATGAGAGTTGTACTTCCCCTGTGCTTCTGCGTCAGTCAATTCTCAAGTGAGCAGTAAAATATTCCTTTACATCGAAAACCAAAACCATGTTTTAGGCTGCTAAGGATGAGGAAATAAAATAAACACTGTAACAGCACCTTTGACAATAACATCTTTAAAATCGTTTACTATAAAATCATTTTTTCTTCCACATTAAGTATTTCAACTGATCGATGAATGTCCTGAAAACAAAGTAAATGGTTTGGCAAACCCTTTACTACATCTGCTAGCAGACAGTAGACCGTACTTCCACACCTCACCCCTTCTCGAAAAGTTCATCAATACAATATTCTTAATTGAACTAATGCACTTTATGCTTGGCTGTTATCATCGGTTCATAACGTATCAATGTTCATAAAAATCAATGTTGAACCAAACACAAGTGTCTTAACATACATTAGCCCTTATGCATGGCTCTTATGCAGAGTCCAGTCATATAGAGTGATAGAGAATAAATGACCGGTCAACCAGACACTCCTGTATTTGACCATCAAAGCAGACCACAAGTGCTGCTGACGGCCGCCATACATCTATACCACAATAGACTTTCAGAGCATGATCTCCTCATATGCGGCCTGTGCAATTGCTCTCAGCCACCGTCTCCCAGCATGCACTCTGATCCACGCCTGTGTCGACTAGAGATAGCGACACGGCGTCTGTGTTTATAATTAGAGCAGATGAGACGAGCGGCTACGCTCTCAACCATTACGACCTATTGTTTTAGCTGATTATACCGACGGTGCCTGCAGCCCTGCCGACACATCATAATCAGACAAAAAGGCTAGACAAAACCGGCAAACATATGCGGGGAAAAAATCGGCAACAACTCCCGCCTTGCATTAACTTTGCATGGCCTTTAACCGTTTGAACCCAAGAGCTGTCGTTCAGAAACGGATTGCATGTTCAAAATTCCTTCTGCGTCAGTTTGCTCTTATACCCGGAGAAGATCCGTCTATATGGGTCTTAAGAGCACTTTGTCTGGAGGTGAGTTGGGTCTCTCTGTGCGGAGAGGAAATGGTGAGGCAATCACATTGCTGACATGAGACTCCGGCTGGCCCTTCATCCATTACAGGGCTTAAAGGGAAGACAACGCACTTGTGCATCGAAGAGGCCATGTCATCCAGGATGTTTTTAATGTGCTGCCATTAAGCTGGTCAATAGGTTCCCAGATGTCCACCTACTCAAGAAGAGCCTCTGCTGTTTTGAAACTCTGGCAGCTGATTGTAGTTGATCGTATAGCTGCGGTTTCGGTGGAGATGGCCTGCAAAGACGTTTTAGATGCATCAACGGAATGTTGAGGTAATGCCCTAATCGGATGAAAAACACGGGTGAACCTAAACGTGTTCACGTGCAGCTCTGTCCGAGAAAATGAGATCGCATTCGGCATCGATCCATAACACTTTCAGAACACTTTAGCTTCTTGTGTTACGCTGTGAATTGCATCCATTTAATGAAGTAGAGGCTCTGCGATGATCTGACGCCTCACGAAGACAGCAGACGCTCGGTCACATCTCACAGACATATACGTGTTTTAGCGTAATCATCACGTCTGACTGGAGAACTCGGGGATTCACTACAGAACATAATTTGTCAAACAAACAGTCAAAGCTCAAGTAAAACATGACACATCTCAATCTGATAAAGGAAGGATGTTGAAAATTTGCACTTCGCAAAAGAAACGTTTGCTTTGTCTCAAACCGCTCTCTTTCCCTATCCCTATCTCTTTATATTCTACTTTTAAAGAATAAGCAGATTAAATGAAAATATAAAATGAACAGAAGTGGTTTATTTTAAGTATTATAAATATATTAAACATGATATATCATGATACCAAATAAATATGACAGTTGTTATGCTCTCTTTATTTTAAAGTTATACAATAAACGTGACAAATAAAGTGAAAAGAACTTAAGTATTTTATAAAACGATTCAAAAAGACACACAGGTTTTCTAAAGCTTACGCCAAACGCACAGTTGGAATCAATCACACAATCACACTTCCTGTTGCATAAATTATGTATTTTAAGATCTGCACAAAAAACTAACTGGTGTACGTTCACTTTAAGATTGTGCATACGTCATTTACGCAACAATACGTGCGTTCAGGACACATTTGGCGTAAGCTGTTGAAAACCGCTCATAATGTTATAAATGACGTTCTGTTTATTGCAAATAATGATAGATTCGCTTCACAAAACGTTAATATGTCACCAGGCGTCGCAGGGATCGCGCATGTGTTGGATATATGCGCTTTTACAACGCTTGAAGGCAAGCAGCCATTCACATCCATTATATGATGCACCGAGGGCTACGGGATTAACCTAGACATGTTTTATCTCAAAACATGTAATCTACTAAAATATGTAAACCAACAACAACAAAAACGCATTTGGTTGTAGTTTAGACTACATTAATAATTTGCATTTCCATTAGCACTGGTGAAACTTGGCTGAGAGTTTTAATAAATTCCCAGCATGCTTTGCATGGAACTAGAAAATTCATGTTAAAATTTGGTTCTATTTTGTTTTTCACAATAATATATAGTTTAGCATTAGCATTTTTTCAAAGAATAGGCACAATTTATGATACAAAATGACAAATTGTATTCCTGAATTGAAATACGCTATTAGAACTTACTCACCAACAGTTTTGGATATTTTTATATTTCTGGAAATTGTAGCTAGCCCAGAGGTTCCCAATATGGCCACTAAATTAAAGGGATAAATAATAATTTTACTCACATTGTGTTCTGCTGAATGCAAAGAAAGTTATATGGAAGATTATTTGTAACCAAAGAGTTCTGGGTAGGGACAAAAAATACTATGGTAGTCAGCCAAGCATCTTTTTAAACATGGGCTAAAATTACAAAAAGCAATATCATGCATTCAAAGCAGAATGTGCCTGAATGCATTTTTGTGTATTTCGCACAGAAAAATCCTTTCCATAGTGTGTTTGTGCAGGAATGCTTCCCACTAAATGTCCACGGGTGTGTCTGTTGGACGTATGTGGGCTATTCGGGACCATCTCTCATGACACTGTAAAGCTTTGGACTGCCTCTCAAAGAGAAAAAGAAAGGGCTTATTCACTAACAGAGAAAAGGACAAAGCGTTTCAGCATGTCCCACAGGGACGGGCCACAGCGGCGTTTGTTAATAACACAGCTTAGTAGTGCAATAAAACCCACTCAGCTAAAGAATCATTAGAAAATAGCCCGAGTCCCTTTAATTGTAAATCACCTTTAAGAAGTACCGAGAGAGTCATCGCTCAGCACATCCAATGAATAAAGGAGAAATCCATTAGCTGGCAACTTTTTTTATAGGAAATAGAAAATTCCTCAACAAAAGGCTGCAGGGAGAAGGGGGCGGTCAGACTGAGAGGAGAGGGCGAGCGGATGACGGAGGCATGAAGGTTGTGTGTATGGAGGGATGGTACCCCCAGCAGGCAGCCTGGCATGTGCCAACCACTCATGTGTCAGCCCCGCATGCGGCCTTCTCCTGGTCGGGGGTCTGATTTGGGACGGGACCTCTGGGGACAGCTCGGCCTGCTTGGAATGAGCACGGAGTGCTTATTAGAAATAAACAGACTGCTCTCTAGCATGCCAGTTTTAGGATGTAAACAAACACATATAAATACAAAACTAAGGCGGAAATGAATGAAATGATTTTATGGTTGATAATCCTTTTTATATACAAATATGCTACCACAATGCTTAAGTGTGTTGGGTGGTTGCCAGGGTGTTGTGATGCGGTTGCTAGGGTGTATTAGTTTGTTCCTTATTGGATACAACAGTTATTGTACTGTATATTTTCACAAATTAATTACATCCTAAACCTACTTTATTGTCTACCATAAAAAAATACATTAAAAGTATATTTTCACAATATTTTTTATAATCATTTTGTCTGTAGTACAAAAGATAATGTGCCAAAAAAAACTAAATATGAGCAATGGTAATGATGGTTGCCTTACCAGACTTTAGCCAAGCTTGCATCAGATATTCTTTTAGTTTTTTGGCAATTTGGCTCAACTTACTTCAGGCCACAAGGCGTTTTTGTCATAACTATACCCTTTAAAACTTTAGACTTTTAGAACCAATTAATGAGGTCTTCATAATCCAAAAACACCCCTCCGGCTGAACAGACGCAAATTAGGTAAACTGTGCAAAAAAAATCGAAATGCCACAAACATACATCTAAAAGACAACATGTAAAAAAAGCGGCCAATTTCTTTGCGATCCACACGGGCGTTAGCGCAGCAAGACAAACGTGTGTTTGAAGTCAAGAGGAAGATTGTTTCAGTTTGTGACTGTGCCATTATTGTAAGCTTAAAATGAAAGCTTTGGATGCTCGCTCTCTCATCCTCCTACTTGCTATTGTGTGGCGCAGCTAAAACCCTGAATAAAAGATGTGTTGTGAAAGGAAAGTCAGCTAGTTTCCTCTGCCAAATAATGGACGGATCAGAGTTCGGCTGTTTTACCTGCAATTAAGGGAACTTAAAAGATAATTGTAGTAAAAGCACAAGTCAGATGAATAAGGTGATATTGTTCCTTTGTTGCGGTGGGCTCAAGACGCCACATTCCATTATCTGTATGATATATGACTCTCTCATCTGGCAAACTGAGCTTTCGGTAAGACGCAGTAAATATCACAGAGCCTGCGGTATATAATGTTGCGTTAATTGTATTAAACCACAGATTTACACCAATACCGTAAGTAGTGTGCATTGCTGATCAAAACATAGTTTATATGACATGTTAAAGTGGAAGTGTGAGGTTTGTTCTATGATTAAAGAATTTTTCTTATGAAAAATATATAAGTAAGCCATTACCTAAAAATGACCCCGTAGGTTCTGCTTTTAAAAATTCTCTTTCGTTTTTTAAGAAACAATGAAATTAAGTGGAGGGTAAATGGAAACATATTTCTAATTAAAAAAGACCCTGAAATCTAACAAATGTCTCCATTAGAGTTTTAGAAGCGCTCTCAAGTTTGCCAAATGTGCGATCAAAATTCAATATTATTAAAGATTTCCATATGAACACAAACACTTCTTATTAAATTTAGCCAAGATTAATTATCTATATATTTGACGATCTTAATTTGTTTCTATAATCTTTTCTTTCAGGCTGGAGAAACATATGAGACATCCGAGTTGATTCTTAAAGGGACAGTTTACTCCTCCAAAAAAATCTGTCATCATTTATTAACCTCATGTCATATGTCTACTTTGGAACACAAAAGAAGGTATTTTGAGAAATGTCTGAATGGTTTTCAATGGAAGTCAATGGGGGTCTCTGTTGTTTGGTCAGCTACATTCTTCAAAATATCTTCTTTTGTGTTCTGCAGAAGAAACTAAGTCATATAGTTTTGGAGTGACACAAGCGTAAGTAAAGAATGACAGAATTTTTGGGTAAACTATTTATTTTAATTTAAAACAACTGAGAACTCAGTGTCATCAGTGTCACAAGCATCCTCATTTCCCCTCCATCCAAAATCCCAGTCTATCCTCTGACTATACCTATAAATAAAGGTGTTACAGGGTTAAAACATAAAATTAAAACGCAAATGGCCATGATTTGCAATTACATTTATGTGACAGACTTGGCATTGATCCAAAGTGACCCCCAACCTTTAGACTTCCTAAACAAAACTCTACCAACCGAGCTACAGGATCTGTTGCACAACTGAGAATTCAACATGGAGATAGGACCTGAGAATCACTCAGGTTTCCCGAGTTCTCTGGGATGAGAGCACGCACATACTGTTCTCAAAGGTGCCGGTGCTCTCCACCCACTCACTCAGCCAGCTAAGCACTTTCTCCCACAGTAATATCCTGCAAGAAGGTCCAGCTGTGCTTTCATCTGCTGATTTCATTAGGTAGAGTAGGTAGATATCAAGGATTGCATTATGCTTTCCTGTAATTCAATTCACAGTGTTCCCAGCTGACACGTTCTTTGCATTTCCAAAGACACTTCAGCCTCCCCCACCGACGTAACGTACCTATTCGCCAGCACATTTAAAGCAATTTCCATCCGGTGGGAAAAGCTCAAGTCTGATTGGAAAGCTATTTATAGCGCTCATAAACGACAATGCGTCTTGACAGTGAAGTTCCAGGTGGGCAACTTCCTTGTTGTTCTACTGCCAGTATGGGAGCCCCGCACAGCATTGAAACTCTTCGGGAGTGACGTGGGCTATCTGCAGGAACGGCCTTTGAAATAACTGATTTTCGAAAGGTGGGGGACATCTAAAGTCATGGCCCATGAAAAATAAATGCAAAGGTGCCAAGTCATTTCCATGCGGCAGCAATGTAGAAGCCCACTTGAGTGACTAGAACATTTTTGACAGGTCGGCGGGGCGGAACAGAGCGGTGCAGGCATGTGGTCCACTAAGGACATCGAGAAAGGCCAGAATGTGGAGGACATGCTGATTCTCCCACCTTATAGACTGCCCAGAGGTGGCCTGCCACTTTCAGAAGACAAAAGTGACGAACAGACAAGACCGAATAAAAACACCTCGATTTCTCTTTGGGATCGTTCACCCAACCCAAAAAAATCCTAATTTACTCACCCTCATGTCATTCCAAACCTGACTTTCTATCTTCAGAAGAACACGAAAAGGGTATTTTAAAGAACGTTGGTAACCAGACAGCACTGGCTCCTCCTTAACTTCCATTATATGGAAACAACCCAACGAGACATTTATCAAAATATCTTTCTGCATGAATTACTAACTCTCTAGTTGTGCCAAACCCTGTATAAAATTCTTTGTTTGGTTGAACAACACAGAGAAAGATATTTGGAAGAATGCTTTTAGCCAAAGAGTTCTTGGACCCCACGGAATACCATAAGTAGGATAAATTACAATGGTAGTCAAAAGTGCCCCAGAACAGTTTGCTGTCCCACATTCTTCAATATACCTTCTTTTGTGTGCAGCAGAAAAAAAATCCTACTATGGTAGTCAATGGAGTTCCAGAACTGTTTGGTTTTAAGCGTTCTTCCAAATATCTTTCTATGTGTTCATCAGAACAAAGAAATGTATAAAGATTTGGAACAACTCAACGGTGAGTAAATGATGATGGATTTTTTATTTGTGGGTGAACTATTTCTTTAAATGACATGAAAGTGAATACACTATAGCACTATAGTTTTTTTGGAGTGAACTATAAGTATACGATACATATAAAGCGTGCAAAACTCATGGACATTTATGGTTCTTATATTCTGCTGTTTGTCATTTATGAGGCTTGTAGATATTCTTGCTAACATCTTTTTGTGTTTTATACAGGCAAAAGAAAGCCAAACAGATCTGGAATGACACAAGGATCATTAAATGTTCACAAGCTTCAGATGCATTTTGCCGTTGTCATGACAATCTTGTTTTCTGTCAACTGTTCACCAATCAGCAGTCAGCATGTGAGCATCCAATGCACTATTTCCCGCTTTTTATAATAAAAACTGTTTTAGCTGTTCAATCGGACAACCTCATTTAACGTTTCAGTGGGTTTATTTCAGTGGTTGGGACCGGGACATGAAAAACCCCAGCCTACTCCAACAGAACGTTTACAATTACATTCATGCATTTTCCAGACGCTTCTATCCCAATCAACTTACAGTGCAGTCAAGGTGCACATTTTTATCAGTATGTGTGGTCCCTGGGAAGATGTGAGTCTGTATACATATGTGACAATTTGAAAAGGAAAATTAGGAAACGGTGAAAAAGGATTTGAGAGAGTGAGCAAGTGAGAGAGAGAGAAAGAGAGAGAGAGAGAGAGAGAGAGAGAGAGAGGGGTGAGAGAGAGAGATCCGCATTGGATCAAAAGTAATTATTCACAACAGGAGGCTGCAGAGTTAATTCGACCAATCAGAAGGAGGGTAGGGGGAAGGCAACGGAGAGACGGAGATCCGAAAGGCAAAATCAAAGCACGAAACCATATAAAATACAAAGCTATATTTACATGACTAATGCGTTTAAAATACCTCATATTTAGCTGTGGAATGAAAGAGCTCATTCCGGTTCATTTCATATTGTCGCCATGGGCAACAGCATGGAATGACCCACAAGCACAGGGACTGCCAAAAGACTATCATTCTGTAAATGCTCATCACTTAAATCGCATCCTTTGTCATGGTGATTAAAAAAACAATGGCTATTTTTTCAGAGTACTGCTTACTGCACGAAATATACTGTATAATACATACTATTTTGTGAAAACAGCATGTAAAACAGTAGGAGGTGATAAACATTTCAAACAGTCTTATACCGTTTCTTTTAGCAAGCTGTGCCTAGTTATCGCACTGAATATGGTTATTTTGCCTTTTATTGTAACATGGTGGAAACAAAGATAATGGTGGATAATTTGTTAGATGAAAATAAGGTTTACAGCACAATAATGCACATTTCGACATATGTTTTAGCTCATCCCGTAATTTCTATTTACAGGAAATGTATTTATTTCATGCATAGTCAACTAATTGCATTCTAGCAAAAGAGTATGTAGTATGTATGGAAGTATGCTATTTATACACACACAGCCTTATTAAGAATTACCTGAATCACTCAATGAATCTTTAATCCTTATTTCGAAATTTTGTCACATATCACAGTGATTAATAAATAAACATACAGTTTATTTATATGTTATATAACATAAATTACTGTGATGTGTCAAAATGGCTAAAAATGGGTAAAAGATTCACTGCAGTGATACAGTAAATTGATTCATCGAGTGATTCATAATGTAGATGTTTTCGAAAATAAATAACATGCTACAAACTATTTTGCTAGAATGCAGTTTGTAGATTATGCGATGTATGTTACCAAAACAGCACAAACCACAGGATGATTCATACATGCAACACAACTGTTATCAATCGGACCGACAGCCCTCGTACTGCAACACGGAGCATGTGCCAGACAGGGTTTTACCCTCCTGGTCCTGTTCTGTCATTATAAAAGAAGACAAGATCACTAATGAGCCGTTAACGGGCGGACATGTGGCCGTAGAGGTGAAGGAGTGAGCAGATCTCTTTGTAAGTGAAAAGGCTTCCTTCCTCCTTCATCTTGTGATTATGTGTCAACATCAAAGATGGCGACTGGCGCTCTACACCTGCTCGGCAGTGCAGTCCTTTGGAGCTAAGATTAAAGGGGCTTTTGCTCACCAGAGGTAGAAACAAAGAAATGAAACACAGTCTAGGACCTGGAACACATCATATCTTTAATTCCTTCAGTTCTTTGTTCATTTAAATAAAAAAATATGGTGTTGCTTGCTCTGAGCAAAGACAGTGAAAAATAGAATCATTTGTAAAACGAAACACTTGAGAAAAAATATTTTGATCTTTTGAGGACTAGAGATGGAATATTATCATGCCATGTGATCAACTGCTGCTTTTTTTCAATTCCAGCTTGCACCATATTAAATATAAAGATTAAAAATGCAATGAAGATGTTATTGACCCTAAAATACAAATGTACAAGTTTTTAATTAATACCAAATTATTAAACATTTAATTATTTAAAGGGCTGTTTTATAATAACACCACCATTATTTACACATTTTGAATAAAATACTGTGAAAAGGGAATTGAATTACCAAAGACAATGATTTTAACCTTTCAATGGAAGTCTATGCTAACGGGCCGAACACATTAACAATAAAAGTCTTTGGGGCAAGCCATCCCAGAGAATTTAAAGGGTTGGATAGGTGCCCTATCATGAGGAATGGTACCCCAGGAATCTCAGTTGCTGATATTTTTCTAAAAATCTTTGTTTGTGTTCAACAAACAAAGACATATATACAGGTTTGGAACAACTTGAGGTTGAGGTTGACAAAATTGTCATTTTTGGGCTGATCTATCCCTTTAAAAGCAGAAATGTTTTGCTCAGATAAAGACAAGTTATAGTTGATGCTTGTGTAAAAAGGTTTATGGTGCTAAAATGCCTTCCATAAACTAAATAGACTTCCATTTAGTACATGTAAGTACAGAACACATGACCAGCCCAAACCTGTTATAATTATTATCTAATTTTTAAGCCAAAACACTGCTCAACCACTATCATTGTTGGTGGGAGAAGTTGTCTAGTACATGCCTTTCAAGTGAACAAGTTAATCATATAACACTTTCTTTCTCTACACATCAGGGTTCAAAGGTGACTCGAGTCCAGATACTAGATACTAGCTCCTATAATTCTACTATTTTCATTATAAAAGATCTGTCTACAAATCTAAATAACAGATTCTGTAAAAACAAGGTTCAAGCCATTAATTCACCTAAACTGGGTCAACATGCACAACAATCCAGCAACAAACCCACCTCGGCCTCTCTGCATCCGTTTAAAGATCACTTCATAGTTTCGAGAGTCTATTTTCCTGTGAAATGGCACAATCACATGACGTTTGAGTGTTCTATCATCTGTGAGAAATGGGCTGAATAATTCACAGCCAAAGTTACACATGCATGGTTAGAGTCGTCTCCTTGTTGTTCACAAAGTTCACAAAATAGCCGGCGAGCTTGAAGGCAATAAGTTTTACAAAATTGCGAGGTTCTGTTATATCCAGCGGCAGTAATAAAATGATGGTGGGCTCTTAATTGTACCTAAGAATCTAGTAACCAAGCAATGTTTGTGAATGCTGTCTAGTTTCTTTCCACTTTCTACTTCAGCTATAATGCCCAACACTAAACAGATTTTGACATTCTAGCATATAGCCCTTGTAGTCCATGTTATCCTGAATCTTAAAATAACAATAATGTTACAAGTATGAATTTAGGAATTTACATCGATCCATGTGGTGTATGAATACACTTTTTAAGTAAATGGAAAGCAATGGAGAGTTTCCAACTTGAAATTTTGTAATCGCTCAAGCAGCTGTTGATGTCCCTTACAAAACAAAAACAGAAATGACAAATAGACATTTAATCTAGATTCATTTTTAAAAGGTCAGCGATACTGGTGATTAAAAATTCAGTGTGTGAATGTTTCAGATTTCACAGAAGAAGGTTTAGGCCTTTGCTGTTTTGAATGTTGATGGAAATATATGAGGCCTTTAAAAAACAATCCTTGAATGTAACAGCAAACATCATAATGCACCTGTTCTATCAGGCATGGACACCTGTCTTATGGTGAAACACATCTGCCAAATTTGTTTTGGCGCAGAATCAACCGAATCTCTCTCGGTCTCTTCTATTTTTTTGCCCTTTTCACAGTTATTACCTGGAAGCCTGCCGATGCATCCAGAAACCTTGTGAAATACAAAAAAGATCAACCAATGTCTATCTGTTTATAAACCCCCAAAAAAGACAAGTAGTATAAAAGAGAGCGAAATGAATGTCAGGACAAAAGGATGTTGTGTTCCTAGTAAGGCTGAGAAAAACCGACACAGAATCAGCAGAAAATGATCTCTCAACAAAATGCCATCTGAGTTAGAAACTACAAACACCTGATATACGATTCTAAAGACAACAATGACATAACCCAACAACAGCTTCTGCCAATCAAAACAGTTAAACACAAAGAAGTGTTGTGGTAAAGAACCTATTATCTAATTCATTCTGTGACAGAATTGAACAAAAACCTATTCTTTATACGAAAGTGTGTGAACTTACAGAGGTTTGGTGGTCATCCAGGCCTTCTTTGTTTTCAAGAGAAGTGCTGTTAACTGCAAGCTTTTTAGAGCTTTGCTCAACAAAATGGCTGACCAACAATCCATTCCCTGCTCTTAGAATAACAAGTTCCATGACAGAAAAGAATACAAAGTTTGAATATATTTTGAAAACCAAATGGTTTTCATATATCTCTTGATGCCATCGTTTACCTGAATGCTAAAAGGTAAAAACATCTCAATGTACACAAAGCACAATCTTGGAATGTGGTGTCAAAGAACGAGGACGAAGTATAAACATAAAAACACTGCCTCTTCTTCGTCCAAAAAAATAACAAGTTTCCACCTAAGACCGAGTCGATGTTGGCTCCTACATGTAAAACTTATAGAAGTAAAAACAAAAGAAAAGTCCAATCATTGTGCCTAAGGCACAAACTTTCTTTGGCTCTTGTCATTTGTAGTTGCAAATATTGTCTCCAAAATCAAAACAACAGAAACACTAGTAAGGCTCCACAAACAAGTCGCTTAAAATGACAAAAAACCTTTAAAGATCAAGACGCTTCGGTCATCCAGAAGTTATGGTCATCTGTTGGCGTAAACAACTTCAAAAGTCCAATCCAAAAACAGAGGTATAGCAAAAATCTCCCAGACTTTTTTTCAGGAACAGCTCGCTAATCGTGATACACGCCCCTTTGCCCTTAACTCACTGCGAAATATAATGTACTTTTCTTTTTAGATGTTGTTTTTTAGCCCTGAAGCTGAGCTCCTACACTCGGGGTATTTTTGATTTCCTTTGCGCAAAGCAGAGCAAACAGACAAAGGGAGCTGCGATAGAAACCTGCCAAGTCTCGCCTGGGTTTTTTCTGCCGCTTCTCTCCCTCTCTGCTCCAACACTCTCGGCATGGCAACTTTCCCGAAAAAACCCTGGCGGAGCTCCAGCCTGTGTCTGCCTGTCTGGGTCCCCCTCCCTAAAAAAGCGCCAATTTAGGCAAATTGATCAAAACGAATCTCAAATTAATTTCTCTTCTCTGCCATTTCTCTGCCCCCACCATCCAGATTCACCCATCCTTCCTCTCCAGATGCACATACGTGAGGACATTGGAATGCCAGTCATCCCAATCTCCCCGGTGTCCCTGCATCTCCAACGTCCCTCCTTCGACCGCCCATACGCTCCATCTTTGTTAGCCATCGGCACTCAAGCGTTTATCTGTATCTCACCTACTCTTTCAAATCTGTCTTAGCGGGGAAAAACCCTACTACTATTCTTCTTCTCAGCGCCACTTCGATTCACCGCGTGCCAAAAACAGTACCTCCTGTGCAACTACTGCCATTTTCGTGGACAAGGCAACAAAGATGTGCCAAAGCGCAACTGCCCCAGGGATGCACTTCCAGGAAAAAATAAACTCATATGGAAGCCAAGCCGTAACATTGTACTCAAGTCTAACCACTGCCATCAACACTGTTGCCTTTTGACATTAACATAGCAAATAAACTGGTTCATATTAGATTTATGAATCACATTTCTTCATATATTTATTATAAGAAATTCTACTTTCTTAAGACATTGTCAAAAATGATTTCTTGGTTTAAGCATATACGTCACAAAACTTTGTTAAATATTTGCTGAAAGCATGCAATTTTTTAACATTTCATGGTAAAGTTTCGACTGATAAAATAATCTAATATAGTGGAATAATAAATGTGTTTAAATTTAAGAGACCATTCCAAATGTTCATTTAATTAAAAAAAATCAATCTCAAAGTCATCCAACATAAAAAATATGTATATTTTTACATATACAAATATTACTGTTTTACAGCTTAAAAGTGAATGCAAACTTTTCTTTGAAGTATTTATGTTCTGAACAATACAGAATATCTTCTCGGTTATTTTGACCCTTTTAGTTTGTTTTCATTTTCTGCAAATAAATGCAAACAGAAATAATATTTTTTTACAATTTGGAAGAAATACTATTAGAAACATACAGAATAAAACAAAAATGATAATTTTACCTAAACGCATACCTATAAATAGTCAATTCTGAAAAACAGAAATATTTTTTTCTGCGGCTCTATATGCTATGCCATATTTAGCTTAGATATGTCCCTTGTTAAAATTAAAATAATTTAAAAAAAAAAAGTCAACAACCTCTCAAGAAAACATAAGCAAGCTTTCATTACAATCCTTAACCATTTGAAAGCCAATTCAAAATGGGGAGTGCTGGCAACATTGTTGCATTAATTATACAAGAGCACACTGGAGAAGTACACTTCAAGTACACGGAGTGTTATTAAACCTGAAAGAACTAAAACAGTTCCTAAGCACACAAGGTAAGTGCCCACAAAGTTTTTAGTACGAGCTGCAAAGCTGTTCAAAGAGACATCGTACTGCCCTAAGCTCTGATCTCGCTCCTCCATCTGTTCTGTGGTCTGTAACCTTCATCCAGGTTCATTACAGCTTCAAAGCCAGGCACGTGTGTGTCAGTGTTGCAGAGTGTTACCTGGCAACCTTCCAGCTCAGTGGTGGAGTCCCGTTGCCAAGGGGAAGCCTAGAGACGCGAGAGCTGATAATCAGTTTACTGCGGTCTGAGCGGGTGGATCTCTGCATGGGCACGCTGCGTGCCATTGAACTGAACACCAGTGTGAGTCGCATGTCAAACAGCCTGCGGATGCTCCATAGACGTTTCAAAGACATACACAATTGCAACTTTTAAGCTTATTGTCACCAATCATCACCTACTCTACAGATTCCTTTAAAACGTAAATGAATCTGCAGCTGTCAAACACCTGCGTGAAAAGGCAATGTCCACAAAATTAGGGGGAAAAGTTTCATCAAACCTGATGATACGAGGTTGTGTATTGTTGCAGCTATACTAGCCGTTTAAACGTATTACCACTTTGGGGTGTAACAATATCGAAGTATCGCATATAACAATACCCAAAAATAAGCTATGGCGATATATGTTTTTATTTTTAGCTTAAAATTCTGTTTTATTATTTTTCAGTTTCATCAGTTATATTTTTTATAAGAATTACATAAAGATAGTTCAATTAAACCTGGTTGTCAATTATCGAATCGTGAGATGACCACATCGTTACACTCCTGTTACCACTGTACCCTTAAGTAAAGTACTCACATGATTATTCCTTCTAAAAGTGTACATCTTCTGCGGTTCTCTTTCAAGCGGAACATATACAGAGAAATGTTGAAGAATGTAAAATGGGATATAAAATGTTCGTTTTGGGAACGCTATTCTTAAGATGAATCTTGTGAATCATTCCATGCAATAATTCTGATAAGTTAATTTGAATAAAAGTGGCTGTTTGTCACTTCACTCCCTAGTTCCCTGTGACGTGAACCAGAATATTGTGAACACAAATTCGGGCAGTGAGACATTGATGACAAAATTACCTGCAACAGATTACCAGGTTGAACATTAAATGGACCTGCTGTCAACATCACTTTATTTAACATGCTGTGTGACCAATATATTTTTTCTATCGAGCATTTTGTTTTAGTTGTTAGAAAAGTGCAGTGCCATGAATAGACTTTTTGCAAGGCTACACCATACATAGTTATGAAATATTAAAATACAAAACAGTATAAAGGGTACACAATGAAATGTTTTATCACTTAAAGGGGTGATTCGCCGGAAATACGTGTTTTTCTTTGTCTTCGTTGTGTTATAAGTTGCCCATGCATGTATTAGACACGTAAAATTCCAAAAATGTAAGTGTCGGAACAAAATATGTATTTTATCTAGAAGCGAATGCTCACCCAGACCTCGTGTAACCACACCCCGCCGAATCTACGTCACTTCATAACACGCCCAAATTTAAACGAAAGTAAGGTCGGGCGCTCTAGTCAATCTCATTGTACCGTCGCAGCCTGGTGCTCACTGCAAAAAATTACTTTCTTACTTAGTCTTTTTTCTCGTTTTCCAGTAAAAATGTCTACAAATTCTTGAATCAAGATGCATTTTCTTGATGAGCAAAATTACCGAAATCTTGTTTTTGGGGGAAAAAACGAAATTTCAGTGAATTAGTGCTTAAAACCAACAAAATCTGCCAATGGGGTAAGAAAAATAAACTTGAATTGAGTGACCAAGAGAAAGGTCAACCTTAATTCAAGATTATTTTTCTTACCCTAATGGCAGAATTTTTTCTCGTTTTAAGCACAAATTCACTGAAATTTCATATATTTTTACTAGAAAGAAGACTTATTTTCTTAGGTCAGTATGCTCATTAAGAAAATGCTTCTTGATTCAAGAATGTTTAGATATTTTTACTTAAAAACAAGAAAAAAAGTAATTTTTTGCAGTGCTCCGAGTATGGTAAGAGGCATTACATTTCCGAGTAGTATTCGACCAATCACTACGCACTAGTGAAGTGGCCAATCACAGCCCACCTCGCTTAAGATGGGGGAAATACAGCGTATTTTAACCTTAAATTGTGTAAACACATTGTATTACATCTAAAGAAAACAATAATATTTGTTGTACCCGCGTCACATGACCCCTTTAAATAACCAGAGAGACTAAAAAAATACATAAGGCCATTTCAGGTAACCATACCGAGCATTAGTATAGGGTACAGTGGGTACAGTAGGGTGCACTTGAATGATTTTGAGATGGGACAGCCTTAGAAATGATTAACCCCCAGTGTCTTCTTAACAATGACTGTAGCAGCTAGATGACTTATTTTTCTCCTCCGGTGAATGATGTCACTTAACCGGTTTGATTTAGGATTCATAGCAAGCCTGCTGTTCCCATCAGAGCTCTTCAGTCTCCTCAAAGCAGCATTTCCATTTTTATGTAAGAGACTGAGTCAGCTGTTTGCTGCACTGCAAGTGTGCCTTTTATTGCCCTTTACTACCCTGCGCTCTTGCCTCTGAGGAGAATGATATTGAATATTTAATGCCAAGAGTGTTAGACATATTACTCAGTAAAAGTACTTGAATAACATATTTGTTTTACTTTGTTTTCACTAATAAATTGATGGGGGGAAATTTTTTTAAATGACGTATGACTTGTTTCTAGGTGTCAGGAAAAGTATCTTCAAATAGAGTCAACAAATAAGAATTTAATTATGAGTGTCCGTCTAAAATATAGCGAACCAAATGTCTGGAGTAAACAAATACGCGATTAGATGGTTTCTGTAACGTGTCAGCACTGCGCATGCGCGACACGCAGAGCACTAGTGTCAGTGAGTGTAAACAAAACCCAGCTTCAGCCCCAGAAGACCACATCACATCTTTAATGTAGTATCATTTATCTGTTTTACGTTCTGTACTTCTGTCACTTTAATAACGTTGTACTTCATCGTGACTGAGGAGTTTACAGCGATCCCAGACCAGGAAACATTTTACGTTTGAACGCTGACAACTTGCATAGCCGCGTTAGCACGTTAACGACAAACTCAAAGTCAGTTAAATTCATAAATACGGTACCTGATACTTTCATACTCTGCTCTCGTCCCGGTAAAGCGTCCTCTGGAGATGGCATTTCAACTTTGGAGGACATATCTCCCATCCTGCTATGGATAAAACTACGCCAAAACAAACGCACCGGAGTCCGCGCTACCATGAGGGCAAACACTCTGCACGTGCTGCACTTGTGCGCGCGCAAGCCGGGTTACTTAACAACTGCTTTTTGTTAAATAAGAATGCTTTAATATATAATAATGATAATTTTAACCTTGCGGATGATGTTCCGTTTATGTTTTCGCCAAGTGATAAAAGTTGAGAAGGCATTTTTGAGCTTTGTATTGAATAATACTTTTTAATAAAAATGTGAAACTGTAACGTTATGTGTTTGCACTTTTGTTATTCGATTAATGTGTACCTTTAAAGTTATATCCATAAAATGTAAGTGCATGTTGTATTATCGTTATTTTCTTACATTATTTCAGGAAAATCGCACCTAAGTGTGAAAACAATAACCCAAACACATCATTTATCCACATACATCCAAATCGTTTTATTATAAAGTCCGTAATGTGTAGCAAAGCAAAACAATGAATTAAAAACAAACATTTTAGGACATTTCTTTTTTTAATGCAATTCTCGAGCCCTTATAGGTGTTGTCTATCTGTCTGAGAGCATAAGACGGTGTCTTCATCCATGTGTCGTCAGCATAAGGGTGGATTGAAAAGCTTTACCATCTGGAGTTCAATGCGTGTCGAATGTGGTTGTTTGAGATACGCGTGTGGCCTACGACTGTCCTCCAAAACTTCAACACAAGAGAGGACCTTGGTGACCTTATAAAAAAGCGCAGGGACCGATAAATAATGTCAACGGATGACTGCAACGGATAGATAGATAGATAGATAGATAGATAGATAGATAGATAGATAGATAGATAGATAGATAGATAGATAGATAGATAGATAGATAGATAGATAGATAGATAGATAGATATAGATAGATAGATAGATAGATAGATAGATAGATAGATAGATAGATAGATAGATAGATAGATAGATAGATAGAGTTCGACAATAAATCAATGCGGCATGAGGGATGCGCGTGCGTGGGGGATGGGACGGAACGCGCAGATGACAGGCCATATGGAGTCGGCCTTCTTTTTGGACACTATTTGATAAACTGCTACTTTTATAAAGGTTTAATAACGTGTTAACGAAATATTTGTTTGACGTGGAATCGTTTAAGTGAAAGGATTAACAATGTCCCATTGTATCGTTATGGGGTTTAGTGAATTTATTTGTTGTGTAGCATTCCATAAGAGTAGTCATTTTTGTGTTGGGGTGATAAAATGTCAAACTGTGCGTTTTTGTGTTGTTTTTCGGTTTGAGTTGAGTATTCTTGTATGTCATTTTAATTGCACAGGCGACGGTGTGCATTAAGAATATATGCAACAGAATAAACAAGCCCGCTGTTTCGTGCATTTAGAAAACGCATTGTTGTGCATCAAGAAAACTCCTAGTGTTTCACGATATTTTCCAAACGGGGACTTGTTTAAGCCGACAGATGCCACCTCTTTCCACCAGAGTATAATCCTCTCTGAAGGGAACAGGAGCAGGACGGAGAGCTTCAGTATCTGTGATAAACTGGGCTGCTCTCCTCCTCTCTGTCAGATCGCGCTCTGCATCACACCATTTCACATGATGACCGACTCCGCTTACAAGCATCGAAAGCTCCTGCTCTGGCTATCTCTTTCTAACAAGCCTTTTGGTTTCCGTTTTCGTTTATCACGAAGAGATTTTTGTACTCTTACACTGTAAGGGAAAATGATTTATGCTGCATCCAGCAACATCAAGGTGCCCCGTGCGCAAAGGCGTGCGACCGTTTGATGGTTTTGGAAGGACGCTCTTCAGCATCGACGGGCTTGTGGACATTTCCCCAAACTGGATATATGGACAATAATGTTCACGGGGGATAAAACCTATTGTTTATTCCCGCGTCGGAAGGTGTGTTTTTGTGAGTTTTAATGAATGCAATGTTTGGTGAATGATCATTTTTCAAATTGTTAATTTCAACAAACTGCGTCTGTTTAATTCGATAAATCTCTAAGCATGTTTATTTTCTGCTTTTAATAGCAAGAGCCGACTGTAAATGCATTGAGGTGCCACTGTATCAAATTATGACAGGCTATATTAATAGGTTCTTTGATTTTCAGACTGAATGGACGTCAGGACGCTCGAACCCATCGCCTAATTAAAATCCAATTTTCGGGGACCCGTTTTCCTTTCTGTGTATGGCGCAAGGTTGGCTTTGACAAATGGTCCCCTATACTTTTGTCCCAATATTTGGTTTACCCCTCCTGATGCAGGTGCTTTCAACTGCCCCCACCTTCTAACATATACCCCGCCCGACCCCCCACGCGAGGCGGCGGTGTCTTCGGTCTAGTCCAACAGTTTCTCTCATTCTTTCTTACCTCTGCTGCATTTTGCATGAGCTATCTAGGTCATTAGCATTTAAGCGTATGCAAGACTTGACAAAGCTGGTGAGGAGCCAGATGGGCCCTCTACTATTTTTTTTATCTCATGGGAGTTAAGCAAGGGACCAACTGCAGCAAGCTATTGAGCGCTTTCTTTTTACTACCATCACTCGGGCCTTATGTTGCACCAACATACGATGGGGAGATGCGCACCGTCCTATGGAAATAGCGCGCTCGTGCCATTCGAACGGTTTCTAAAGATAGGTAATGTAATCAAATTCAACGCTTGAATTTATGACTTTTAACATTATTTGCTATTTTTAGAAGGCTGAAAAAGTGGTATTGTTCTGGCAAGCGATGCACCGATGCTTTAGGGATGCATGACGCTCTTCAGATGTTGGATGTTACGCCGGTCGACAGAGGACGTAGACATTTTGGTGCAACATCGTTGCTGTCGTATAGTTGTTCAATTGTGAATAATGAGGCTGAAAATAGGCCCGCTTCTCTTCGTGTTCACAGCGGACCTTGATTTAAATGTCCATACAATTAAGGCACGCGGTGAATGCCAAGAGAGATGGCAAATATCATCGATGACTATTTTTGACGCAGACAGACTTGCAATGTATGACGGTTTTGTTTTTATTTTAGCTGGTTTTATGAGAGCGCGTACGTGTGTACAGGCAAACCGACGCACCAATGCGCCCAAACTGCATGCGTCTATAGATTTTTGCAAATCTATAAGAATTTTGCGTGGAGTCAATGTGGTCATCATTTCACATATGAACCCTTACAGAAGGGGATCATACTACTAACTAGAGGTTTTCTTAAATGTATTTTGTTATTTACTCTTTTTGGTCTATTTATAGAGCATTTGAATAAAAAACAGCTTTAAAGCGAAGACGGTGAAATACCGGATAGATATGTTGTGAGGCCTAAAATGACATCAAAATAAAACAGACAAAACGTACCTGATTTTCACACGGTGTCTGTCTGACATAAATGACAGTGTCAGTGGACTGCAGTGTGCACTTACAGTGACACTTCTCATTTTAAGGGCACAAAAATGTATGATCTGTTATCATTTTGAGGTTGTCAATAAAATCACATATTCACGAAACAGACATTAATTTCTTTTTTCCTCGCAACCATTTACCATTTTTCGATGTATGTATTACAGTTATTTTTTTACTGAAACCCTAGCTTTATTCAGACATTATTGTGCACGTATAATTAACCAAATAAATGTTGATGTTAAGTATTTAGGCTGCAGGCCCATGCTTGGATGCGTAATTTAGAAACGGTTAGAGATAAAGTTTACGCGCTTTGCGCTTTATACGTGACATCTGAGAGAAATGTCCATGTTTTGTAAAAAAAGCGACAAAAGAGGTAAATACTAAAATAACAGCTTGTAATAAAGTAAAAAAATGACAAACATCATTAATATTTGCTAGATATATTTCTATGGTGATAGAAACTGAAGCGGATTTCAAATACTCAGCCATCTTAAATATACACTGAATTCCAGTTTTTAATCATCTTTCATGTTCACTTCAATATTGTGAGATGGTACAGCTTTTTGAGAGACCGATATACATCCAAATCAATATTTCATATAATCTCTCCATTCCTAAAATATTCATTAACCGTGAATCTCCTTTCAAGGTCGTTTATATAAGGTTACTTTTGGAAATATGGGCCTATGGCTTTCAAAAAAATCTTTTTCACATATGAAACTAAAACTCCATCAAACGTAAACTCATTCCATTTGTCTTCATGATCAAAAATAGCAAGCGGATAATAAATGTGATTTAAAATACTAATCCTTTTCGATCAATCGAATTGCGGTCTTTATCTTACACATTATACGAAATGTTTACGTTATTGAGAGGCACGCATAGCCCTACATAGAGTTTTGATGACGTGAGATCAAACAAACGCGTGGGCTTTCTGTGCGTTTAGAAAGATGCGAATGTCATGTTTCCTCCGTTATTAATTGTTCATTGAAGTCAAGAGATTGTCAGGATGTAATTTCACAGAACGTGCATGACGTAAAGTTACGGAAAGAAAGATTGAAAGAAGCACATTTTGCTTTACAAAGTGGAAGTGAATGTTGTACCTAAAAGCAAGACACTAAGATGCTCGAAGACACTAAAGATGGAAAAAGACAAGTGATGAAGAACAAGTAGAATTTGTTAGCAATAGGCCTTTACTGATGTGCGAACAGCGGCCTTGTGGCAAAACCTATTTCATTTAAAGGGTATTTAAGGACAAAGTATAATGTCAGATCAACCTCATTATACAGAGGTGTAGCCTACATTAGCATATTTCATCAAAGAATATTTAGGTCGCAGATTAAATTCAGCTGCCCCTGTATTTCAATCAGTTAGCCGGTAATTTTGGTAAATGTTGATTCTTGAAGGACGCGGGGACGCAGTGAGTGCGTGACACGAATGTAAATCATTTCAGTGGGATTTGCATGGGTGGTTTTTAATAAAATCTTTTGGAATAAAAAGGAAGCTAAATGGCTAATATATCTCAATCAAGACAGCAAACAACGCGGCAATTGCGATCAAACACATGCATAAAAACATTGCGATTTTAATGTTTGTGAGTTGATACACTTTGGGTTCTCAAATACTGTGAAAATGTAGGACATTGGGACAGTTCACTATTTATTATGGTGTGGAATGAATAAAAATGACAATAAAAATGGAGAAAAAATAATGCAACTCGGAATTATCAGTCACGGATCAGGCAAATAACGCAGCGGCGAGAACCTGATATAAATACTACCCACAAATCCAGGGCTCTATTTCATAGCTTACTTATATTTCGACCTGTTTCCGGGTTTAGTGAATTTTCATGAAAGTGTTGGACACGAAAATAAAGATGAATGCTCGGCATAACAGGGCCTATATTAGTTCAAATTGTACCAGGCCGACATAGTGTGTGTGTGTGTGTGTGTTCTCAAACGCCCAACACGTTATGATCTCCACGAGGTGTCGTTGTTTGACAGGTGAATGTTATTTATCATAAATCGACTGGTCTCCTAAAAACAACATTTTTTAACTAGTGCATGTCTCTGAAAAGTAATTTTTGGAATTGATGACTATTATAAATATTGCTTATTGCACCTCTTTGTAAGTCGATTTGGATAAAAGTGACTGCTAAATTACTAAATGTGTATAAATAATATTTGGCACAATGGGCATAAAACCCTTCAGAACATAAAGAAAAGGGAATTCAATTTTTTGAAGTACCCCAAATAGTCATATGAAATTGAACAATTATTTTTCTTTCAGTTCAATATTTCTTAATAATTTTATCCAAAGTTTGCTAATACAAATTTCCACGAGAAGACTGACAATAATAATGAAATATTAGTCCTTTATTTTGTTTTTAAGTCCCAAAATATTAAATTCAAATGCATAAGATGAACATCCTTCCTTATGAACTCAAGACATTATCTCTATCATGACTTTCTTCATGACCATCAGACAAAATACTTGCGATGCAAAAGACGGTCAGGAGATGATGAGTCAGAACTAAGCACCTTTACAAAAGATAAATAATTAAATGACTGAATATAGGTTTAAGCTAAAGAGTTGACATGTGAACGAGAGAAAAGGAAGAACGGGGTGATGACAGATATTGAAACAGATATTGTGCACCTTCCCCAATCTCAGTGGAAGGAGAATCCAGCCGACGGGAGACCTCCGCACCACTGCGAGATAAATTTCAGCACATCCTGACATTCCGGGCTATGAGTGGTCTACAGAAGAAGAAAAAAACTAATCATGATCAAAGCATGGCAGGCGACCCCCAAGCATGATGGATGGAAAACTGAGCAAAAATTACAAATACACCCCAAGGAAAAAAAATATAATTGATGATGAAATGATCTGAAAGAAGCATTTACATTTACACAGCACATTCTAATAAATTCAGCCCTGACTGTTAACTTATGATCCAGAGTGCATATTAATTATGAAACAAATGTGTTTCACTGCGATTGAAAAAAAATTACCTTTGTAGCCATCAGGAATTTATTCCAGTCATCCTTATTTGCTGCCATCCCTGGTGTTTTGAACTCAATTTTATTGCGCAGAACAGGGTAACCTGTGTTCCACATAAAAAAACATCAAAAGCAATAATGATCAATGTTATATTATTATAATACAAACGTGACAGAAATGTATAAACCATATGTGTACACCGGACTGCTTAGGTTACACTCTTAATTTCTTAAAAGGAAGAAATAAAAAGACAAGTGGACATCAATCCATATCTTCAACAGAGACTCCAATTGACTCTCTGCTGTGCAGACTGCATCACCTGTGATGACACAAGGCAGAGACCGGATACCGGTGCCAGTCGCCACTAAGGAGGCCTCGTACGTCAATCTCTCATCCTTGGGGAGCACTTGCTCCACCCGCTGGTCCATAGACACAGTAAGAACCCATTCCCTAATCTCCTCCCTCTTCTCTACCTGGAACACAGATAAAGGGAAGGTCTCACTCAGAGCCTAATAAAACAATCCAGAGCGGGCATTGCGTTGGGCTTACTGTGACGTGCAGCTTTGAAGGTACCGGAACCTCGAAAGGAATATCTGTGTCTTGAAAATCGGTGTGATCCAGAGCCTCCAACGTGCCTTCATCAATGCCCTGTGACGTCAGTGCACACAGAAATGATTTAAGCATTAAGGCAGAAAAAGGATTCAAGTGATCTGTTTAAGAATATGTAAAGCTTTGAAATTGACTTGTTAAGCAAAACAACTTTATGGTTATAATTATTTGAGTACTTGGAAGGAGAACGACACTAGAAATGGATCAAAAAGGTGGGGGGATCTTAATAGATTCTAGCAACGTCTACGGGCACGCAAATGATTATTAAATCATAGTTTTCAAGGGGTTTCATTTCATAATAACCTAGATGCTAGAGGCACAACTTATGGTTTGAGTTTGCTGCACAGCCCGCAGTCTAATTTGAAAGATACTCATCAGACTGCAGACGAAAGCAGAAGTCTTTTACTTACATCAGCCAAATCCAAGAAGCGGTTCAGGAAGATAAAAGCCATGTTCTCCCAACCAACAGCCTGTGTGAGAAATATTCATCACTGGCATGCGGGGCTGAAACAACTCTGACATGTCAACAAATTAAAAATGAAAAGTTAAGAAATATTTCAAAAGATCAGGAAAGAGAGGACGCTTCGCCTCCGCGACTTCAAAATATGAGGCTGCTTTCCGAATCAAATTATTCACACTTGCTGTGAGCTTGAACTGAAGGCAAGCGAGGAGAGAGATTTAAGCCAATTTCCCAGGGCTCCTAGCTGTCCTCCTGTTCTCTGTCTCACATGAATGGTTGAAGCGTGTATGTGAGTGTGTGTTTGGAGCTGCGAGTTCACCTTGGCAGCCAGGCCGGCCTCATAAAAAGCCTTGTCGGCCGGGATGAGCTCGGTGTGCCTCAGGAGAGAGATGGACAGCTTGGCAGCCACAGGACTCTGACGATAAATAAACACATGCAAATTGACGGCGACACACAAGTTAAGGCTGAAGTGTGCAATTTTTTGGCACTTTTCCAGTTCAATTTTCAAAGTCAACTAAACACAGGTTATTGTTAGTCTGATATCCTAAAGAGTGTAAACACTGCAGTACTATCAACACATCAATGTTTCTTTTAACATCTGAACATAATTATATACAAAATTACTTAAGATACCAGGACTTTAATTAAAAGCCACCGTTCTAGAACGTGTTTGATGTTATGTGATTGTTTGTATTTGCCGATGTGCCCGAAATATACATACCAGCTGGTCAATGCCTTTAGCTGCAGAGCGTGTGGCGTAATAGTGGGCGACATGCAGCATCTGCTCAAACTCCTCATGAGCCGGAGAATTAGCCTCTGAAGATTTGGTCAGGTTTTCGCACTGGATACCACAGTGATGAAATAATGTAAATCAGTCAAAAACATACAGACAATTCTGCATAAATAATGCTTTTCTGATGCAAGTAACCCTAGCAACCAAGAGCTCACCAGCAGCAGGAGGACATCTCGCAGATCGGCCCACTTCCGATAAACTTCCGCGCAATCCCTGTCCCTTAGACTTACTAACTCCAGGAACATCCGCTTGTAGATATTGAAGTTCTACAAGGAGGGAAGATAAGGAACGTTAAAAATTCACATCCTTCACTGAAAGGAACATACCATGGGAAACAGAATTGCCGCTGTATTTTTCTGAATTTACTATTAGGTATGTGTTCAAGTAAAATTATGTTTTTTTTGTTTCCTTCTGTGAACTACTAACAATATTTCTCCCAAATTTCATTAAAAATATTGTTTCTAATGGATTTGTTACAGAAAATGAAAACTAGAGAAACAGGTGAAAATATGAAAAGATGGTCTGTATTTTTTCAGACCTCCAATACTGCAAAGAAAACAAGTTCATATTCACTTTTAAGCAAAACAGTAATATTTGTATTCAGGTTTAAATGTATTTTTTTAATGCGATAACCTGGATTTTTATCACAGTTTTCATGTGTCTTGTCATGCTGTCAGTCTTTCACATTGTTGTTGGATGTCTTTATGTCACTCCGGAGGTTTAACTTTGTTGAAGTTCAACAGACACTGGACTTGCATGACCACAGTACATCTAGAAATACTAAATACAAATGTTCTCTTAATTTTTCTGTGGCTGAATACGGCCACTTTTTTCTGGGAAAACAGACCAAAATGTGACATCACTTCCTTAAAATCCCATTAAAAGGTACAGAACCAAAAACAAACAGTTGGTGGAAAATGGTCATCAATGGTCATCTATATGACAAAATACCTTCACAAACAATATTATTGGACTTTATGGAGATCAAAGTAAAAGCTGTTTACTGTGTGTGTACCTGTGAATAAGCGGGCACACCGTGCTGGGCGTACAGGTGACAGGACTTTCTCTGCCTCGCCCTCTTTTATCAGGTAAGTGGCATAAAGGGCGATGTACTTGTGCAACACCTTAAAATTCTGTTGGAGAAGACAAAAGCTGATATAAATGTCATTGTATCTCTATGTGGGCATGTCTGAGATGAAAAGCAAACAGGCACCTGCTTTGAAGCTGTGTCAATGCATTTCTCCCACTGGCCTCTCTCAGCGTACATGTCCAGGGCAGCCATCACGTCTACTCCAACCAACTGATTTAACAAAAATAAAACTATTACTATAGTAGGCATTCTGACAATTTAATTATGCAAAAACATTATTCCAGAACTAATCAAAAACCCTGTCAGATAATAAGCAAACCTAGAAGCCTGCATAAGAACGCCACTTATGTGAGGAAAATGATTTTATGCTACAGTCTGTCATGGCATACCGCTTTAATCTACATTAACGTATTTGTAGATGCTTTTATCCCAACCGACTAATGATGCATTCAAGTTGTACATCTGATCAGTATGCGTGTTCACTGGAAACTAAACCCATGACTTAAACAGATCAATGCAGACTCCATTCATGCACATAACATAGCAAATGATACAGTATTCCCTCCTGGCTACTTTTATAAACATTTAATAGTGCATTTAACTTCTTTAACTTTATTATTATATATATAATTAAGTTTATTTAAAGCTACTTTTTGTACTTTTTAACCACAAATACACGGCCTGCACCCAACCATGTAGTGCGTTCATGACAAAAAGTAAAAAAATCTAAAATACAATCGTTTTGCTTTAAGAACACCCTAATTCATCGGTTGGAATTGTTTTTAGCCATTTAAAGCTGTGAAGAAACTGAAATTTGGACCTTAAATCAGGTTGCCATTAAATCCATCATATGGAGGAAGATCCCAAAATGTATTCCTCAACAACCTTGGATTAGTTTCTACAGAAGAAATAAAGACATGGACGTCTTGGATGACGGGTGAGTAAATAATCATAAAATTGTAATTCTAAGATAAACTTCTCCTTTAACATTCATACTTTTGCTTTAATAAAACGCCCTTGGCCATCGTTCAATGACGGCCAGTGTAACTGCGGTGCAGGTGAAGCATTGCAACCAGAGGCAAGCGCTCAACATCAATTTGGTGACTCATAGCGGTTATTCTAAATTGAATCAAGGCAATCATATCCATTTTACTCTCCTCAAAACAATAACTGAAAACAATGAAGTAACCGTGTGGAAGAACCGCTGTCTATACTGTCATGTTCAGCGTTCTTTACCCACAACTACCATTGCTAGGAAATATACTTTTTTGTTTAAACTTAAACAAAATTCTGATGATTCAGAACTGAACTCTACTGGTTTCTTTCAGTTAGCACACATGTTCTGACATATTGAGCCATGCTTCTCATGTCAGAGTGAATACAGAGACAGATATTTGGTAAGAAGATAACTATACATTGGATCTGTTGGAAGCAATTGATTATATTTAATAAGGTGAACTTACAGAGTCGACTTTGCCTTGATTTTTCAGGTGGTCTTTGTAACGTTTGTCCACATATTCCTCTAACCTGTGAAGATCGTAAAATCTATACATGAGATCTCAATACAGACAGTAAATTTATATAGGATATTGACATTCAATTGAACTGATAATCGCTAAAAAAACATAATACCCATGTAAAAATGAACATAAGTACAATAAATGCAAAAGATTACTCAATCAAATAAAAATAGTATATCTAGTACAACATATCTAGTACAGTATATCTACTTTTTTTAATCTACCAGCTGCTTGTATCTACAGATACTGATTATTATCCAGTATATCGTTTGATCTCTAGACTAAAGCTTATTGGTTATCTAACAAAACCCTTAAACATGTCCCTTTCAATAGATTAAACATCAACACAGCAAACAAAACCACTTTATAGTTTCACATGGTCTTTAGGAGTAAACCTCGCACATTAGAACTTGAAAGTATTTAGAATTGATTCGTAAACCTATTTTGTTTTGCACAAATCAAAAACAGCGAGAGATAAAGTGTGAAGGCCACCTGCACCCCTGAGGTTTGTGCTCGGCAACACAAGGCCAGCGACTTATTTTTCTGATGGCGAGAAACCGTGATTTTCTGTCACATTGTTGGCTGAAGCGTTGTTAGGGGCGACCAGCATGCTAAGAGCTCACCTTGGATCGAGCTCCTTGGCCACTCTCTTGGCTTTGTTCCATTCTTCCCCTTCAATAAAAGCGTCTATGGCGTTCCTAATGAGGTCCAGGTTGAGGTAGAGCTCGGCAGCCTGAAAAAAAGCAGATTTTGTACCTCAATAGGTCGACGGCTTGAAGGACGCCAAAAAACAGGCAAGCTTTTGTGCGGTAACATTTCTTTTGTGTCACGTATATATACAAATATACAATTGCGCACAAGCATGCTCAAAAAACCATTCTCTGAATATGGTGCTTTCAAAACACAATATTTTTACCGAACAAAAAGCAAGCCTTTCATTTTGGTTTACCTTTGAGGAAAACAAATGTCAAATGAGGAGTTAAAAAATCAGAACATAAATTAACAGAAACAGAAAAATAACAACATACCTCATTGTACTTTTTGAGCTGGATGAGGCGTGGTCCCACAGCCTGACTTACGTCCACAGCCTTCTCATGGGATAGAAATTTAATGGCCAATTCTGCTGCCTGAAGGACATGAAAAAGAGAGGAAACATCTTTCGTTCAGTGTATGCGATTGATTTGAAAAGGAATGCACTTTTATTAAGATATTTCAAGTCAACAGAGTTGCTCTCTAATGGACTGCCACATACCAGGGCTGGTTCGACTGAGAATTTGTCCAAAAACAACAGGCTGATTCTAGACTGAAACATCAACGTTTTGTCATAGCGGATTCTAAGCCTTTACTGGGAAAGATTCATGATCTGGATGAAAATCATACAGCATATTCCCTATATCAGGAATAGACTATTTCTGATATAGCCATTACATTATTAATGGTCTTCATTATGGTGATTTTCGATAAAAGGATTTCTGCAATACCATCAATCTAAATGCTTAAATCAAAATCTGTAGTAGACTCGTAAATGCGACATCAAATCTGCCAAATCTAACCTTAAAGTCAACATGAATTATTCCCTCCAACCCATTTTTCTAACATAATGTGATTGATTTCAGAGTGAAACAGGACATTATACTATATTTCACAAATGACATTTCAACATCCTCTAAAATTGAAAGTCATTCTAAAGGAAGACATTTCGATGTTACGTAAAGGGAATTTCATGAAATTGGACGATTGTGTTCTGTATGAAGTGTGAGGAAACGCTCACTGGACTCTACCTTCATCCAACACTTTATTAACAAATCCATTTTAGATGAGTCCTTCACTTTAAGATAGCAGTCCACGGCTCGAGCGTACTCGCCCGTCTGTTCCCACTCCTGAGCCTGCTCGACCATCCCTTCTACACCCCTGAAGAGAAACACAAATACATTCGTCTGAGATGGGCTTACACTGTGAAAAATTGTCAAGAGCTGACTGCATAGTTTGCAGCTCATCACATTGTGCTGTACTCTTTACATGTGTTGAATAAAGTCTATTTATTAAAGGTCACCATTCTTTAAATCCCAAGATGACCGCGAAAATAACATTTTTATAATTCCTCAAAAACAAGTTTTGAATGTTTACAAGTGTCGATTTTAAATCTGAAGGTGAATAGAATATCGTGGCTGTGAAAGCAAACACTCAACCCTCATGAATCTCTGTAGTTTTCTCTCATTCAAGCACCTAGAAAGTGCTTGAAAACTTTCGTTTCTCTACTGGTCGTACTTGTAATCTTTATAAAGCACATAATTATAGCATTTCAAATGAATCCTTCAATTCTATATATTGAAAAAAGTATCAATATCTAGAAAACGTAATCTTAGGGTGTGCAGCAGCATGCAGATCACAGATCGACTGTGATGAACTTTGAACCCATTTAAAGACGCAAGTAATTTAATGAAAATTAAAATGAAAGAAATAAAGGAATTAAAGAGAAAACATAACTTCCTGGAACTATCTGAAGGCTCCATGAATCACGTGACACGCGAACATTCTGAAAGCAATGCCTGTTTTTATCCGTCCAATCAATTTGCGGTAGAAAACACAAGCCATCGCCACCTTCTCTCTTTCACTCGAAAATGCGTCAGAAAACAGAAGTAAAAACGATCACAACTGACGGTTCACAAACTTTAATATTTAAGAGTTGTTTCTCTTAAACAGCTATGTGCCGTAATATGAAGGCTTTTGCAAATATTCTTTCGTTTTATATTCATAAGAATCTACATGATGTCCTTGTAACACGGAATTCATTTTATTGAGGCACTGTGTATGTTTTTCCTTAGCATGAAAAACTAAAATAATAGGAACAGGAAAATGAGTTAATGATACAAGAGGCCTGTATTACTGTTGAGTGGGCCTTGAACTGACAATGCAAAATGTTTCTCCTTTTCATCCCAAGGAAGGCAGCAAAGAAGCCTTTGATGTTTTCCCACAAGTCATTAAAAATAGGAAAGTTATCAGTGGAGACGGATTTGCTGCGTGTCTGCGCGTTAATGAGCTGCTCATTATGGATTTAATTTGGGATGAAAAGCTGCCATGTTTTCATAAAGGAGGGAGATCAAGCAACGACAAGAGGATCTGAATGTAGTTCAGAGCTGCTAGCTTTTTCTAGCAGTTTCCAAAGAACAATAAAAAAAAGGATTTTCTGAGATACAAAGCCAATGAGACATGTGGAAGGGAAACACATAGCATAAAAGTTTAAAAGTTTTTTTACCAGTTGCCCTCGCTCTCATATTCCTTTTGAAGGATGCTGAGTTTGCTGGGTAAATAGTCTTTGCAGATTCGCATTGCATCAGTCCACATCGCGGCATCCTGGAAGAGGATATTATTATTTTAAAAATCCTGTGAAGCTCAATATTCATTTACTGCACACAAGGAAAAGTCTTATTTGCCTTCAGGTTATTGTGAACCACAATGTCTGAACTTTGGAAGAAGTTTAGAGTTTTGCAACGAGCTAAAGTGGCTGGTGCAATTCCACAAAATGTGTCAGTGAGAATGTTTTATAAAAACAAAACAAAAAATAAGCATCTTGTACATCATTTTGAATGTTCAGAACTCTGCTTGCTGATATGTTAAAGGGATTGCGCATCCAAAAATAAAAATTCTGTCATTATTTATTCACCCTCATCTTGTTGAAAACCTGAATGTGACTTCTACTTCTGTGGAGCACGTCGGAAGATATTTTGAAGAATGTTTTTTGAAAAGAAAACAGTGGCACCACGAGAACTCAAAGTTATTTTGTGTTCTGCAGAAGTAAATAATGAAAGAATTTCCAATTTTGGTTGAACTATCACTTGTGTTCTATAGAATAGTTAAATTGGCACCAAATCCCTCTACGGTGACAGTTTTTGTTGTATCCCATATTTATGGAAAATCTCTTTAGATTGAGGACTCTTACTTTGTAGTATTTAATAGCAAGCTCAGGTCGTTGTGCTCTGAGCAGGAAGGCCTCTGCTTTCTGGAATTCTTTCTGGTCGAAGCAAAACTTAGCTTGGCTCACTAAAATATCACCCACACTCTCTGGATCATGAGCCTCAGCGACCCTCTGTGCGTTACTCCAGTCTTTATTGTGAACATGCCTGCAACAAACACAGAGACACGTCAAGCTTATTCAAACATCATCTTTAGATGTGCAATAATACACTAATAATGCAAAGATTTGAGCTAAAATGTACATGCATGTACAGTATTTGATATTGTTACACAGTTTTCGTTCAGTAATCTATTAAAAATATCTCCTAACAACAACACTTTTGAAAATCAAGTTTGGAAAATAATAAGGATTATTTTTAAAGAATCTTTTGTAAACTAACATATTTTTCTTACCCTATTGCAAATATATTTCAAAACTTATGTTATTTATGGTAAAAAGAAATTTATGCTTACATCAAAACAGCCTCCTTGGGTTTCCCGGCTTTGATGAATTCTGTTTCAGCTTCACTGAACTTGCCCTTGAAAGTAAAATATTACACTTATTGAGAATACACTTATTGAGAATACATTTTGGGAAGGTCTTGCTATTAAAAATAAATGAATAAAAATGAAAACTGTGAGGACCTTACTACATCATATTAACCTAATACAGTACATCACATTAATAAAACTGAATTCTACAAAATTGTGAAAATGTGACAGCATAAACAAAAGCATTCAGACAGCCTACTTTAAAAATACACCGCTGCAGTGCAGAAAACTGAAATCACTACTTGTAGGTATGAAATACCTGGTCTTCGAGATACATGGCATTCTTCAGATGAATATCAGGAGTCTTCTGGTTCATGGAGAGTCGTGCCAACTCAAAAGCGAAGTCGAATGAGCTTAAGAAAGAAGAGATTTTTGTTATTGTAAGAATTTTCTACATGACTTTTGGCGTTGAGGTAACTGTGCAAAAGTTATAAGCACGTTTGATGTTTTGTAAAATATATTTTGCTTTAGTGTGTCACTCGGAAATAGAGCCTATTTTTAGATGTCAAGGACAAAAATAATTATCTTTTCTTAATACTTGAATACACCAAACACAGAATTTTCGGTGTTGATTGACTTACTAGTTATCCGTTGCAAAGTCAATGGTGGTTTCCAGCAATCCAAACTTGTTGAGAAGCTTAACTGCAGCCTCTCCTCCAAGACATTTTGCCCACAGGTATGCCACCTGCTTATGAGCATTGGCTCCTCCGTGGTTCTTTGCTATCTATTGTAGACACATTGAGAAGAATTTGTATCTACGGTGCATAAATCTCTCTACATTCTACATCAACTACATAAAACACTCTAGCGTGCATACACACCCGATAAGATTCCTCCCACATATCGTTGACTCTGTACATGTTCACAGCGGCTTTCCAATCCTGCCCCTCTAGGAAGTGATACTCCGCCTCTTGGAACCTGGATTCGGATTCCAGCTCCTGTGGAAATCAGTCCAAATGGAGGTTTTGTTAAGAAATAAACAAAACTACACCACACCAAAAGACAATTGGGTCAAATGTTTTTTGTAACTCTGCATGTCTTAAACCTTGGCCAGGTGAATATGCGTCTCCAGCAGCAGGTCTTTGTGATGTATGGCGACCAGACGGATCATGTCATCGTACATTTTTTTGTTCTTGTACATGGTGATGGCCAGATCTGGTTCATCTACAGTGGTAAAGAGCCTTAAGATGAAGCAAAAGAGGAAAAATCTGCTTAAGATGCTTCCAATGCACATAGATATTGACAATAAGCGATAGTGGTTACGACACAGCAGTGTTTGTGTTTCAGTGTTTATGTGTGTGCGTTTACCTTTCAGCTTCTTTGAACTTGCCCTCTTTCTCTAGGTCTTGAGCTCTGCTGATATAAAGGGCAGACACGTCCTCTTGTGTCATACACTTCACTGCAAGCTGTGTGTAGACCGGCGGAAAAAGACAAGGACGAAAAAGAGACAGAGAACGCTTGATAATAATATTAAATCATTCTGTAATGTAAATAATTGTTCTAGGATGAATCATGACACATTGATTTATTAGCTAGAGAAAACAATCACGTTTTGCTAAAATATTTAAGCCAGAACCCTTGTGAGTGTGCCAATGTAATTTGGAACGGTTGTCAAGATTTTCAGCCAAATAAAGGGATAGTTCAACCAAAAATGTCCTTTTACACCTGTATTACATTTTCCTTTTGCAGGACAATTTTTTTTTTTCAAAAATGTTGGCCCTCATTAACTTCCACTGTATGGACACAAAACTACTGAGACATTTCTCAAAATATCTTTTTGCTTATGCATTTCACAAAAGAAAGAATCATATAAAGGTTTTGAATGTCATTAAGGTCATTCAACAATTTTTGGCGAAATATCTCTTCACATTTACACTAGGAGCATATAGATACTGTATATATATGGATATATATTGACCATAGTCATATAAATTAGTTTATAAAATTTGATGCTGCTTTTGTGTCTTTTCTAAAAAAAATAAGATTTAGTACTTATTCATAGTATTTAAAGTGCAATGCTTCTAAAATATCTCCCTTTGTGTTGCAAAGAAATAACTTTTTTTTAATCGCTACGGCTTTACTTCTCAAAAACCCTACGCGAAAGTATGAACATTGACAACAGTGCTGATGTTTGCAAATGCATCTCAAAATATCCGGCTATTATTAACATTCATTATTAACAACTCATCGATATCTAGACAAGCATTGTTCTTCAAACTCATCTGAGCTTCCAGCAGTCAGCTATACCTGAATAAAATCGGCCTGCATCAGCGCACAAAGTGAACACAAAGTACCTTATGAGCTTGCTCCCATCGCCCTGCCTGAGTGTACATATCTATAGCATCCTTGATATGATCACCTTTCACGAACAGACGCTCGGCCACCTGTAATTTAGGCAAACGGGACAACCCATGTAAAAAGTAAGTCAAATGAATGTAAAAGTTCTAATGTGATCTATGAAATACCTCAAACTCTTGTACAGAGGCATAGTACTGGGCTATCTTCGGATAATATTTCGCAGCAGTCTTGTCTTCCTGGAGCTCAAGTATATGCAATGCTTTCTTCCACTGGCGTGCTGCGACCGCCGCCTCTATGGCCTTGGTGGAGCGGCTTCAATGGGAGGAAAGTTAAAAGAGATGTCTGATTCAAATTTTAACACACACTTTGATACAAACCCTGGTGAGAGGAGATGCAATAACCTGAACATCTATAGAGGCTTGTTGCCTTTAAACTCACCCGGCTTCTATGTAATGGTTGATAGCGGCATCCATTTGTTTCTGTTGCACTAGATGATCTCCCCAAGCTTCCTCCAGCTTTACCACTTCAGCGGGGAAGGCAACACGAGCGAGATCCACGGCTGCAGAGGAACAACGCATCACCAGAGATCAACCAGTCATGTCCACACCTGCCTATGGTTATTATGGTTCTCAGGCATCCTTACCTTTCTTGAAAGCACTTCCCTTCCTGTAGCAATCTAGGGCTCTTTGATTATTTCTTATCCTCTCAAACAGGTCACCTGCCTGTAAAACAACATGAGAACAACAATTACTACAATGAAATTCACAGAAAAATCCGATAAATACCCACAATCCTCTGAGCTCCGGAGCAACCCACCCTCTCAAAGAACTCTCCTTTAATGAGTGCGGCGGTGATGCGGCTCATTATGTCTTGGTTTGATAGGAGCTCATCTCTGCTCATGGCCAACCAGGCGGCTTTGGCTGGAAGTCCAGCTTTCAGGTAGAGGTTTACGGCACCGGTGATGTCTCCCTCACTCTCTTTCACCTCCGCGGCTTTCTCGTTCTGATTGGTGTCCATCAGGTAAGAATAATAACTGCGTCTCAAATTGTCCAACTCTGGATGGCCCTTGAAAAGTAATAGACACGTTATTATTAGCATGCACAAGTTAAACAATACACACTGTATACATTTGAATAGAAGTTCAGAATATGTTAATGTTCAAAAAAATGTTACCCTTGTTTGTGCCACAGCAATACATTCATCCCACATATGAAGCTCTTGGTACATTTCCATTGCTTCCTCAACCGCATTCTATAGGGTAACAGTAATATTACACACAGCACGATAAAGGAAATACAATATTAGATCTCAGTTGGTCCCTCAGTCTCAGATCTCGACCAGGTCATACAGTTAACAATCGTAGCTTTACCTGTTCCATGTAATACATCTCAGCAAGCTTAAAGTTCTTATCCAGCATTGCCAGTCTCGCTTTCACTTGGTAGTGGTCTATAACATCACCTCCCTACAGAAGAGTAAACACTATTGAAATTTAAAATAAAAAATGTAGATTTTACTAGTATGCAAACTAGGGCTGTCCAAAGTTTGTGTTTACACAATACGTACATGTACTGTACATTTTAAGTTTGTATTCATAAACACATACATTTATAAATATTTAGGAAATATTTACATGCATTTACTGAATATTTACCAACAATTTAAATGTTTACTCATTTTTTTTATTTTTCTTAAATATATGCATGCCTGTATGTACGTATGAGAGTGGCTGTTTTCATAAATACAAAATGAATATGCACAGTACATAGATATCATGTAAACACAAACTTTTATTCTGGATGCAATTAATCACGATTCATCGTTTGTCAGCCCTACTAAAAACATATTTTACAGTTCTTATTTACTGTAGAAGAAAGGTGATTCAAAACAACATGTAAAAATCCTTTCAACTCACATATTCCTTAGAGACTGCATCTGCAATCTTGTTGGTCTTATTTAGGAATCTCACTTTGGAGACGTCCCCTAGAGCTGCGAAACACCTGCGGAACAATCCCGAGACACAGGATAAACAGCCCATTTTTACACATTAAGTTTTTCACAGAAGAGGGAAAATGCGAAAATAAAGCCGCAAATGTAATTTTGTTTTAGTTTTCGATAGACCATACATACAAAAATTTACAGCCTTTACAATCTGCCCCCGCTAAATTTGACAGAGGCACTACATAAAGATATCACTAGATAAGGGCTAAAAATGACACATTGTCTAATGTGTTAACTTGGCACTTTTCAAATATTACAACTAAATACGGTGAACAAACTAAAACCAACAGAATGAAAATAAAACTAAGAGCTAACATACAAAATGTTAAGCTTCAATAACCCTGGTGTGATCTGGTAGACAGCGTGGTATTAGCTCTTCACAAAGTGGCATGAGACAGGAAACACTTCTTCATTTGCATTCTCCTCACAGTCTGACCACTTTCTCGCTGTGTTCTTTATGCAGATAAGCTTATACATATCAAACCCATCCTGTATTATTGAAGCCCTTCTAATTTGAATTCTAGTTTCAGACTCTTAAAAATGCTTATTCAGTAAAATGAAAACTAAAATGAAAAGCCTTTTCAAGAGCATCTTTAGTGCTAAAGCTTTTATCCTCCTGCACCAGCTTCCCATCTCAGGTGAAGGATCTTTCCCCTCTCATCCAGAAGATTACACACATTTTTCTGTAGGATGAATCCTATCTGAGAAAACATTTCGGCTTTCAAAGTGTAAAAGATGGATCAGCGATCTAGACTAGCACCTTGTGCCCTGTCCCGAATGGCACACTCCGGTCTTGTGGACCTCCTCCGAGTGAATGAGAAAAATAATGGCCGTGGCTTTCGTCTTTCTCTGCGATGTAATTGGATGTATAAAAACAGCCATTGCATTATGAAATGGATCTGGGAGCAGACAGACAGTTGAAGGGGAGGAGTTAACGGATACTCCGCCCAAGCCGTTTTCCATACATCGTCTAAGATGGATAGCCATAACAGGAAGAAAGTGAATTTTCAGATTTTAACTAGAGATTATGAGGGCACATTCATTTTAAAAAGAGGAATGACCCCCATTGATAAACTATTTACAATAAACGCAGCAATATTTCATGCAAAAATAGGCAGTCATTTTTCGTTTCACTGGGACTTTAATGCTTCTGGAACGCACTAAACATTCATTGCTAAATACAAGTTGCTTTAGTGGGTCTTTCCTTTATTGGTCATATTTTGACTTTGGTATGCTTCTTTCGGGGCATCCTTTCTGATTGGATGAATCAGATGAATGCTAAAATGTGTTCATATATATTTAGTATTTCATTTTAAAGCATTTTTGTGAAGCTTCTGATGCGTAAGTTAACTAAATATAATAGCAAACAAGGCTAGGTCCATGTGCAGTACTAGACGGTGTTGTTTTTGTTTCATTATCCATGTGAAAGATGTTTCTCTATTGCCGATTATGCGGCTGTAATAATTAAATGTTTGCTCGTACACATCTGACCATGTTTGCTGTCTTTGAGGAGGAAGGAGTTGGTAAACACTAAATAAAATATTATTTTCCGAGATGGTAAATGTGGCCCAAGACACACAAAAATTCTCCGGTCAACAACTTCAGAGCTAATGTTTAATTTATGCAGTTAATAAGAGTGCATTGAAATCCATAATTAACCACTTTGCAGTTAGTTTAATAAGCTAGCAAATTGTTTAAAAGAGATTCACAAGCTTAGAAAATGATGTCTGTCAGTTAAACGGATCAGATCTGGATCCAAGGCATCACACCGGCCGAGTCAAAGATGAATGGACTGTAGGACTGTATTGCTTTTCTGACCTTTCTGCGATGTGGAGCTGTCGTGCTTCCAGGGAGAGTTTGCTCAGAGTCTTCCACATGGCATCGGTCTCTGCAGACATCTCCAGCGTCTCCAGGAATGCTGTGGCCCTGTACGCATAAACAAGTGACCAGCTTTATATGAGGATACTTGAGAAAACGAAGCACAAAATCTACTCTAGCGCATTACAATGGGGATTTGCTGAGGCCGGGTCAATGTTAAGTGCAGGTGCAGCGGTACCTGTGATAGTCGCCGTCATCGATGGCTGTACCGAATTCAATGAGGCCCTCATCCAGGGTGTAAGAAACAGAGTTAACCCCTTCAGTCACGATCACTTCAGTTTTACCATTGGATCGCTCCAGGTCTACGATATCCCCCTATGGCAACACAAAAAACCAGTAGCGTAATCATGTGCTATAACAGGGTATATACAGAAATCACAGAGCTGAATTTAATACTTTTTAAGACTCTTTCCATACTTTTTGAGACCTCATCGGCACTTCAAATTTTAATTGGTTACATTAACGACACTTTAAAGGAGGTTCACTCAAAAACTAAAATTCTGTCATCATTTACTCACCTTCAGGTTTTCATTTTTGGGTGAACTATCAGTTTAACTTACATTTACTCATTGTAAGATAGCACAACTAAACAGTCTGAGTTTGTCTTTTTAATGCAACATAATTCAGAAGAGTGGGAACGAAGCCCCAGATAATTCATTGAGTGACTAACCCAATGCAAAGTTTATTAGAAAGAAAAACGAGGCTCCGCTAATTGTCAGATACAAAGAGCAGTACACCTCACGGTTATTCCCAGCGACGGCCCTTAGCCATGGTTCCAACTCCTTATCATCTAACCATTTGCACAAAAACTTTTTTCCCATTAGTCAACTATGTTGTTTAACAAACGGGTGCAAATGGACTTGCCCCTATGCCTACACAATTATTAAAAAGCTGGCAAACCTTAGCATATATTTTATAGCAAATATAAAAAGGTGATACATGTAGTATCTTGAGAAATGGCACCAAAGAATTTTATACTATATAAGGGCCTAAATTTTCCCTAAATTTATCAAGTTTTAATACTTTTTAAGACCACGAGGACACCCTGTATAATGTGCTGGTGTCCCAGTAAAATATGCCAAGTTCACCTTGATTGGAAACATTGTGACCCTCTCCGGGCTGTCAATGGTGTACCAAACGCACAGATTTCCTCTGTTCTGAGCCACAACAACATCACTGCCCGGGACCCACTGAACATACGGACAGAAACTCAACATGGTGCTCTTCAAGCTGCTCTCGATGTCATACAGGTGGAGCTAAACAAACATGATGAGAAAAAATAAATAAACAACATAAGGACCAATTTTTGTTATTTTAAAACATATTAAAGCTTAAATCTTAAAGGAACAATTCACACAAAAAAAATGTCATCTTTTATTCACCTTAAAGTTTTTTTGTTCTGATGAACAAAAAGAAATAGATATTTGGAAAAATGCATGTAACCAAACAGTTCTTGGCCACCATAGACTACCATTGTAGGAAAAAAATCATTGTAAATGGGGTGACTAAATGATGGCAGAGTTTTTATTTGAAACAAAGCTGCTGTTTTCTTTTTGGTAGACCAACTTGTACAATAGCAACCAGCAATTATGGAATGGAATGGCATTTAACATGTTTCAAAGTATAACTACCAGCTTAAGCTGGATTTTTTATGGTTTCTCACTAACCTTGAGTTTCTTGTCCCTAAAGAGCAATTTACGACCGGTTTCGTTCAGCTCCAGCCAGTCGATTTTGGAGTCATGGCTTATTGTGCCCATATTACACCCACCAACCAGGTCCACTGAAAAAAATTGGAAGAGATGTCGGAAGATGTGTGCATTTTGTTCTCTGCTAAACCAGGATCAATTAAGGATTCTGGTTACAACTTTTAAACAATAAAAGTCAAATGTTATAAGCAGAAGAGAAAAACACTTAGATCTGGTTTCACAGTCAAGGCTAGTCCCAGACTAAAATTAATGTGTGACCTGTCTTAGCACAATATAACTTGCCCAGATATATCTACAAATAAATTAGTTTCATTGTTTTGTCTTAAGATACACACCAGTAATATATTCTTCTAATGCATCTTTATAAATGCGACATATCTTAATTCACTTCAGGTATAGTTCTGGCTTAAGCTAAACCGTGTCTCTGAAACCAGGCCTTACAGTTCCCTCAAAACTGAAAATTCTTTAGTCACCCTCATGTCTGAATTACTTTCTTTTGCAGAAAACAAAATAAGACATTTTGAAGAACGTTGGCAACCAAACAACACTGGCCCTCATTGACTTCCATTGTATGGACACAAACCACTGAGACATTTCTCAACATATCTTCTTTTGTGTTCCACTGAATCATTTTATTTATTATTTTTTGGGGGGTGGCATGGTTAAAAAACTGGAGTCAGCTCCATTTATTGTCATGAACATCAGCATTTGCACGCAAAAAGACATGCTGCAAAAACTGAGGCATCTCCTTTCATACAGACCCCGAACATCCACAAGCTAACAAAAACAAATCAATGAGTATTTCACGAATCACGTTCTGTGATGCTTCCGTAGGTCTTCTTCTTATTGTTCGCAAATATCCATTCTGATGGAAAGCATCACTTACGAAGGGGAAAAATGAACGCGGGAAAAACACTTTCCAATTTGCACTTTCTGAACAGGTTTTAAACGCACGGAGCAGTGAGGGGGAAAAGCACTCTGCTGTCTGTCAGAGGAAAATAAATTGGATGAAAGTTGTTTCTCGTTTTCACCACCTGAAGAAAAAACAAGGCGAGCAGGACGGAGGGAGCATGCCTGGACTTAATTAGCACAGGAAGTGGTCAGAGGCGCGGCAGATGGTGCGCTGCGGCCGGTGAAAGGAAAGGGCTGTGATGGTGACACAGCGGGGTCGCCGTCTAATTGAAAGGTAACGTCCGAATCGACTCAACGTCGGCTCGGCTCACCTCTCTGCCGCGTCTCAAATGATATCTTCCCGGCAGAATCAAATTATGGGTTTTAAGGAGAAGGTGTCCCATTAAAAGCGGAAACAGGCATTTTAAGTGATCAATATCCTTGATGGCGTCGTTCCATTAAAGTCATTTACTCCCACATGTCTCTTAGAACCCGTATGGCTTTTATTTTCAGTGGAACAAAGAAAAAGACATCATTATAGTAGAATGTCCAAGATGTTCTTTTCAATACGGTTAATGGTGAGATCTTCAGTGAATAAGTTGTTCAATTTTCCAGTGCTCCTCACACAAATCTACTGTGTTGTTTTGCTTTAGACGACTTGGAATAAAGCGATAAATTGTTTGGATTACTTTAATGATGTTTTAAGGTCGTTGTAAAGCATTTTAGCCCACATCCATTTTCATTGTATGGATAAAAGCAACCATGTTTTTTTACAGAGAGAGAAAAGTCACGCAGCCTTGCATAGATGATGAACTATTGATGACAACAGGCCGAGTCAGAAACAAACTTTTTATTTTGGGGTGAATCTTCCATTCTATTCAGGTTTATACTTCATGTATATAAACATCTCAGGCTTTTAGTTCCTTTGGCTTCAATACATGGCACTATCCTTTCTTTGAAATCTATGTTGTGAAAGACGGCAAACAAATACATTTAAAAAAAATTGTCTATTATCCTAGAACACATTTTATCATGTCTTATCCTTCGGTTATAATAATTCTTTCACAATAATAGTAATCTGGTTTAAAGGAGGTTATCAGCAGCTGTATGTAAAAACTTACCTATAGCAATAGTTTTGATGTCTATCAGGTAGGCTAACTTTTTGTTGTCCTCCACTCCCCTCTGTTTCCTTTCATTCAACCGCACACTGCGAACACAGACACACACACATCCCTGCATAAACACTTCCATGCAATGCAGAGGGACCTGTCAGTGCACCATCATGAGGAACCGTGCTCTGCAGTCTGACAGCACCTGACAGCCTTTATACATGAATGCTGATTTGTGATGACTAAGTCTGCTCACTAAGAGCCAGCTGTATTCAGAGCAATAGCCCTTTTTAGAGATGAGTGACAGCACCAGGACAAAGGGGTTAATACAGGATAAATAGCGCCATCTAGTGGTCTGTATTAAACATGACTTTGGCATATACAAAGAAACATGCAGTTATTTTGTGTTCATTAGGGTTTAGCAGGAATATCAAATTGAGGAAATAATATTAATTGTTAATAATTGTTTCCTGTCTGTTAAAAATAAAGCCTGTTAAAAATAAAGTCAGAGATAGCAAGAAGTTTCAGAGAACATCATAGGGTTTATTAAACTATATTTTGTCTTTTAAACAGTGTATTTCCCAAAACTGCCGACCTGATAAGGTGAGGATTCATGAACTCTGTCCGAACGGATCCCAGGATATCATTGCTCCCGTACTCCACCAGCGCCAGCTCTCCAGCATTGAAAACCATGCACACCTATTCATAAACAGAAAAAAAAATTTTTAGCTAGGCGTTCATTTTATCATGTGGTGTTGTATGATTCATTAAACTCCCGCCTCAAAGTTAAACATCATAACAACGATGCGAAGTGAAACAAGACTGTACCGTTTCATTTTCAAAGAAAAATTTCTCATTTCCTCCGGAACCCTGCCACGCCACCTGTAATGAGAGAGTAGTGCTGTTTATTGAAGTATGACATGGTCATCAGCTTTGTTTTCCACTACATTACACAGACATAGATAGAAAGAGAGAGAGAGCACAGCCAGAGCCCTTCACCAATATCCTGTTTGTCACACTGAACTTTCCTCCAGCTAGCATAAGGGCACTTTGGAAACTCAATTAAACAAGGATTAACACAGTGAACCATGACAGCCCTTGAACTTTTAATTAGACGTTTTTAAACCTCGGTCGAGCCGATGGAGGCATTCATTTCACCACAAATTAAAAACCTGTACATCTGTTTAAAAACCTATGGAGGACAGATCGTTGACGGATTACATACAGACAGGTGGACTGAATGATCAAGAATCAATTAAAAAATGTGTCTTGAAAAAGGTGGTCATGACATTTTCATACGGCCCAAACATAGGTATGAAATGTCAATAGTAATAAAACTAATTGTCTTACCTCGCTTAGCTTGTTTGACAAGAGGTCTCCCAGCAGAAGTGTGTCAGAGGTATGAGCCACGATATATCGATCCTTCCCCATGACCTTGACCTCATCGATCTCATAACCATACTGAGACTTCAACACCACTCGTGTGCCAGTGGACAAATTCTTCACAATCACCTGGAAAAGTTGAAAGGTCATATTTGAAACTTTATGTTTTTATAACCTTAGAATGAGCTCTTTCTCTATACACCGCAGGTCCCCTTGCATGGAATTGACCATGTTGTTTCTAAAATACGTTATCTCTTTTCGACAAAACGTGTCGACATCTTAGTGCTGTGTCAGCCACCGTAGTGCTTTGAAAGTGAGGGGTGGAGTGAGCCATTGGTTGCATTTCGCAACCTCACTGCTAGATGCCATTAAATGTCATACACTGGACCTTTAAAGGGGTCCTATGACACGACTAAAACAAATATAATCGTTTTTTTTAGATGTGACACTATGTGTATACACGATTTAAGGTTAAAAATGCTGTACTTTCGACATACCTAGCATGTTTGTATCTCCTCTTTGCCCCACCTCTTTGAAACAAGCTGATTTTTTACAAAGCTTATCTCTCTGAAAAGCGAGGTGTGCTATGATTGGCCAGTTAACCAGTGTAAAGTGATTGGTCGAATACTGCAAGCGTGTGACGGAAATGTAACACTTGTTAAAATATTTGGGACATAAAGTTCCAAAGCAATTGTACTGACAGGTACGCCCACCTTAATTGCGTATACATTTGGGCGGTCTTAGTCAAATCATACAAAATGCATCGTTTGTTCTGACACTTACATTTTTGCAATCTTACGTGTCTAATACATGCATGGCCAACTTATAACACACCAAAGACACATAAAAACATGTATTCGCACCATATGACCTCTTTAAGGAACAGAAGTGGTGGGTGTCCGACAACATTCAACATGGTAGTTTTTCAAGACAAAAGCCAAGCCACATAACTTTTTGGAAAGTCCGAAAGTCAGTGGAACGAGTAGAAATAGTGCATGCTTTTACTGAACGTCTCTTAATGGAATGCTAACCTGACTCGGTCCGACGTATGTCACCTCAAATTTGTTCCGGTAAATGCTCCTCCGGAGGCAGCAGTCGAACAGCTCGACTCCTCCACAGAGTGTTCCCTGTTATTCAGAAATCAATAAACATCATCATCACTAATATTGAACAGATATTGGATTTCTGAAGGCTTTATTAAATGATTCATTCTGACCACAGAGAGTCGAGAGCCATCTTTCTTCCAGGCTAGAGCTGTGATAGTGTACAGGTTCTCAATCTCTTTGGGAGAAGATTCATCCCAGTTGGCTTTTCGAGGACTCCAGTTGAAAACCCGCAATCTGAAAAATACAATTTCAGATTAAAGTAAAGTGTGTCATTATGCAGGTGCTCAAAAAAGATATAGCTTCGTTTTAAAATGCTTTCCTTTGCCTTAGAGTATAGCACTAGCAAATTGTTGATCAAATTTTGGCCTGTTCATATAAATCTCACCTGTCATAGCTTCCTACGACTATGGATTGACCACTGGGGCTCGCTGCTGCTACTGTGAATTCTTTTTCAGAGCGATCTCGACTGTAGTCAAACGTCTGCAGGATTTGACCCTCCCTGCCGTAGGCTACGATCTTCTTATCACATCCAGCCACAATTATACTGTTGGTACCCCATGCCAGGGCGTAAGGTGGGCATGCATGAGTCAACAGTTTTCCCTTTAAAAAACATAACAAAATTCAAACTTTTGAAACATCTTCGTACAGATTAAAATATACAGAGGTATCAACTGTACCTGAGATTCTCCAGATCCATCATCATCAAAAAAGTACCGTACAACCGTTCCATCTGCATGTCCCGAAAGGATTCCCTTTCCAGAGACACTGAGACGATAGACAAGAATGACTAACAAGTACAGTACATTTTATTTGATACGGGAACATGAAGATCAGAAGTTGAAATATGCATACTTTGTGGTTAGTGAGACAATGTAAGAGTCTGTTCCATAGATTGTTGATGACTTGCTTGTTTTTGTATTGGCTTGTCGAACCTGCAATAAAAATAGTGACAAATAAATGTTAGCAAAATTGAAAATACAACGCACCGTCTAAGCATTGAAAAATGTATTCCACTTACTTTTCCCTCCGCTAGCCCAAATATTATCAGATGCTCTGCCGGCCAAACCAAACATGTCACTGCACTCTAGAAAACAACAAAAAAAGTCAATACACAACACAGAGCAGCGCTTGTGACTACTAATGTTTGTGGACACTAGAACTAGTATGTTAGTTACAAAACAACTTACTGTTTGTATAAATTTGTTGCAAATAACCTTTTTATCTCCCCTAGAATATAAAACATCAAATATGATTATGGTTGTGATATCACACCACCTTCCACTTGTGTAGGCAAAATCATTCTTTTATTTAAAATGGAATAATGATGGTGATTATTCTCATACTTACCATTCCTCTCCTATTTTGTAAACAAATATGATGTTATCTGTTTGGGCAACAGCTATTTTAGTTGAATCGGGAGAAAATGCCATGGACTTAACCACGTAAGTTTTCTTTCCATACTGCAACAAACGAAAAACACGATAGTTACATATATGAAAACATTTTCTGCATGTATTAATACATGTGCATCACAGATGTGATACTTATTCAACATTTTTAAGGAATTCAACCACTTACTTTGGGGTCTGCCGGTTTTGTAGTAAATCTGTCTCTTTTCTCTCCCTGCTCATCATAGAGTATAACAACTCTCTCAATAGTGCACACTGCAAACTTTGCATTGTTGGGAGCCCAAGCCATACAGGTGACTTTAGCAGCTCCATCCTAAAGAAAAGATATTAAACACATTTTACTCAAATCAATGCCTTACGTCTGTATTCACTCACTGAGATTTGATCAAAAAACGCTCGATAACACAACTTCAACATAGAAGCTGTAGTTATCATTATTGCAGATATGTAAGCATCCAAGAGATGCTAAGCTAAATAGCGTAAATGCAGCTAGCTTCGCCAAAGCACGTGATTAAATACGTTAACGTTACCTGCGGAGTTAAAAGAGTCTTCAGGTACTTTAACTGCATGCTTCGGGTTTATCACTGACTCAATTTATTGAAATAGACATGTTTTGCGAGATAGTTGCCAGGCTGCAGACATTTTAGTAAACATAGCGTTCTCCCTGGTTACCGTCGTCAAGGAACGAGCGTATGACGTAGTTACGTAGCTTTAAAAGAAACCCTTAATACGTGCGATCCCTGCAATCGTCTAATGCTTTATCCCGAAAAATGCTGTCTTTTTGAAAAAACAAAAACGTCTGCTGAAATATTTAACTTCATAAAAGAATGTGGAGATGCCGGGGATTGAACCCGGGGCCTCATACATGCAAAGCATGCGCTCTACCACTGAGCTACATCCCCTTGTTGACGTAATAGCGGAGTGAAGAGTATTTAAAGATTCAAGACGTTCTTGCCTTTCAATTTGACAACAGAAAGTAGATTCACCTTACAAAATGTAACTGGTTTTGAAACGATCTTTGTAGTTTACTTATGGTATTTATGGAGAAACTACAGTAAGTTCACGTTAAATTTGCTAAATGATAATTTTACAAAAATAAACATGGTTCCTACAGTACACTTATGGTTATAAAACATCCTTTAATTTGACCGAGTAGCAGTATCAGACATTGGCACTTAATTGTTATAATTCGCTGATATAGCTTTAACCTTACACCTCATGCACCATCATGGAATAAAACTGGGATCACATGCTACAAAAGTCACGTTAGCATCTAAAATTAACTACGGTTATGCACTCCAGGTGACAGGTCATGAGCAAATAGGAGGTCCAATACGAAACCAGAACAATCTGTACCTGAAATCCAAGAGAATGTCCACAAATACATCTGTGTGAGAGCACATGGGACACCTCTACAACCTGGTCTTGGTCAAGAAGGGTCAATTGGACCACTATCATGCAAAAACAGATTATCCAGAGTTTTGAGAAGATACAGCTCAACCTTTGGTTCGTAAAAGAGGTTTTTGAGCTCATCCTTGGATCTGTTTTTTACATTTTTGAAGCCTTTGTTCGACTTTTTATTCCGCGTCCCAGAAAAGATGTGGAGGGGGAGATCGCTTTGGTGACGGGCGCAGCTAATGGTATTGGAAAACTGATCGCCAAAGAACTTGGTCAACATGGAGCTACATTAGTCCTGTGGGACATCAATTCAGATGCGCTGGATCGGACTGCAAAAGAACTACAGCAAGCATTAGATGTGCGTGTGTATGCTTACACCTGTGACTGTAGCAGAAGAAGTGAGGTCTACAGAGTTGCTGAACTGGTAAAAAGTTAAAAACGATTTTTTTTCATTTATAAGATTATTTATACAATCATTGAACGGCATATTTTAATAATAAATTGTACTGTTAACCTATTAAAAATAAAGGACATTTTCTACAGACATTTAAATGTGGTATGAACACTTAAACAGGTTAAAAAGGAAGTTGGAGATGTCACAATCTTGGTGAACAATGCAGGAGTGGTAACAGGGAAATACACCTTCACTGAAGCTCCCGACAATCTGGTGGACAGAACACTAAGGGTTAATGTTGCTGCTCATTTCTGGGTAATACTTTTTCTGTTATTTAGCGTGTCCTTGTTACTTCCGCCTCTTCTAGATGTTATGGGAACAGCGTGCTTATTGTTATCTCAAATTCTTACTAAAACTTGCGTTCACAGACCTACAAGGCATTTCTGCCGGTTATGATGCAACGGAATCATGGGCACCTGGTCTGTGTGGCGTCCCATGGAGGGCTGTTTGCTATGAATGGCCTTGCAGGTATGTAGAAGGGTTTGAAAAACATACACACTGTTAATCCACAATGTACGGCATCTGAAGATATATTATTAAACATATTTAATGTCATAATAATAATACATTTATTTTATATAGCGCCATTAAAAGTTTCCTTCTCAAAGCGCTGAACAAAAAATTAAAACAACACATCACACATTAATAAAGCAGCACAACAAAATACTGTCAAAAACAAAGCAAAAGATCCATTCAAATAAAAGCAGTTCTGAAATAAAATGTTGTTTTGTAAAATGAGTTTTGAAAGTGGCTAGAGAGTTTGCCTCCCTGATGTTTATCGGGAGAGAGTTCCAGATCTTATCACCCATGGAGCGAGGCCATGTCTTGGGCACATTTAAAAGCAGTGGTCGAATTGAAGGGGGGGCTGAGGGGTACAATGTATCAACCTTTCAGCAACTGAGAAGGACAGCAGAGGACGTAAACGAGCAATATTTCTCAAGTGGAAAAAGGATTTCTTAACAGAGTTGTGAATGAAGGCTCAAATGTTGGTGAGGCATCACAGATGACTCCAAGATTTTTTAGTTTGCTTTGAAACTCCAGAGCAACACCATCAGTAGACATTGTCATATGGCCGGCATTGCGCAGTTTATGGGGAGAGACGATTAGCATAATTTCAGTTTTGGAGCTGTTTAAAGACAAAAATTGTCAAACATCCAGTTCTTTATCATAGTAACACAGTTAGAGAGATGCACAGTGTCCACATTCTGGCCTGATCATGAATGAACATAAATCTGTGTGTCATCAGCATCAAAATTAAAATTGAGCGATCATGCATTTTGTTCACAGATTATTGTGCAAGTAAATCTGCGGCAGTGGGTTTTGCGGAATCCATTGCGCTGGAGCTGCTTGTCCTCAGAAAGGAAGGAGTCAAAACAACAATAGTGTGTCCCTATCTATTAAACACAACAATGTTTGCGGGATGTCAAACAAAGTAAGCCATTTTAGGCCCTAACTTGATTAGAGATCATGGTTGTACAATAAAACAGATATTTTACCTTTATAGGAGAACATCTTTTCTTCCAATCTTGGATTGGAGAGATACAGCTAAAAAGATTGTGGATGCCATATTAAGAGAGAAAATGTACCTGCTGTTACCTTCAAGTCTAAACTTCATGATGGCACTCAAAAGGTAATATAGACTTCTAAATACTATCAAGATGTAAAGCAGTTTAGTTCCATATGATAAGTTACATTCATTTAGATGACTCATTCAATGTAACCGTAAAATGCCCCTGTTCATATTCTTCCAGTATCATGCCTGCCAAACTGGGCATCATCTTTGCGAACTTCTTTGGTGGAATGGATTTGATGGATCACTTCAGAGGGGTCCCTGTACCTATTATCAGCTATAAAAAGCCTCAACTCCAACAAAATGATAATGTCAATGATCCACCCCCCACGCTTATCTATTACAACTAAGCAAAATGTGTCGGAATATAACATGAACACAGCCTGTTTACATCTCCAGCTTTAATGATTCGTTTATCCTCTTAAGGCCAGCATAAATATGAACACATCTTTTTGGCAATGTTAAAGCTACACTATTGAACTTTTGCTCACGGCTCCCCCATGTGGTTGATAAGTGCAGTTGTCTGTTACCAGTGTCATAAATTATGTCGCTGTATAAGCTTCCGGTGGGCAGCGCAAAACACATGAATTTGTTGACTAAACTGATGAAACCGGCGAATGCAGAAACGTTTGGAAACCATCTGGCACTTCAGAGTGTTGATTTAACTGTGTATATATATTTTTTCTGTGGTTCATTTTGTAGTAACAATTTCCACACTAAATAAATATCGTATAAAACAATCTTTTTGATATATAATGTGAATCTTGCATCTTCTTCATAATCATTGAGTAGACCCCTTTTGCTTTTACAAGGTTATTGTTCACGCAGCATTCACTTTTGAACGTACAGGGTATGCTAGCTAACTTTGTTAGGTACGTTATACAACTAGCAGTTAAATGAAGAAGAAGCAATAAAAATAGTAAAATAAAATTTGACAAAAAATCTATAACAGTTGGCAATTATTCGGAATATACAACGTTTCAGATCCGTTATGTGGCCATAAGGCCATAAAAAGGGGCAAATAATTATCTAAGGAAAAAAGACAGAAACAAGATGGAAGACTGAAGGAAATCCTTTCTAGTTCTGAAAAAGATGAGCAAACCCAAAATGATGCTAATATGTTAATTGAATTACAATCTGAACTGGTAAAAAATATATCAAAATCTGGCAAGGGGAGCTTATACGTTCCAGACGAAAATGTATAGAATATGATGAATTGAATACCAAATATGTTCATAATTTAGAAAAAAGAAAAGATAGTGTTAACAGATTTCCTGTAGCTAAGGTTGTGGTTTCGATCCCAGGGGATTGCACCTAAGTATAAATGTATAGGTTAATGCCATGTAAGTTGCTTTGGATAGAAGCGTCTGCCGAATGCGTAAATGTAAACAATAAACTTTAAATTAATGAACAGATTTCTGAAGACCCCCAAATTAGAAAAAGTATATTCCGAACACAGTAGCCAAAGTTTTTTTTTCTCAAATAAAAATTGGCCAAGAGTAAGACACAGAGAAGGAAATTTGTGAGCAAGAGTTATCCTTAGAAGAAGTAAGAAAAGAACATAAATAAATAAAAAGACAATAAAGGAATGATGTTCTAACTGATGAATTTTATAAGCTATTTCAAGATTAAAGTGCTGAATTTTTGTTTTTTAAAGAGGCTTTAAAAGCCGGTAAGCTTCCCCCATCTATGTGTCAAGGTATAATTACATTATTACCTAAACCCAATAAGGATTATTTGCGTCTTGACAATTGAAGGGGTATAACTTTCATTAATACTGATGTAAAAATATTAGCTCACATCTTTGCACAAAGAAAAAAGTTAAGCTTAGAAACAATTATAGATGATAGTCAGTCCGGTCTCATGCAAGGATGACATACAAGTAATAATATTAGGTTCATTTTAGATCTAATTGATTATAAGGATTCAATACCTGATAACAATTATACTTTATTTAGATATTTTCAAAGCCTTTGACACTGTAAAGCATACATCGTTATTAGATCTATTAGATTTTTTTGGTTTTGGTCAATACTTCAAAAGAGCAATACAAATTTATACAGTGAATATAATAGTTCAGTTAAATTTCCATGGGGAACGACTTGAAGATTGGACATTTCGCTGGGTATAAAAGAGGGGGATCCGGTTGCTCCCATTCTATTTCTTCTAGTCATGCAAACATTGAATTTACATAATGACTCTTTTCAAGGTGTCAAAATTAGAGAAAGTGAAATTAAATGCTGTCAGCTTTCTGATGATACAGCTATTTTTTTAAGATATTTCACAGGTCAAGAAAATTATAAAGTGCGTTATTATAAATTAAAAAGTAAGTTATTTTCTGAATTGTCAGGTACATTTTTAATTACCAAGAAATGTACTCTTTTTTCCCACTTAAAGTCAATAGCATTTTATTTACAGAATGTCAGGGAATACCAATTAGGGATGAAGTAAGTTATCTAGGTATCAATATCTGTAAAGATCAGGTAAATAGAGTACAATCTAATTTCTAAACCCTTTGTTTTCTGATGAAATTTGACATGTGGGTCATGAGAGATTTATCTCTCAAAGGTAGAATTCTATGTCTAAATCGAGGGTCTGTCTCTTTTGGTCTATCCCGCTAAAGTATTTGATGTACCTATAAAAATTCTTTAAAATGTTGATTCAATGTTATTCAATTTCATAAGGAAAAACAAGTGTCACTATTTAAACAGAAATCTTTTATGTAACTCGTATAATCAAGGAGGCTTGAATGTGCTTGATTTTGGTACATCTGATATAATCTTCAAGGTGAATTGGATTAAACATTACATAAAACATAAAGATAAATGATGGTATATAATTTCAAATCTTATTTTTGTTGGAGGAATAGAGTTCCTTTTGAAATGTGACTTTGATGTCAATAAACTCCCTATTCATCAAGCAAATTTTCATAGACAGGCACTTTTACGGTATATTGGATTATTTTATTCAAACATACTTTTCCACCAATTAAATGGAATAATACAAATGTGTAAATAAAGATCAATTTTCTACAGTAATTGGGTCAAAAATAATATTCTAATGATGTCACAATTGATTAATATTGAAGGATATCTACTTACATATTCATATTTTTTTGAGAAATTTGGTATTCCAAAACCTCCACATGAATATAGTATTGTAGTGGATGCAATACCTGTAGGATTTGTAAGGCAATTGCAAGGTGTCAATGAAATAAGCAATTCATGTTTAAGAAGGATATCTTGATAAATGATGTTGATATCACAGAAAGCAAATGTAAACATTTCTTCGATGCTTAATTTATTGTCCTGCATCCTTTCGATGAAGATTTTTTGGAAGAAACATTTTGAGAATATCAACTGGAAATTGATTTGGACTTATATAACATATACATAGTCAATAATAAAGTTTAAGAAATATACTTTAAATGTTTACACCACTAACCAATTTCTCAAGAGATGTAAAGCTGATTTGTGTGAAGTGTGAATCTTGATTTTTTTTGTGTGGAATGAATATTGATAATGTCTTCCATCTTTTATTCGAATGTATGCTATTATGATAAAAAAAGCAATGAAAATGAGAATGAGTCTGAAAGCAATGAGAACTTTGGACACACTCAAAGACTTTTGATTCTTGTTTGTTTGTGTTTTTTTCTTTTTTCACTCTAATATCTGAATTCATTGTTTAAAAAAATGTATAATGGATTTGTTCATATTTAATAAAAAAAGGAGGTACGTAGCTGATCAAACAAACAAATGTTTACTTAATCGTTCGAACCGTCTAACAAATAAGTTGCTGGGTTGTGTTAAAGTTTCGATAATACTGTTAAAAATGTTCATTTTTATGGTTGACCAAACTTACATTTATAATATTTATACGACAATATGTCTTGATGCAATACATTGTATTTGTTTAGAGTTGTAAAAAAACAAAAGAACATTTGTCTCCTCCTTTCTGACGCGCTATCGCGCGTTCGTATAAAAGCAGCGGAGGTTCACCGGCTCGGCTCCACGCTGCTGTGGCTGGAGCAGAGCGTGGACTTCTCCATTGATCCCTCCTCGTGCGGCCTAAATCCACCTAAAACATCGCTATCGATCAATAAACGCCTTCTTCATCAGGACAGTGTGGTCTTTGACCGACACTCATATCGTGTTTATTTGACTTTAATCATCGATCACCGGATCCTTTTGATCATCTTTTGATAATAGCGTGGTTCTCACGTGGGTTAACCTGCGAGTGCGCGCAGCTCCACGGCTCATCCAGTTCGCTCCTTATAGTCTACGCTATAGAGACCGAGATCCGTGGTGTCTTTAGAAACGCTAACACGCAAACATGTTCGTTAAAACGGCATCTTTAGTGTTGGAGGATGGGACGGCGTTTAGAGGCAGGCTGTTTGGCGCCCAAGCCTCAGTATCTGGTGAAGTTGGTAAGTTAAATCACTTCACTGGTTTCAAAAGATGGTGTTGAAAAGTATATCGCTATGAGTTCGATCCTTTCATGATCTGCTAACGTACTGATTTATGTGAGGGAAATGTATTGCGCCAGATCCGGATTGCGCAAAATATGATGCACGTTAAAATGCGACACAAGGAAAACTGCAGGAGTAGGAAGTTACACGTGTGTGTGTGTGTGAGGGAGAGAAAGGGAGGGAGTTAAAAAAGTTCGTACCGACTCAAAGCGAACACCATTTGGCGTTTCAGGGATGTGTGCCATGCGCACAATGTCCCAGTCAGATTTTAGGAACACTTATTCACTTGGCAAAGAGGCGTTTCAACTTGTTAATGCGTGTTTACTCCTGGTTATTGGCAGATTATCTAGGTCAAAGTTTACTTAATTTTATTTGATGTTTAACCAGTTCATACTGCCATTTGGTGATGCAATGCATTAAAGGGATACTTCACCCAAAAATGTAAATTCTGTCATTTACTTGCCTTCGAATTGATCCAAATCTGTACATTTTTGTACTGATTAACACTATTGACTCGCATAGTAGGAAAAATTACTTTTTTTTTGTTCCATTAAACACACAAGACATTTTGAAGAATGTAGGACGGCAAACAGTTCTGTGGCTCTTTTGATAACATTGCAAATTTTCCTACTATGGGAGCCAAAATCTGTCTGGTTATAAGCATTCTTCCAAATATCTTTCTCCGTTTTCATCAGAACAAAGAAATGTAAACAGATTTGGAACAATTTGAAGGTGAGTAAATGACATGATATTAAAATATCAGTTTGAAAAACTAGAGAATGTTTTGTGGTTCAGTGTGGTTAGTGGTGACGTCATACATTTACTATATGTGACCCTGGATCACAAAACCTTAAGTAGCACGGGAACATTTTTAGTAAAAGACAAAAATACATTGTATGCGTCAAAATTATCGATTTTTCTTTTGTCAAAAATCATTAGGATATGAAGTAAAGATCATGTTCCATGAAGATATTTTGTAAATTTCCTACCTTAAATATATAAAAACTAAAAATATTTTTTGGCACCCTCAGATTCCTGAGTTTTAAACTGTTGTATCTCAGCCAGACATTGGCCTATTCTAACAACTCATACGCCCGTAGAAATCTTATTAATTTCGCTTTCAGATTAAGTACAAATCTCAACTTCAAAATTAACCGTTAAGGCTGTTTTTTTCGTCCAGGGTCACACATAGGTTTTACCAATTATTTATTTTAGTAGAAAGGCCATAACAATTGAATAATCAAACGAGTAAAACAATCCACGATTATTGTATTTACTTTTAACGAACAAAACAAGGAAACACTGTTTTGTGATTTTTATCATATGACTAAATTCCTAATAAATGTAAATTGTGCCTTCATAAAGATGTATTTGTAAAATGCATTATTTGGAGGGTGTTATGTTTATTAATGGGGAGGCTGCAGAAGATGGTGCCTCATGATGATGATGATGATGAGAGAATGCCCAGATCTTGCAACGCTATAGTCTAGGTCAAGGGTTGCTACTTTAAAACGAAAATAAATCTAGACATGAACTTTAATTAGCTTTTCGATCTACATAATTTCCTTGTATTTTAATTGTACTGTTGTATTTGTGGTGACCACCGAAATGCATTACACATCCAGCAAGAAGTGCAAATGATAATATATTCCTCATTTCCAACTTGATGACCAGTAAGTGATATCCAAATATATTTTGCATTTATATGAATTAAATTATGCAATTCACACACAGTGATATGACTATGTTGCATAACAAACTGAAATTATATATTCACCGGGAGAACAAAAGATGAATTAAACTGTAATTTCAGCATCTTCGTGATACAGAAAATTATGCAAAATCACATCAGCCATGGCGACTGGGAGCTTATATAAATGTTTTCCACCTGTTAGTTGTTCGTATTGTATTTATGAATGAATTAATCCCTGTAAATGTCGAGCCTGTGACCCATTATTCATTTAAAGATTAATAATCCATTAATATGTCATACCAACCAACATGCTATAAATTGTGCATTCTCAGTGTTTCAGACAGGAATGGTGGGTTATCCGGAGGCTCTCACTGATCCGTCATACAAGTCTCAAATACTAACTCTGACATACCCACTGATCGGCAATTATGGCATTCCAGAAGATGAAGATGGGCAGTTTGGACTCAGCAAGGTGATCCGTTTTCTCCTTAATATTATAGCGATTACGCAATGCTTCTAACACCACGGCATACAATTCGTGCAGTTTTGGTTTTGGTGATGAGTGCTATAATTTGCCTCGGAAAGAAAGCTCTTTTAAATACCGTTGCTATCTGTGGTCCTTCAGTGGTTTGAATCGTCCAGAATCCACGCTGCTGCTCTCATTGTTGGGGAGGTTTCGGAGAACCCCAGTCACTGGAGCTCTGCCAAGTCTCTGGATCAGTGGCTCAAAGAGCAGGGCATACCGGGCCTAGAAGGTCCGTGTTTTATGGATGTTTTACCTTGTATTAGTCAAACAACGTGTTCTTTGCTACTGTGCTGTTTATTTAAATTTAAGGGTTGCATTTATTCTTATTGTGAATCAAGGTGTTGACACTCGCTGCCTGACCAAAAAAATCAGAGAAAAGGGAACCATGCTTGGGAAACTTGTGGTGGAAGGAACTACAGCATCTGATCTTCCATTTGATAATCCGGACACTAGAAACCTTGTTAAAGAAGTTTCCATGAAAGTAGGTGTCTAGCTTTTTTTTTTTTTAATAAAAATCTAATTTTTATGAATAAATGTTATTCATTGTACAACATTTTATGATCTCACTTCTGCTTTAACAGGAACCAAGAGTTTTTAATCCTGAGGGTATGTTGAGAATCACTGCTATAGATTGCGGCATCAAGTACAACCAGATCCGCTGTCTGTGCCAGAGGGGTGCCCGAGTCACCGTGGTCCCCTGGGATCATCAGCTGGACAGCAATGGTGAGCCACGTACAGTTCCTCACAAGGATGTGTTATAAATTCATATCTTGTAACTTAATTAAATTCTTGGTAGAATGTTTACACGGCTGGAAACGCAGTAAAGACAGTATATAGAAAAAAATATCACCATCTCTTTCTCTAGATTTTGATGGGCTCTTTATCAGTAATGGACCCGGAAATCCTGAGTACTGTAAGGAGACCGTGGACAATATAAAGAAGGTGGTGTCCATGGAAAAGCCCAAACCTGTCTTTGGAATTTGTCTGGGCCATCAGCTGCTGTCTTTGGTCATTGGTGCGAAGACATACAAAATGAAGTAAGCAATCTGTACCACTTACTGAAAGGCAATTATCCACATGTTAAAGAGAGGGTATATGCAGATGATTGTCAAAAATGTTTACAGAGAATGTCATTATGCTTAAAAATAAACTTAAATCAGTTATTTCACTTTCACACAAAAATAAACCTTAGCTTAAAGCCTAGTATGCAAACCTATGATTGAAATGCAAAAGTTACGTATTGTACCTTTAAGTTTTTTCTTAAAGTCAACAATACACTTGTATTTAAGATGGATTGTCAGGTGTCAATATCTTGTGCAAATAGTTTAGATATATTATAATATCTTGTCAAAGATTGCTTTCACTACAAAAAACAATATATTAAGAATAGATTTCTTCAAGTGTAAGGTATTTTGGATAATTGTTAATGGATTAAGAAGAATGTAGAGAAACAAAGTGCTGCTTCCTCTCCCAAGCCCTTCCAGTTCTCACGAAGGAAAAGCATGATGTAAAATCAAATTTATGCTGAGCTCGACAGTCTAACATATTGACACCGCATTACTCTGGCCCTGCCAGAAGCTGCTTTGTTTTTCTAAGAGTCCTGGGATACTTGCTTTGTTTGCTTGTGCTCAAGGCCAGATGAGATAGCAGTCCACAATCCTTTCTGTTTTGTACGTTCAGCAGGTCTTGATCCAGATGCGTACGTTTGTTTTGTCTAAAGAATTGCATCTTATGAAATGAACTAAATTCTTCTTTACTCGTTTCAGGTACGGTAATCGTGGGCATAACCAGCCTTGCATTCATAAAGGAACAAACCGCTGTTACATCACCTCTCAAAATCATGGGTTTGCTGTGGACCCCAAAACTCTTCCAGAGGACTGGGATGTGCTTTTCACCAATGCCAATGACCAAACCAGCGAGGGCATCGTTCATAACCACAAACCTCTCTTCAGGTTGTTTTATTTACAAACTAGGATTATGATTAACAACTTTAAAGATTAAGAGGTTGAGATTAATTAAAAATATTACTTTATTTTCAGTGTACAGTTCCATCCTGAACATATGGCCGGGCCTTGTGATCTAGTCAGTCTCTTTGATGTCTTTCTGGATACAGTCAAAGATCTTAAAGAGGAAAAAGTTGGGAAATCAGGTGAGATTGATGTTGCCTCTTTGTTTGTGGTGTGTCTTGTTTTATCTCCTGCATATGTTGACTAGAATAATTGACTTTACAGTTAAGCAAAGACTGACCGAGCATCTCACGTTCCCTGGATCTCCAAAGCCAGAGGAGTTTGTTCGACCTCGTAAGGTTTTAATTCTTGGTTCAGGAGGACTTTCTATTGGACAGGCTGGAGAGTTTGACTATTCTGGATCACAGGTGAGTGGGGATTCGCCAACGTCGTAGTGAAAATCATCTGGACCACAACTGTGTGTTGTGGTGGCTTTAAACTCACTCTTTAAGCAATTTTTTCATGTTATATTCCAGGCTATTAAAGCTCTAAAGGAAGAGAATGTCCAAACTGTTCTCATTAACCCCAACATTGCCACAGTGCAGACCTCGAAGGGTCTGGCAGACAAAGTCTACTTCCTTCCGATAACACCAGACTATGTTACACAGGTATGAGAACTTTGTTTCCTGGCGCTAGTGGCTAACTAGCCTGACGGTTTATAAACAGTCCAGTTTTTGATTTTATGATTTTTTTTTTTTAACAGGTTATAAAGAACGAGCGTCCGGATGGAGTGTTGCTCACATTTGGAGGGCAGACAGCCCTAAATTGTGGTGTGGAGCTCACAAAACGGGGAGTGCTGGAGAAGTACAAAGTGCGTGTTCTTGGAACCCAGGTTTCCTCTATAGAGATGACCGAAGACCGCAAGATATTTGTGGAAAAGATGGAGGAAATCAACGAACATGTTGCCCCAAGTGAGGCGGCCATGTCTGTAGAGCAGGTTAGTTTATCTCCATATACTGCATAGATCTCAAGTCATCTAAAACGATGGAATTTAGATCATAGGCCTATATATCCAATATATCTATTCGATTAATAAAATAGTGGTTCCAAGTTCTGTTCCTCCAATGGTCTTCCTAACCAAAAGTATTTAATTTAGCTTATACCTTGAAGTATGAAGTCATGTTTAGGGACACGTCCTCCAAGAAAAGTATTGAGACCCACTGTCTAATGTTTGGTCGGTCTAACTTTGTGATTTGCTGTTTTTAGGCAGTTGCTGCTGGTGAAACAATCGGCTATCCTGTGTTGGTCCGTTCTGCATTTGCGTTGGGTGGGTTGGGTTCAGGATTTGCCAATAATAAAGAAGAGATGATAACGTTGGTCACCCAGGCCTTTGCTCACACATCACAAGTCCTTGTGGATAAATCGCTGAAAGGCTGGAAAGAGATTGAGTATGAAGTGGTGCGGGATGCCTATGATAACTGTGTGACGGTACGAAGCATGTTTTAAAAGATATTTCATTTAAATTACAGCATTTGGTTACTTTTATCCAAAATGACATGCAGTACATTTACATTTCACCAAAACAAGTTTTTTTCTGTGACTTGAAACCATACCATATTGTCGCTGTTGGTTTTATGATATCCGAATTGGTTCATTGTCTAAATTGATGAACGTTTTTCAATACTTTTTATTGGTTGAATATATGCAGAACCCACAAACAAACATGAAAGATGACCAATAGTTGGGATGATAAAGATATAGAGATCACAAAATATAGAGATACAGGGTTTCCGCCGACAGCGACATTTAATTTGTGTGTTGTTTTATGTGATTTGTTGATGTGAATTTCCCACTTTTTGTATTTAGGTTTGTAACATGGAGAATATAGATCCTCTAGGAATCCACACTGGAGAGTCTATAGTGGTGGCTCCGAGTCAGACGCTGAACGATTATGAATATAACATGCTGAGAAACACTGCCATCAAAGTTGTTCGCCACTTGGGCATTGTGGGAGAGTGCAACATTCAGTATGCCTTAAATCCAGAATCTGAGCAGGTAAATCATTCAAATAATTCCTCATAAAACAATGCTGTTCCAGGAGTGATGGTCAACCCATAATCCCACTCTTTGTCTCGCTTGCAGTATTACATCATTGAAGTGAACGCTCGTCTGTCACGAAGCTCTGCTTTGGCTAGTAAAGCCACCGGTTACCCGCTGGCCTACGTGGCAGCAAAGCTCGGCTTGGGAATCCCTCTTCCTACCCTCAAGTGAGTTCTGTGAATAAAATCAGGTGGAATATAATTGTCTTCCTCAGATTTAATTTACAATGGCCTGTTTTTCCAGGAATTCTGTGACTAACTCCACAACCGCCAACTTTGAGCCCAGTCTGGATTACTGCGTGGTGAAGGTTCCTCGCTGGGATCTGAGCAAGTTCCTCAGAGTCAGCACCAAAATCGGCAGTTCCATGAAGAGCGTTGGTAAGCTCTCTTTGTCATACACCAGTCGCCTCTTTCATTAATCTCACAATCTAACCTCACTTATTCTCCTTCCACCCCAGGTGAAGTAATGGCTATCGGTCGCAACTTTGAAGAAGCCTTCCAGAAAGCTTTGAGAATGGTGGATGAGAACTGCGTAGGCTTTGATCACACCATCAAACCTGCGTCTGAAGAGGTTTGTAATTGCATCATCTTGCTTCCGCCCAGATAAAGATGCAGACGTCTTAATAAATGGTAAAAGTGCAAGTTTGTCTTGTTTCTCAGGAGCTACAGACGCCAACAGACAAGCGCATCTTTGTTCTGGCTGCTGCGCTACACGCTGGCTATACCATAGAGCGTCTCTACGAGCTCACCAAAATAGACTGTTGGTTTCTGCACAAGATGAAGAACATCACAGACCACGAGAAACTTCTCCAGACATATCATCAGGACGAGAGCGCCATGCCGCAGGAGGTCATGAGGAAAGCCAAGCAACTGGGCTTCTCTGATAAACAGATTGCCCAAGCTGTTCAAAGGTACCCAGACAAATTGTAGCCTCCATATTTCAACTTGCTGTCGATTCTAGAAAGATGCATTATTGGTTCAGAATGATTACAGCATCTACCAATAGGGGCTAACAAACCGTCACCCTTTGATTTATACAAGGGACAGTTTATAAAGTCCATTTTCTGCTCTATCTGTAGCACTGAGCTGGCCGTGAGGAAATTGAGACGTGACTGGAAGATCCTTCCTGTGGTCAAACAGATTGACACAGTGGCTGCCGAGTGGCCTGCCCAGACCAACTATCTTTACTTGACCTATCATGGCTCTGAAAATGACGTGGTCTTCGAGCAGCCCCATGTTATGGTCATTGGCTCTGGGGTGTACCGCATCGGAAGCAGCGTGGAGTTTGATTGGTGTGCTGTTGGATGCATTATGGAGCTGAGGAAGGTAAGCCATGTGCTTTTAGAAAACCGTGAGAAAATTAAAGTTGTATTGCTTAAGTGATCAACCTTTGAACCATTTCTTTCTTAGATGGGATACAAAACAATCATGGTGAACTATAACCCGGAAACAGTCAGCACCGATTACGACATGTGCGATAGGCTCTACTTCGATGAGATTTCCTTTGAGGTAAGCTGTTAAATTGAAACCATCAGTAGGAGGAAAATTATACTGAATTTCATTTGGGTTTACAACAAACGTGTTTTGTGGTCCAAGTTCCTCATTGAGCATGTCTACGTTGGCACTGCAGGTTGTGATGGACATCTATGAGATGGAGAACCCAGAAGGTGTGATTCTGTCCATGGGTGGACAGCTACCTAACAACATTGCCATGTCTCTACACCGACAGCAGTGTAGGATTTTAGGCACTTCTCCTGAGTTCATTGATTCTGCAGAGAACCGTTTCAAGTTCTCCAGGATGCTGGACACCATAGGAATCAGTCAGCCTAGATGGAAAGAGCTCTCTGATACTGAGGTACTGTATGAAACAAATATCATTTATTCAAGCAAAATGTCAAATATTGAAACAAAATATTTTTGCAAGGGATAATTATTTTGTTAATTGATAGTGTTTTTATTGATATGTTTAAGTTTAATACCCTGAAGATTCATCAGCCTTTGTTAATAAATGAATAAATATTCACCTTAATGCATTATAGCATGAATCTCCTCCCACATTCTCTCTTGTAGTCTGCCATTGGTTTCTGCGAGTCAGTTGGATATCCTTGCTTGGTCAGGCCATCGTACGTTCTTAGCGGAGCTGCTATGAACGTTGCCTTCTCTGACAGCGACTTGGAGAAGTACTTGAGCAGCGCTGTGGCTCTGTCCAAGGAATATCCTGTCGTCATCTCCAAATTTATTCAGGAGGCCAAGGTTAGTCAACACAAGCCTTCCCATCAGGCTGTTCTAGTTAACTGCTTAAAAATGGAGATATATATATATATATATGGGAGGAGGCTGGAGTTGAATGCTAGGTAATAAAATAATTGTGTAACGAATTTGGCTCAAAATTTAATATTTCTGGTTTGAACAGGTTCAGAGTTGTTTTATCCTGGAATATAGGATTTAAAGGAACGGTTAAACAAAAACAAAAAACAGTCTTCATTTACTCACCCTAAATATGTTCCAAATCTGTTTGTATTTGTTTGATGAACATTGAGAAGCATATTTGGAAGAATGCTTGTAACCAAACAGTTCTTGGCCAATCATTTTTAAATGCTTTTCTGGTTGCTTATTTACTGTTAAATCAATACAAATTAAATGTATAATTTCAACTGTTAAAAGCAGTCGTTTCTATAAATTTAGTCTTGTAAAATTAGGTCAGAGGTGAAAAAAAGCAGGAAATCTTGTTTGTCTATTAATTTATTAGGGAAAAATTTTAATCCTTAAACATGATTTTTACACTTTCACATGTAACTGGTGTAGTCCTGCTTCATACGTGAAGAATGCAGGAAAGTTTAAGCAAAAAAGTGATTGGAAGCTATGCGCCAAGCTGTCCCGAACTACTTTCATTGTTGTTTGAATATGTGATGTTTGGCTATCAGGAAATAGACGTTGATGCTGTGGCTTGTGACGGAACGGTCATCGCCATCGCCGTATGCGAGCATGTGGAGAATGCAGGTGTGCATTCTGGAGATGCCACGCTGGTGACTCCTCCTCAAGATATCAACCAGAAAACCATGGAACGCATTAAGATTATTGTCCACGCTATCGGCCAGGAGCTTCAGGTTACTGGCCCATTTAACCTGCAGCTCATTGCCAAGGTGAGTTTACCTGTTTTAAAGTGTTGAATTGAAACATGAGTAATTCCAGCAAAAACTGAATTCTGTGTCTTTGCCATCAGGACGACCAGCTGAAGGTGATCGAATGCAATGTCCGTGTTTCACGTTCCTTCCCCTTTGTGTCGAAAGCGCTTGGAGTCGATCTTGTTGCTTTGGCAACAAGAGTCATAATGGGAGAGGAAGCTGAACATGTTGGGCTGATGAGTGGAATTGGAATTGTGGGAGTCAAGGTCTGTAAGCTCTCATTGATGTATGCGTTGATTATAAAAAGGTAACTGTTATAACGGTTTCAATAAGTTTTATCGGTGCTCTCAGGTTCCTCAGTTTTCCTTCTCCCGGCTGGCTGGAGCAGATGTGGTACTAGGTGTGGAGATGACCAGCACTGGAGAGGTGGCCTGCTTTGGGGAGAACCGATACGAGGCGTATCTAAAAGCCATGATCAGCACTGGCTTCAAACTCCCTAAAGAGAATATTCTTCTCTCCATTGGTAGTTACAAGGTAAACATCAGACCCTACAGCACTTTATTAAATTCAAATGGAAAATGTGTATTGAAATGAGTTTTGTTTGTTTTCAGTGTAAGATTGAGCTGCTGCCCACAGTCAAGACTCTGGAGACTCTTGGTTATAAGTTGTATGCCAGTCTCGGCACTGCTGACTTTTACACTGAACATGGAGTCAAGGTACAGAGAACATGCTAAGTTTTGAAACCAATTTAATGAATAAAGCGAGTTGCCGACCATCCTAAATGAATGCTTCAACTGAGCAGGTGATGGCAGTGGATTGGCAGTTTGAGGAGGAGTGTGACTTTCCCAACAAGGACAAAGAGAGGAACATCGTGGACTATCTGGAGGAGAACCATTTTGACTTGGTCATCAATCTGTCTTTGAGGAACTCCGGTGGAAGACGCTTGTCTTCCTTCATGACCAAAGGTTACCGCACACGTCGAATGGCCATCGACTACTCCGTGCCTCTTATCACGGACATCAAGTGTACTAAACTTTTTGTTCAGGTCAGCATTAATGCCCCAACATTCAACCCATTGGCATAGCCTACCTTCATTTATGAAACCCATTAACGCGTGAAAAGCAAATGACGTGACTGACTGAAAGATTGAAATGTTTGTTGTGTTTGCAGGCACTGAGGCAGATTGGTCAGGCTCCTCGTGTAAAGACGCATGTAGACAGCATGACCTCACACAAGCTCATCCGTTTGCCTGGTGAGAACAAGACCTTATTGAAATTAGTCCTCTTGGATAAAATTGAACACTAATTCATGTCGTTTTCTGTCTAAAGGTTTGATCGATGTCCACGTGCACCTGCGTGAACCTGGTGCCACCCATAAAGAGGATTTCTCCTCTGGCACAGCTGCCGCCTTGGCTGGAGGAATCACTATGGTATGTGCCATGCCCAACACCAGCCCTGCAATCATTGACCCTTGCTCCCTTGCCGTGGCACAGAAGGTAACGTCAGATCTATTGAATTATAAAATGGAGCACAGTGGTCAAAGTTGTGTTTTTATAGACCAATTTTATTTTAATGGACTGGTGCAGCTTGCCAAGGCCGGGTGTCGCTGCGACTACGCACTTTTCGTGGGGGCTTCATCAGACAACGCCACTCTTCTTCCATCCATCGCAAGTTCTACGGCTGGTCTGAAGATGTACCTGAATGACACGTTCTCCACATTGAAAATGGACAATGTTTCTGTATGGATGGAGGTAAAGTGTATTTTTCTCTATATCTGAAATCGACAGTGAGAGTATATTGTGCATATTTATGAAAGTTGGGGGAGAAAGAAACCTGTTTTTAGTGTGGAAGTTACACACTGTGACCTATAAATGTTGTCATTTCACATCACAAGTAAATTCTTGTCGTTACAAAGCAATCTTTCTCTTTGAATGCAGCACTTTGAGAAGTGGCCAAAGCACTTGCCCATTGTAGCGCATGCCGAGAAACAGACAGTGGCGGCTATATTGATGGTAGCGCAACTTTATCAGAGATCTGTTCACATCTGCCATGTTGCCAAGAAGGAAGAGGTAAGAATCCAAACCATCTGTGCGTGGTGGTTCAATACCACTTTTGTTTATCAGGTTCCTGGAAGGTTTCTTCATTTGTTTCTTAGATTCTGATCATCCGAGCTGCTAAACAAAAAGGGATCCAGGTGACGTGCGAAGTAGCTCCTCATCATCTCTTCCTGTGTGACGATAATGTGCCCACCATTGGGGACGGCAGGGCCCAAGTACGACCCATGCTGGGTACACGAGAGGACATGGAGGCATTGTGGGAAAATCTAGATATTATTGACTGCTTCGCTACAGATCATGGTAATAATAATGCGTTCAGATTTCTTTCCTATGTGCTTTTAAAATGGTACATGCTATACCATCTCAACACGGTTATGCACCAAAACCACATTAAATTGGCAAAATACAACTTCCAAAAGTAGCATTGTGAAAAGTTTAATATTGTATCTTCATTTATGAAGATCTGAAACAATTGTATTTTATTGTCTTACAGCCCCTCATTCAGTAGAAGAAAAGAACTCTGAGAAACCACCACCAGGTTACCCGGGTCTGGAGACCATGATGCCTTTGCTGCTCACAGCGGTGAGCGATGGACGCCTTACCATTGATGACATCATCAAGAGGCTCTACGAAAACCCCAGAAGAATATTCTCTCTTCCTGCCCAGGAGGACACCTACGTAGAGGTATCTCCATATTAAGACGTCTACAAATAAATGCCTTTGCAGTGAAGCCTAAATTATTTAGTTTTGTTTGAATTTTAAAGCAATTTGTTCACTTTCTAGGTGGATTTGGAGAATGAGTGGATAATTCCAAAACATATGCAGTTCACAAAGTCAAAGTGGACTCCATTTGAAGGCATGAAAGTAAAAGGAAAGGTCTTGAGGGTGGTGCTTCGAGGAGAGGTGGCCTACATTGATGGACAGGTGTGTTCATTTTCTCTTATATTTAGGAGATATATAAGTGAAAAGGTTCAAGGATATTACACGGTGTATTATTAAACCACCTCTAAGCCACAGCTCCAACATCAATTTTCGTGTTTCTCCTAAGGTGTTGGCACCTCCAGGTTATGGTCAGGATGTGAAGTCATGGTCTGCACCCCCCGCAGTGGCAATCGATCCGATAAAGGATGCTTCTAAGGTGTTTCTTCAACAGATATCCCGTAATAAACAACCCTGTAAACGTGGGTTTATATAGTAGGTTATCTAACACTTTTGAATGTCCTGGTTGTTAGCGTGTAAGTGAAGTCCTGACTCCTGAACGGCTCCGTACCGGACCCGCTGCTGATATGGTTCGTGGCCGTGCACCAAGCCCACGCCGGTCAACTGGAGATGGACGCTTTATCCTACCACCCCGGATCCACCGCTCATCTGACCCTGGTCTGCCAGCAGGTACTGAGGCTCTCGTGTGTTTATTTGAACTTCAATTTGTGAAGCGCGATATTGTCTGTATCTGTAATCTATAAAACATTTGCACGAACATCACTTCAACAAAACAACTGAAAAGCAGTGTTTCAGTTGAACACTAGCACTTGTTGTGTGTTTGAGCTTTTGTTCTACAAATTGTTGTAAATGGTTTAAAACATTTAAAGGTCTTGGGTATCTATCTTACCTGCAGGTTATAAAAGATCCACCATAAACCCCTTAAAGGCGATGATGGGTAATGTGTATGAACTGTACTGTAGTTTGATAAAATCAGAAAACAAATCTCCTGATTGAACTGAATAATAACACCGTGTCTCTGAAATTTGTATTCTTTCATTTACAAAACAAATGATTTTTAGGACTTTCATTTCTTCATTATTCTATAAAGAATTTAAAAGTAACTCTTTTTCCTACAAAAGTTGCATGCAAGACATTTACAATCCAAACTATATCAAAATACTTTGTTGCTTACTTCAACTTATAAATATTAATTCCATTACTGATTCAGATTTTCGTTTGTAAAAATTAATCTACTTTTTATCGTCTTTACCAACTCACTGAGGCAGTCAGCTCTCAAACTCAAGATTTAAAAATATTGCTAGTTCCAAAATATAGAAAAAAACTGTTAATAATATATATTTATAATATATAACCATGATGTATCATTGCTAATCATTTTCTTTAAACTTTTCCATCAAATGCCTGAGCAGGTGAAGACATTTCATTAGCTCCACCAAATGATACAGGTTTGTATTCATCAGAGCTTTGTCATCCTGAGCTTCTGTTTAATCTGTATTTGATCCTGGACTAAATCCTGGATCTTATTCTCTGGGAATATATACAGCGTACAGGTTCAGATGCCGGTTTATTTCTATACTCCATGCTCTGCTTGCATGCTGGGCCTTTGGATTCAGGTTGAATCCAATGAGCTTATTCAGCATCTTTTTATAAAAATGGATCAATTCCTAACCAGTGATGATCTTTTGTGACTTTGTTCTTCATGATCAGAATTGGCTCCACCAGTGGATGCATACGTGCAACCTCCTCCTCTGGCCAGGATCTTGTCTCCTCAGGCTGGTATGCATCAGATCGTGCCCGCACCCCAGACGTCCCCCCTGCTCCACCCGCTCGTGGGCCAGCATGTATTGTCTGTCCGGCAGTTCAGTAAGGAACAGGTAAAGCATGTTTTTAAACACAAACGCAGCCTTACTGGACGGGTAATGGCATGTGTTGAAAAGAATGATACTTGATGTCTCGCAATTGTCATGTTGTTTTGCTTGGGTTTTCAGATGTCTCATCTGTTTAATGTGGCACACACTTTGCGTCTCATGGTTCAGAAAGAAAGACCACTGGACATTTTGAAGGTACTTTTAGTGTTAGTCAAATGTAGCCAAATGTGTCAATGCGTATATATGAGGTGATAACTCGGAGGCTAGTTGTAATTTCAAGAACTGCATAAAGTGTCCTCCTCTTCTCTCAGGGTAAAGTCATGGCCTCCATGTTCTATGAGGTGAGCACTCGCACTAGCAGCTCGTTCGCAGCAGCCATGCAGCGTCTGGGTGGCACAGTCGTGCATTTCAGCGAATCCACATCCTCTACACAGAAGGGCGAGTCTTTGACGGATTCGGTTCACACCATGAGCTGCTATGCTGATGTTATAGTTTTGCGCCACCCAATACCTGGAGCTGTAGAGGTGAATGACGTACACCAGTGGATAGACATTAATGGATATTTTATACAAAATTGATGTTTTGCTTTAAAAGACATGACACTAGATCTGGCTCTGATGTGTGCACAATTCATCAGTGTGCATCATTTTAAGACATTCATCTTGCATAAAAACGTATAAACTTGACTTTCTGAAATGAATGGTCTGTGGTTGTAACAATAGTAACTGTATATAAACTACAGTCCACTTGATAAATCCGAATAAATTTCCAGGTATTCTGTTTACCCATTTTTAGAAATATTAATCTGTTATAACTCATAACGGGAGTTGGAAAGGAAGTCTTTGCGACAATTATTTGTTCATCTAAATAGGAAATATGCTTTTGATTTGTAGAATGCAGCAAGATATTGTCGGAGGCCAGTGATCAACGCTGGTGATGGGGTTGGAGAACATCCTACTCAGGCTCTTCTGGATATCTTTACCATCCGAGAAGAGCTTGGAACCGTCAATGGGATGACTGTGAGTCAGCCAAAATATTGTCACCCAAGAATAATGCCATTGTTTCCAAGTGGACTTTATCAGTACAGCCAAAGTGTCTAATTAATGTTCCCAATTATGTCATGTGCAAATGCTTGAATATTGTTTTTAACTATTGGGCTGGTTCGAAGACTAAGGTGAAGACAACAATGATTTGATATTAGAAAAGTTACATACTAAACTAAACGAATGGTTGTGATAATTTGATTTTTTTGTTTTAATCTCAGATCACTATGGTAGGCGACCTGAAACATGGGCGCACTGTGCATTCTCTGGCCAGACTTCTCACCCAGTACAGGATCGCTTTGCGCTACGTGGCTCCTAAGAACCTCAGCATGCCTGCCGAGATCATTGACTTTGTGGCCTCCAAAGGCATTAAACAGGTGCAGCAGTCATATTTGTGATTTGGAGATCGCAGTTGATTTGAGGCTTTTAATTAATGTTGATTTTCCTGAATTGCTTATCTAAACGCCCCCATCCATATCCACAGGAGGAGTTTAACAGCATCGAAGAGGCCATTCCGGAAACCGATGTTCTGTACATGACAAGAATACAGAAAGAGCGTTTCGCTTCGGAAGAAGAGTACAAAATGGTCAGATACCCTGTTATGATGAAAATCATTTAACATTTTGTTTCTTAAACTTATTGAAATGATTGAAAAATGTTTTCCTCTTAGTGTTTTGGCCAGTTTGTCCTTACACCTCACATCATGACGGGAGCAAAAAGGAAAATGGTGGTCATGCATCCACTCCCGAGAGTCAATGAGATAAGGTTTGTTAAAATTAAATTGGACTGGAACCTTAAGTGCTAAACACAAGCATAACTCATGATCATATTTGGTTCGCAGCATGGAGGTTGACACGGATCCCAGAGCTGCTTACTTCCGGCAGGCGGAGAATGGGATGTATATTCGGATGGCACTGCTGGCCACTGTGCTCGGTCGGTGAGAAAGCAATCATCGCGGTCAATACAATGTGGAAAATATTGTGCCTGGCAACAGACTAATTGCATTATCTGCAAACCTGCTGTGGAAAAGATTAAGTCCTGAGGCATTAAGAATTGTCTTTAAAAAATACATTAAAATACAAAATTACTTTAATAAACCACAATATAGTGTGGTTTCCTTCGTCTCTGCTCGTATCCTCATGTCAAAATATCTGAGTTCATGTAATGCTTTTGTGCAGTTAAGTTCTCTAGAATAGCAGATTTTCTATAGTTGTCTGCTCGGTTTCCCTTCAAATTCAGCAAAATCCAACAGGCTTATTTCTACTACGTGAATCATTTTTTATGAACGCAACTATGCATTACGGAAATGCAGGTATCTTTGTTACACAAATGTTCCTTTTGATATTCCGGGGGTGGGCAAGGCTTTTGACTTTACAATCTTAGTGCACATATTTGAAAAATACTACATTCTACTACATTACTGATTAAAACTTGAAAGCATTATTAAGGGTTGTATTCGCAACTGCTTTTTGTAACAATTTACACAATAAAAAAACTAGCATATCAGACCCGCATTTTCTCTTCTCTGTTCTTGCATTGCACCATGATAACAGCGCTAAATGTACCAGTCAGATATGAATTGATAGTATCCACAGACAGCTGGTTGACAAAATTAACAATCGGTTTAATTGCTTTTCAAGGGGACACATTTTTTTTTTTTATTTTTTTTTTTTTTAAGTATTGAGTATGGAAAAAAAATGCATTCAAAATTTGTTCACACATTTACAGAAATAAGAATAAGGGCAGTGTTATGTCTAAACGGTGTCCTCTTATAATGTAAAAGTTCCAGTAGTGTGAAATAATTAAAAAAGTTATTACTTTTTGGAATATCAAACTGTTTGGGATGACAGCTAAATATTTTCATAAATTCCGTAGAACAACCAGGAACATCTCTTGCCCCATTTAAGACATGGAGGTCACTAGAAGGATGAAATATCTGAATATTTAGATTTGTTAATTTAAAAATTAAAACACTGCGAGCGATTAAAATATGTGACATCACAATTTGCCACTTATTAAATTTGTTTGCTTTCAAACTTTTATTTTGAAATTCTTACATTAAATAAATCCATAAAATAAACCCATAATTGGCCAATTAATTTTAATCTATACATTTATACACACATTTTCTCCATAGTTATTCAAGGCTCGTTTTGACTCATTATTGACTTGAAAGTTATGTAAAGAAGGCGACACATACAATCAGTCCCAGGAATGGGCTCTATGCACACGTGACATCCGCGTTTAACACAAGAACCCTCTGCAGTTTCTGATTGGGGAGACTTTTAAAGCAGAGAGAAATGGGAAACTGAGAAAATAGTTAAATTTAGCAGATGCTTTACATCCCAGTGGTATAGAAGTGGCGTTATACCAAGTAAACTAACACTGTGTATGCAAATCTACAATTTAGATTTATATGACTAGAAACGTATAAATACAAGCTTTGGTATGAAGCTTTTTAAACTGATGAAGCACACATATTATCTTCTGACCTTTTTGTAAACCTATAGACCGTTTCATTGGACATGTGCGTGCGCCGGACCCCCAGTTAACTTCCGGTTTGGTTAGCGTCTAATAATATAACCATATATATCAATGAATATAACTATATTTAATTAATGTTTAATTTGTGTTATTGTTTAACCGTATATTAATTGTTACATAAACGATTTGATGTATGTAGGGGTTTCAGAACAGCGTAACAGGTATTGCGTCATTACATTCATACTGTAATAACATAAGATACCTGTCTGCGATCGCAGGGGTTTCATACAGACAGCTATGACATCGGATACCTGTCTGACCTCAACCCGATTATATTAATTAACCCGAAGTTATTCATGAAACGGCGCTGTTTTATTGTCAATAAATACTTATACCGTTTTAATGCTACAAAATTAATGTTTTAATGTTATTAAATACCTTTCATGTTACTAAATCCAGATATTGCTTCCAGGTTTGTATTTAGAAATTAAACATTATAATAGATAGCAGTGAACATTAAATGAAACATCAAATAAAATAATTAAAAATAATAAAAAATGTGAACACAAATGATTTAGAAATTTTATATTTAAAGCAATATAACCAACAAAACAACCACAGTATGTTGAATCATTTCCACAAATTAAGTTTGAATTGTTTTGAGTAAAGAACACAAACTATATTTACAAAACACATCAACTTGCGAAATGTCCTTACACATTATAGGAAAGTCAAAACAAGGTGTTGAGGAAAATGTATAGGATGCACTCCTTAACTTCTGGTCTGTGTTCATGTTACCATTTATTTTATAATTCATTTATAATATTAATTAATATAAATACTTTAATGTATGTTAATTGTATGTATTAAATTAAACTACTCGACAGTTATTGATTCTTTGAGGAGGTCTACCGAAAGTTAAGTTAGGATCACATAACGTTTGTTTAATGTTGTTGCCCCTGAAACAGTCAATGCATTTTTGATCATGACTTGTTGCCAATACAGTTTAGGACATATAGGCCTACATTTAAGTTAAGAGTAAAACGTAACAATTTGGGAATCATCAGCATGGGGGAATAGAACACATGACATGTAATTTATGCAAATGGAAGAACTGACATCAAGTTTATTAAATATTCTTTTAGTTCCTTAGGATTGAACGTGCAGACATTATTTTTGCCCTGTAAATGTAACAGTGAATGTTAAGTTAGTTTAAAAGCAATGATAAGAGTAATACAGGGCTACATAAAAGGACATTTTTATGGAAAAACATACACATATATGCAGTAAGAGTCAAATAAGATCTATTTGTTTTCCTTCTGTAAAAAAGTAAGGAAATATTCTGACGAATATGCATGTATAATGTCTGAGAGGTAAAAAATTGCACATTGGTCTCCAATAGGGGGCATGAGAGTTCCGCCTGTTACCATGTGGACTGTTAACACTTTTAGCATGTGTTCTCACTGCTCTCTGTTACATTGTTTGAAGGAGTATTCTGGGCGCTGGCGTTGGCTGCTGATGATAGCACCTCCTCAAAACTGCCCGCACCCCCTGTTCCTCCGACCTTTGACTGCTCGGGACACAAACAGTACAGTGTTGTGAACATTCATGACATCCGCTACCGTTGACAATAAGTAAAGTGAGGTGGAAAAGCTCCCAATGACAAACTGGTCAATTATTTACAGAATTGTTCACTGAAACGACAAACCAAGCAACTGGTCAAAACTGACCACTAGTACGGTCATGGGCTTACCTTGATGCTTGAAACTGTGGTTTCAACTTTCTCCTCGAAGGACTTGAAACTTGGAGAGTTCCTATAAAATTAGGACAAATTCAGTTTTTTACTGATGGGATATTCCATTGTGCTATGAAAATGTTGGTACATGCATCATCCCTTATTTACAGTTTTCTTAAGCAAAAACAAAACCGTTCTAAATAATAACACATCAAGACTTCTATTTATGTGCATTACATACATTTGTGCTGTTTACACGGTATAGGAAATTCCTATTGCCATTCTAGTCTTAAATGTTTTTAAAACGATCAAATGGCAAAAACACACATGCAAAGCTAGCAGTTCAATACACTTAATAGTTCAACACATTTACCTCATTGTAGGCATACTCATTGAATGGCGTATAGAATAGCTGTCCAATGAAAGCATGTCCAAGCAAGAGGGGTTCAATTATTATCATGGATAAATAAAATAGACAGTTAAGTCTGCATGAAAATACAGTCCCTTCATCTACAAATGTCTATATGACACATCAAGCCTGTAGCTATAGTCAGAGATTAAGTTGCATATCGCGGCATGAAAACAGAACTAGTGTACATCAACTGGTTTTGCGGTGCAGAGCAATTTGCGCTTCCTATTTTCTAGTATTCTACTTCCTACACTTATAGATCAGTGAGAACTAAAGCACATGGCATGTGTCATGCACTTGCTAAAAAAGCAGCTGTCTAATCTGTGTCTGTATTTATGAACAAAATCTTACCCAATAGAATATGACCTTTGGTGTGCATTAGGAGATGGGAAAAGAACAAAACAAATAACTTCATTCATATACTGCAGGTTTGAACTCATTATACTTTATACCTAATAACAGTTGGCTCCTGGGAGACAGAAAGCATCACTTGTCACTTCAGTTCAATTTATTTACAGGCAAGATCAAACAAGCATGCAAGGACCACACTTGCTTAAGATCTTCACCGCAAATCACAGAGAGAACAATTCACACCCACATGCTCACACGGATTCCTCATATACACATACCTCCTAGGATACAGTATCTGAAGGCCAAACATGCTGAAGTGAAATGAGGGAATGAGGTGTTGAATCTACATGAATGTCGAATACACATAATGGTAAAAAGGACACGATTTTTATACAAGTTATGAGAACTGGGCATCATGCGGTTAGAGAGATAATGATAATCAAATCATTGATCAAATAATAGTAGATAAATAAATATTAACATATAAAATATGAGTCACAGAATATAGTGTATACGGTATAGTAAACAATTCTCTAAACTGAATTCTGCATGTAGAGGTTGTGGTTTTATCTTTTTGATTTATTTTGCTTTGACAATAAATGTAGCGAATCTTAATGGATGTTTAAATATTTTGCTAATAAAACAACAAAAATATTATTTTTGTCAAGTATATATGCCTAATAGGGATGTTACGATTCACGTGAGTGGTTGAAAATCGATTATATTATGTGTCCATTAAAGTCGGTGTATGTAAAATTATTCTCAATATATGTTTTGAACAGCAGGAGCCGCTGTTGGAAAACTTGGATATTCTGATATTTCTTAAATGGATACTTCACCAAAAAAAGAAAATTCTGTCATCATTTAATCACCTTCGAGTTGTTACAAATCTGTACAAATATTCTACTTTGTCTCAACTCCTTTTGTAAAAATAAATCATGAATAAACCGTATGGTAAGAACAGTATCGTGAATCGCATTGCCAGCTGAGCAAATAGTTACATCCCTTGCCTGCTATCTGTAAACATTAATCTAATGGTTATGATGATATACAGTGAATTTTTTATCACCCTGTTTCCATTAATGACACTTCCCTCTTCGTGTTCATCTGAGCCATTAAAGAAGAGATGGTACTGTAAATGCTTTATGCTAACACAATGCCAGCTGGACCCGCCAACAATCTGGTCCTTTTAAAAGCTGCTTAATCTGACGCTTATGTAACACAAACACGGCAGCTCAAAATGACCATCTGCAGTACACCCCTTCCAGGACCACTTGCATTTCATTGTACAACATATACATAGATTGCACAATATGTGTCTGTAAATGATGGTGTTCCAAAATGGAGAGACAAACAGCAAATGATGGTACAAGGGAAGTGACATCATACCTCATGTCCCCAAACTTCCTGCTGATGGCTGTGCCCAGGTTACTGAAGGCCACTGTGGTTTTCTGCCCTGCTGTGGATAGAGTCTCAGAGGTCTTTTTGTATCTGTCAGAACAACAAGAACAAATGTTACATCTGATATGTAACAACAATGATATACTTTAGGCCAATGTGTCGTTCCTAGTATGCAGTACAATATCATGTCCGAAATGAGTTTGTTATATATAGTATACAAGCAGAACACCTTCCATAAGAGTAAATGAACTTTCATAATTTGTGGCAGGAAGAATTGCACTTCACGCTTTTTGTGATCTCACAGAAAACGGGAAGTGCACACTTTAATCGGGAGAATACAATGAAACAATCTACAAAAGGTACACTAGCCAGATAACCGTTGATACAAATCATTTCTGAAGTCGAGCTATGCAACAAAAGCACATGAGTATTCAAAAGCACATTTAATGTATAACATTACATTCAGAGACTGTGACGCCCATACATCGCCCATAGTCTCTGAATTTGTTAACTTGATGACAATACGTGTGTGTTTGTGTATGAAGACTTTGGGTCTGATACAGAAATCACATATCAGTCCGTAGCCACCATCAGATAGGTTTGTCCCAGTCTTACCCAGCTCCTCGCCACAGCAACCGTGACACGAGAAGGGCTATTTATTTGAGACTCTAGTTACCATGTCACTGTCTAGTAACTGAATAGCCAGAGGAACAAGGTAATATAAACAGAAAGTCACACCAGAAAGACTAAGTTCATCATCATATAGACGTTTTAAGTTGTAACAACATAAACAAACGTTATGTTTGTAACTTAACTTCCGGTAGACTTCCGCATAGAATTAATGCCTGTTGAGTAGTTTCAATTGAATTTAATACAAGTAATATACAATAAAATATTAATGAATATTAATATAAATTAAACATACATATATTGTTATATTATACCAAAACACACAACATCCTACATCACTATCACAGGTTTTAGCAAAGATGACTTACGCCGTGCTGGACTGCACGTCATTCCAGTTCTTGCTAAAATTGTGTCGTAGTTCACCAAGAGGCGTGATTCCCAATTTCTCTTTTAAATCCGAGTGGCGCTTTTCTTTGGAGTCAAGGACTTGTTTCAAAGTTGCTATTTCTTCCTCTAACTGGCAAAAGAGAATATAAAGACAGGGGTTGAGAAGCTCTCATGATGTCCTTGAATTTGTGTACAACAACAATGCAGCCATTCATTTCAAAATGACATCTGAATAGCAAGTAACAGGTAATGTTAGCCTCACATGGTCCAGTGGACCTTAAAGATATGAAAAGATAGTAGAAGGTAATAAGTAGCACATGGAAAAAGGAGACATTGTAAAAGCTTTGGTCACATGACTGTCAAACAATACAGTGATACAGACCATGTTTGTTTCAAAAGTACAGTAAATAATGCTAATTATAAAAATACATCTTTTTGACTTAAAAAGTACTGCATGTGGTGGGATCTAAATAATGCATCCAAAAAGACATGTAACCTACATGTAAGATACTATTTTCCTAGTCATTGTTACATACAGTTTGTCATCTAATCATTATTAGCTCATTATTTGCGAAGCATTATTTATTTTTATCTTTATTGCATCTTTAACATTATGCTAAACATAAAAGTCCAGAAAACATTTTATGTAAGCGTAAAGGAATAGTTCGACCAAAAATTAAAGTTCTGTCATGAATTATTTGACCGCAATCTGTTCAAAAATAAGTTTCTTTATTCTGTTGAACACAAACAGATACAAACTTGTTCAACAGAACCAAACTTGATACAATACTACTATGGTAGTCAATAATGTCCCATAAATCTCAGTTGCTGACTTTCTTCTAAATACTGTATCTTTCTTTGTGTTCAGCCAAACAAATACATTTATACAGGTTTGGAACAACTTGTGGGTGAGAAATTCAAGACAGAATTTTCATTTTTGGATGAACTGTCCCTTTAACAGAGGCCATTACAAACTAAACTATTGTAAAAGGAGCTGAGAAATGTTCCTTAAAATATGCCTAAATCAACACGAGTTCATAAAGTAACACCAAAGTTCTCTCAAACAACAGCACAGAAGGAAAACACAGACAGCACAGTCAGGATTTGCATTCAATGCTTGAGAATGGCCTATGCGATCACAGACTGACTGTTTTTTAACCAGCCACATTTCCTGGTGTATAGAGTCGCTCAACATAACACAGGAGGGAAATACCTTAGTCAGTTCATTCTGCATTTCTTCTCGCTCCTCATCTGTGATCATGTTATTGAGATCCACTTCTGACACCATGTCCTCGTCCACTTCCTTTAGAGCTTCGTTATCCAACAAACCTGGAACGAAGAACAAAACAAGATGAACAATGAAAGTTATTGTGTAAACGCATCACAATCACATGTACAGTTCTAAAGCGCACATTCTTTTACAGATTTGATTTCCCTGAAATAACTTTTGGGAGGCTTAATCCAACAAGCATGACAAAAGTCTTAAAATCATTTCACATTGATTTAATAAAAAAACGTATTGGCCACCCTTGACTACCATAGTAGGGAAAATACAATGGTAGTCAAAAGTGTTTTCTTTCTCATATTCGTTAAATTATCTTCTTTTGTGTTCAACAGAACAAAGAAATTAAAAAAATCCTACAATCGTAGTCAATGATGGTCAAGAACTGTTTGGTTACAAGCATTCTTCCAAATATCTTTCTCTGTGTTCATCAGAACAAAGACATGTGATACAGATTTGGAACAACTTGGTGGGGGGTAAATGACAGCAGAATTTGAATTTTGGGGTGAACTGTTCCTTTAAGTATATACAGAATCGGTCTCTTCAGATTGATAACTCCTTAATCTAGGTGTTTTTTTAGTAATGTTACATCTTGAAATTTGTAATGAAACCTTGCAAATATCCAGTTTGATCACATGTATAGTATTCTAATTCCCAGAATAAGATAATTTGATTTACAAATGAACTCAATATGAAGTCTATTGTTTAAACAGAAGATCACAAAGTCTTTTCACGCATGTCTTAGGGATAGAAGGTGTGCCTTAAAGCTGCTGTCTGTAACTGTGTCACTAAAGTGCTTTACATTAAAATCAGCCCAATGTGGCTTTAAAGGGACAGTTCCCTAAAAATAACAATTCTGTCATTTATTCACTCTCATGGCTATCCAAACTCTCATGTGATCCTTTCTTGCAAAAAATATATTTTAGACTGTTTAGGCAGATTTCAAACATATAATAAATGTGGATAGAGACCAGGTAACATTCAGTTTCATTGAATAAATTATGATACAGACTTAGGAAGACAAAATGTGACCATGTACAACAAAACCAGTCTTAAGTAGCACTGGAAAAAATTTAGTAAACGCCACAAATACAGGGTATGGGTAAAAATTCAGATTTTTCTTTTATGCCAAAAATCATTAGGATATTAAGTAAAGATCATCTTCCATGAAGATATGTAATACATTTCCTACCTTAAATGTGGATGGCCTGCCACAGTGCCTCTGATGAACAAATTCAAAGGCGATTTTCTCAATATTTTGCTTTTTTGCACCCTCAGATTCAAGCTTTTTAAACAGTTGTTGTTCCGCCAGATATTGTCCTATCCTTACAAACCATATGTCAATATAAAGCTTATTTCTTCAGCTTTCAGACGATGTAAAAATCTCAATTTGACAAAACTTACCCGTAGGACTGGTTTTATCGTCCAGGATCACAGCTGTGTTGTAAATGATGTATAGTGTAAAATTTTTTTTAAATGCCCATCCCTTTATAACTATATTAGTTGAATTTCAATGTGAAGCACCACTCATCATTTCATAAACACAAGTACAGGCGCGGTTTCAAAGGTTTGATGCAAAAATCGGGGCAAAGTGAAATTAAAAATATGGTTTGATTTCATGCCCGTTACTGAAACCTAAAAGCTAGTTCCCTAAAATTCCAGTTTCCCCATGCACACCACATACTTAGTATACCAGCATTCCTTTCAGTTATTTGAAGCAAGACAAAAGTAAAACCCCAAATCTCACATCAACTGGAAAATGAACGTTTATGTCCAGGAATTCAGCGACTTCAAGCACTAATGCCCTTGATATGGCTCCAGTAATCCAAGTACTGTAGATGTTAAGGTTGTTTTGTAAAGGAAACCAGAGTCACATTTTGGAGAGCTGGTCAGTCATTATATCACAACCTGATTAGAGTGCTGTGGCATGATACTTGTGATACACTCTCACTGTCTAATCCAATCAGACGACAGGGCAGAGAATAGTGCTCAGGAATAAGCTCTCCGATTTACAGTAAAAAATCACATCCACCTGCCTAAAACTAAAAATACATTGTTTACTAGAAGTGATCAATCCAGGGAAATCAGACTTGAAGATGAAGTACAGGACGTTAAATGCTGGAAAGAGGAGTTAAAGAAACGTTGTGCTAATAAAATATAATCTGTTAAATTGCTGGTCTGAAATCATTAATATATATGATTTCTTTTCAGAAAAGAAGGATACTGATTTACTTTCAAAACATACGCAGATTTATTGAAAATTGTGGTTTCTGTATAATATATATTTCTACAGTATATTTATATGTATACGGTTTCCAGTCCGTAAACTGCCATCACTGTTTATTTAGAACAGTGAACATTATTTTACTCTACCCCTATGTTTATCATACCTACCGGGCATATATTTGACCACACAGCTCAGAAAGATACGTTACTGTATAATAGCTATTATCAGGTAGATCCGCAGTCTCATTGTTAGGTTGCCTAGCAACTCCTGATGCCTTGCACCAGCCTCCCAATTATCCCTTCAATCTGATTCTCTAAATTTGTGTTTAAAAAAGATTTGTCTTCGTCTAAAATAAGTAAAAATATACAAAATATATTTCAATCCAATTGTTACATCTTTATTTAAGGTAGTGCAAGAACACTTCTAGCTGGTCCGAGCTGGTTTATATGAACAATTATTGGACCATCTTAGGCGGACTAGTTGAGACTTGAGCTTGTTAACCGTTTTATGAATACTTTAATCAAACTCACAACCTAAACCTGCCATGACCTGGTTGTAATGTAGATTGTTCCCCTACGGAACCTTGTCAGTTTTCATCAGCTGTCAGGATAACAGAAAAGCACAAATGAGATCTAATCACAGACAAAATCTTTTCGGTTAGATTTTTACTTCCGTGACCGTCACAAATATGCCAATGGGAATTTATCTTGGTCAAGTTCTGCTGTCTGGACAAGCGAGTAAGAGTCGCGGCGCAATGATCGGTTTGTCATCTGAGTAAGTAAGTGACCCTTTAGGGCAGCGTGCCCGACAGTTCAGCTTCTTCATGCTCACTGCACTATGCGCTTCTCTTCTGTCCTTTTCACTCAATGTCCTCATTTCACTTCTTCACAACATACTACACAAAAACAAACACTTCTACCTCAGAGAATGACTCCATCAGATAAACAAAAGAAAATTTTTGGATCTCACACGGACAAACTACAGGGCATTGTTAACCAGAAATTTGGAGCAAATGCTATAATGTGTGTATTATATTTCCCCATCTGAGATGAATCTGTGTATAGTGCATCTATTCAGAAGGATGAAGTCTTAACCGGACCTTTAAAGTCACGGTTTCAATTCAGCATTACGTAATTTCTGGCCTTGCTGATGTAATCCGAGGGATTTCTCCTTAGCGATTATCAGACTGGATTTAAATCCGTCAGACTGCTGCGCAGACACATGACACATGACAGTATTCATTGACTGCATGGAAATTTCAGACGTCAACCATGAAAAGTGTGAAACAGGTTGTTTTTTTCACCTTTCTGAGACCTACCTTCATGCAGAGTTCCTCTTTCGTCTGTTGTTTAGCAAACAATGGAAATAGGAAGATTTTACAATCTGATTCATAAGATATACCATATACAGGCTGTCCAGGCAAACAGGGACATGCAAACATCTAAACACAAGGCTGCGTTCAAACAGTACACTAAAACACTAAACAGACTGAGAAATAAAAAATCATTCAAAAACAAGACACAGAAAGCCATGCATATAGAACTCGTGTCCTTACTGTCTCATTTAAGCAAATTATAACATGCAAGGGATGAAAATGAAAGGTCATAGTTCAAGTGTTTAGCAGTGTAACCACCGATGTACATAACAAGTTTTAAAGGTGCTGAAGTGTCCTGACATGGCTGTCTGTTTCCGTTAACCACTACTGTGATACTCCTGAAGAGACTACAGAGGTTTACTTTGTCACATTCACTCTCATTGCAGTACACATAGAAGCAGCTCTCTTACCCCAGTCTACTGTTTCAGGAGTGAGTATGCTAGAGTACAGTTCTGTGAAGTGTAATTTGCAAAACAAACGCAAGATAGTAAAGCATAATCAGTGCACAAAAACACACAACAATTGCAGCGCTGTGTTTACTTATAAGTTGGTTGATTCAGCAAAAATCCAATATACTTAAAGTGACAGTTCACCCTAAATTTAAAACCTGTCATCATTACCTGTCACCCTCTATTCATTTCGAACCTGTTTGATTTTTCAAACAAAGAAGATATTTTGAAGAAAGTTAGAAACCAAACAGCACCGGCCACCATTGACTATTGTAGACGCAAAACCAAGGGCGCAAGTTACAGACATTCTTCAAAATATCTGTGTTCTGCAGAAGATTTTTTGATAGGTTTGATATGACAAGAGGGTGCCAGAATTTGTATCATCACTTAAACTTGTGAAAAACACATCACTTAAATATTCATTTAGATATCCAGATACTATATAAAACATGTCATATATTAAAACCACTAACAGTTTGTGTACACATTATTCTATAAATTCAACACAAGTATGCATGTATTCCCACACTACACTGTACTAGACAGTCTTGTTCAGTTAACTCAATGGTGCTCAAATATCTCGTCACAAGACTTCAATTATTTAGCTGACAGTCACGTGGGGTATGGAAATGAGGGGTCACGTGGTTCTAAGATAAGCGCAGCGAGCGCACCCAAAGGAACTTGAACGAGAGTTTTCATCCTTATTTGTTTACATGGCAAACAACCCACGATCACATGACCGTGACTTAAATAAATATACCACGTATGAATGTCAATGAGCAAGAATAGCAAGGCATGAACAAATGACTTTTTGGCTAGCCTGTACGATGTTAAAGGTTAACGCTTGGTGCCTAATCGTGTATCTTTCGTCGTGCAAAACTTTCATCGCATTGCCCCTTTACTTCACATCTGTTGTTCGAGCATTACAGAATAAAGTAAAATGATGTAAAAATACTCAAAAGCAATCTCCTCTTTAGTGACACTAAAAGACATCAACGTGATCGAAAAGGAAGCTCACCCTGTTGTCTGGGCTCCATAATGGCAATACTGTGAAAAAACAAGTCCGGTTCAGTCACAGAGACCAGTTCAGAGAAATATCAAGTCTAATTCACTCTTTCTCTCGTCTCTCAAAACTCCGCCCACAAAGCCGCAGCCTCGGCCACTGTCCAATGGAAAAGCTTCTCATTATTGTTGATAATTTAGGGGTTGGTAATTACACATTTGATGATAATAACATATGATGATGAATATAAACAGACCGATAACTCAACATAAGCAATAATTAGCAAGCTTTGAACAAACTGACTATTTAGATTTTCTTTGGTTGTAGGACGTGACAGTATTGACGTAAGCAAATCAATGCATACTCAAGTGATGATCTCACGAGATACATATTAACAAGATAGCAACAAACTAGTTTATTGTTGGTGAAACAGTTTGGTAGGAAGCAACAGCGCCATCTTCTGGTTTGAACGGACAGGTTGGGATGATATTGAATTAATGGCATGAAGAGGATCAACAAACAATAGGAAAAGTTTAGTTTTTAACGAAAGCACGATTTGTTTAACCCATGCATCTGTTTTAAATATAACAGGAGCAAAATGTGATCTATCTCAGAACTGTAAACAATATAATGCATTTTAAGAGCACGAAGAAGATAGATGTGTAATATAATATTAACCCGTTACGCTTAGAGTTTACTCCAGTGGGCATTAAAAAGCCATTACTTGCATACTGATGTGATTTAATGTCATAGTTACCCATTTAACACAGACTTCCCATTAAACACATTAGATCCAAACAGTATCAACAAATGAAACTTCTTAAGTCACAACTATCAGAGCAGATCTGGCATTATCTTATCATTGGGGTTTGGGTTCCTCGCCACAGGGCATTGTTGGCTGGCTTGCTCACCGGGAGACTGCATTTATTAGATATTATTTCTATATTATTATATAAACACTATACAATATGCTGTGTTTTACATGTTCTGTGTTTTTCAGTTTTTCTCCTGTAAAGCTGATTTGGAACAATCCACATTATGAAAAGTGCAATATAGATAAAATTGAATTGAAACTAAGGCATCATCATATATAATGCCACCCCTTCAGATGTCCATTTAAGTGAAAATGTAGCTATAGAAATATTTATGAAAAAATGCTATTTATTCAATTAAAAGACATAGAAAAATAAGCTACAAGGTTAAATGCTTAGTTTTGGCCATTCCTGTTATCCTCAGATTCAACCACAAGATGTCAGACTTGTTCAACACAACCATTGGTTCAATAAGAACAGCATCCAATCCACATGGATACATATGCAGACCAGATTTAAAAAGTGAAGTTTACTTTTTGCTCTATTAGTAAAATTCTAATGCGTTATTTGAGTCATGGACAGTTTAAAAATCAACTTTTACCCACGTTTTAAAGTAAAATTTAACTAAATGTGATTTTAAAAACAAATAAGAGTAACACAAATACATTTTTTGTTTAAAATAGTATTAATCATTCAAAATATTAGTATTTTAAAAGGACAATATAAAACAAGGTCTATAGTGCCCATAGTTACAGAAATATTTATCCATATACAGCCACCAAACAGCAGCAATGATAATAGTAAAGTGAGAAAGTTTTCTTCAAACGTTACTGTGATATAGTGGCAGAGATTGATGATCATTATCATTGTCCTGCTCTGTTATTAAAGCCCATACAGTGGTGGAGCAGCAGGGTTGATAGTGTCAACAGGATGTCTGTAGGTCAGCTGACCACAGGAAACAGCAAACCACTCTAACAAAGTGCTTAGACAGACAGGAAATTGATCAAAGTGAAATTTGCATTATCAGAGACTTCCAGCAGGGAGGGACAAAGAAGGAAATACAAGGAACTCATAACAGACGTGGCACACAGGTTGTAATCTCTGCTGAATGATGTTGGACCTGAAGCACAGATCCATAACCAGATGGAGAACCAATAACTTATGGATCAACTGACAGCTGGAAGTGCAGCATCCAAACCAAATAATGAGATGGACAACACAGCTCTGTTTACCATAAAACAAGATAATAATTTTACTCGAACGCGTGTGGTCAGACTTGCATTGCATTTTATCTCACTGGACATGCAAATTTCAACGGTGGAAGCTGTAAGCATACTTCACATTGAAAAACAGGTCATGAATTCATACACTCACATAAAGGTTTTGCCTAAGAGACAAAAAAACAAAATTTTAACTCGGCTAACCAACAGAATTACGGAAATTATTATCAGACCCGTGTAAATAAATAAATTATATATACAGACTTTATAAAATAGCATGGTTCACCTTCAAAATGACATATCTGTCATCACTTACGCACCCTGCTGTCATTGTAAACCTTTGTGATTTTTCTTTCTTCTGCAAAACACAAAAGAAGATATTTGGAAAAATGTTTTGCATTGTCTTTTATTGTATGGAGACAAAACCAATGCAAGTCAGTATGGACCAACAGTTTTCTGTTACCAAGATTTTTCTAAATATCTTCTTGTGTTTTGCAAAAGAAAGAAAGTCATACATGTTTGAAATAATAAGAGGACGTGTAAATAACTACAAATTTTCATTTTGTAGGTGAACTATTCTTTTAAATGTCTTTATTCACTGTGAGCACATTGTAAGCATTTCAGTGAAGCACACAAGCCACATTATTTGGGATACTATTCAAATCAAAAACATAAACAGTGCAGGTTGAGTTATATGGACACTTCTTCAAAATATCTTCTTTTTGGTCAACAGAACGAAGAGATTTACCAAGCAATTTTTCCTACTATGGTACTTCAGCTTAAACTTTATTTATATAGCACCACTAAATTGTTGACCAAGGTGCTGTACATTCACTTAAGTCACAAAATAACATAATATACAACATAGACAGATAGACACATAAAACAAATTAATCACAGTTAAAAAGCAAAGAAAAAAGATGAGGTTCAATTTAACTTTAAAATCCAGCAGTCAGTGGTGGCCAAGTACGGTTTGGTGAAAAGCATTCTTCCAAATATCTTTCTCTGTGTTCATCAGAACAAAGACATCTGTACAGATTTTGAAGAAATGAAGACAGAATGTTTTCAAAAATAGTTTTTGGGTGAATTGTTCCTTCAATAACATGAGCAACACCCTTTGCAAACACTGCATATATTAAAATAAACAGACCAATTTTTGGCAGCTCCATTTAATCCTTCATTAAACATAATAAAGACATATGTTTGCTGTCTGCAGGCCTGACTTGACTCTGTAAGTCTGAACATAAAGGGCAGCAGCAATGTAACAATGAAGAAAAACAATAAAATACATTGTGCATTTTTTGTCATAAAAACATGGATGTAACACAGGTGTTGTGCTACAGATTCAGACACATACTACAGTATATTTAGGGAACAAAATATTGCAGAAATATATTAATTAAATGTCTTTGGAAATCGATCACAGCGGGTGTGCTTTCAAACTATATGAAAGGAACACATTCACAGCGTTCCTTAGAATAATGTTCAATCCCATTGTAAAAGGCACCGTCTGGTAAAAAAAGTAGTGGCACTCAAACCTTTAATTTTATAAATTAAAACAGCAGTTATGATCTTAATCATGATAATAAGCTAACATTCATACCTACTGTATCCCCTATTTAGCTAAAGTCTGTTTTGTATATACAGATTATCCGCTTTAAAGAGTGCAGTGTGTACATTTGAGACAAAATCCTCCCTGAGAGTAACATTGGCGTTCACTTCCAGCCCGAGTGCATCGTCCTAAATGATTGTCTCGTAAATCCAATCCATAACCTCTTTGAAATGCTAACTGGCAACCGCTCAAAGCGGATGCAGATATAATATTTTATACAAAATGCGCCCTGAGTATAAGCCCAGCAGGACCACAAGTTGCTCTATGCTTTAATACTCATTCTCCTCATCCTCCGGCCACCCTGCACGGTTGCTATGGTTACAACCTTTCCGGCAGTGTTTTTTTCCCCAATGCTTCCTGGTTCTCGCAGCCTTTGTTTAAGCATTAAATGGCCAGCTCAAATCAAGTCAACGTGGGCCGGACTCTGGACTGAAAGCGGAGCTTTAGGGTTTGCCTTTTGGTGAAATATCATTTCATGTAATGAAGTTAATATAGTATTTCTAATGTGTAAAGATATATTTCAGCATCTTTGTTGGCATGCTACAGTAATCTTTTTTGTAACAACTAAACCCAACACGTGGCAATGCATTACAGTGGATATGAATGTATAACACGGTGCAAAACTACAGCAGGTGTGCCTGTTGGGCTTCAATATGATGTCTCAACAGCCCCAGTGGCTACGTCTCTGTGCAAAGTTTAAATAATCTAGAAATTAATGTCAAAGCATCCAATTTTTGGACCTTAAATTACACATCCGAGAAAAACGAAATAAAAAAGTCTATCGGTTCATTCTGGAAACAGTTTACGCATGCGCGTAGGGTTCAAAAGTCTGAGAGCAAAATCCTGAGAATTTGAGTGCATGCTTCCATAAGCAAAGATGACACATCTGTTTTACCGATTTATAATTTTGTTGAATAGAACAATTTTAACTTTTGCACCCTACTGCATAGGTCATAGCTTTAGATTTGCGGGTGTCAGAACTGGAGCTTGAATACTTTCCATGATTCAGTATTGTTTTGCGTGACCTATATACCTTGGCTCACAGCTGCATGTCTTTTGTTTTTTACAGTGCAGCAGACAGAAACACGTTTTGTTGAGCATGCAAATTCCTGCGGATGTTGGCACAGCACACAGATGAGGGGAGAGAGAGAGATAGAGAGGGTAAAGAGTGACAGACATTATTTCACCTCTCGCCATTATTAAAGGTCGGAAATTAAAGTGACAGTTCGACCAAAAATTAACATGATGTAAAGGTTTTACAAACTCATATAACTAGCTTTCAGTTATGGAAAGTGTGCAATATTTCCCACAAGGTCTGGAAAAAGATGAAAGTGAAAAACAAAGTTCACTTTTGGTGAACAATCACTTTAAGACACAAAATAATTTACAGTATGTTGCTACATGGGATTTCACATCCTACAATCAATTAAAAAACTGAATTCAAATTCACAACCTCCGATCATGTCGTCTTTGATCACAATGCCAAAGTTCTCACGTCTGCCTTCTGACAGATATGTGCTGAGGAAATTCATGAGATGCAGCAAACAGGAAAACCTCACAT